>NW_019272054.1:533253-542670 GCF_002738345.1 Cucurbita maxima
GGGGGGGGGGGGGGGGGGGGGGTTTGAATTTCAAACAGAGAGAAAAGAGAGGAGAGTTTGGGTCCGGTGTGTCGCGGTCGCACAGTAAGAATTGGAACGTATACAGGCCCATGGCCCAACAAGACCGGGCTGACAGACCTACAAACCGGGAAATTCAAGGCCCAATATTAAGAAAACCGTTGGCCTGACAACTCATTTTCATGCGAGTGGTTAGATTTCTTACATTTATACCCTTTGAAAATATTATCTCAAAAGTTTTAAAAATACCAGGAAATTATTAAAAGCTAAATATACCTTTTAACTTTTAATAGTATTTTAAAAATATCTTAAAATTTTGTTATTATCTTTTAAATTTAAATAAAAAATAAAAAAATATTTGTACGTGAATAATTTATTTAATAAATATTTATAAAATTTTAAAAGTATTATTAATATCATTAAGTTTTAAAGAATAATAATAATAATAATAAATAAAAAAAAGTTAGGATGAAACATAATTTTTAATATTATTTTTGAAAGTTAAAAGGAGTATTTTTTAATCAATTTAAGGTTCTTAAAGAAGTTAATTTAAAAAAAAAAATTAATGTTTTTTTTAGTGTATTATTGACCGGTTTTTAGAAGTATTTTTAAAGCATAATTTTTTAAATAAAGCATTGATATTTTTCAATAAATATATATTTTTAACTATTTAAGGGTATTTTTTTAATTTTTATAAAAATTTAAGGATTTTATTGAAAGTTACAAATTCGAACTATTTTTATTAATTTAACCTAACTTCTCAAATTTTAATATTGGGTTTAACGTTTTTTAAATTGATAATAAAACATCAAACTTTTAATATTATGTCGGGATAAATTTGTGAATTAAAAAAATCAAGCTAAACTTGATTAACAATCATTTTTTAAATTCAATAAAAAGAAATTATAATATAAGATAATAGAAAATTAATCGGAATATTTGGTTAGTTTACGTGTTAACATTTTTTTTTTCTTGTCTTAGTCTGTAAATACGGTTCCAATCCAACGTTCACATACTTTTAAAAAAATTAAAAATATTTTGATATAGAGACGAAAATCGACTTTAGTGATCAGGCGATGCCGAGTGAAAAAGTCATCGCTTAACGAATAAAAGTAACTCTTGCAATATAGGTTCCAATAGCTCGATGTCTACTCTTCGTCACCTGGGGCTATAGTATGTTCCATGGATTAGGATGTTCACTCATAAAATCAATACGTGAGTTGAATTCAGAATAGCGTTAGACAGTTCGGTCAATATTCAATGTGGGTGTTAGAGCATTAAGAGGACCTTCCCTTAGTACAAGAGGGCTAGAAATAATGCACATTTGGTGTACCAATTATCGTGCCTATGATAAACGTTAGGTAGTCAAGTGCAAAACAAATACCTACTGAAAGCACCTAAATAGTAAGAATACCCTAAGACGAGCGCTCTCCTAGTCCGACTTACCTAAACTTTGAGTAGCATAACTAAAATAATGATAATCGATGCATTACGACTGGTAAATATTTTATATTTGAATTTTATAAAAAAGTTATATATATATATATATATATATAAAAGATACATACATATATATACATACATACAATATATATACACACATATACATATATATATATAGACACATACATACACATATATGTATATATAAATAATTGAATTTTGATCTGTAGCATCTTAAAATATTTTTGATTAATTTAAAATGAGAAGGTTGGTTTAAACTAATATTTTAAAAAAATAACAATAAATAATATCATAAGTTTCGAGCTTTTAAAAGTAAATTAAAATTTTATTCGAAAATGGATTCACTTGACGGTTTTAGTGTAAATTTTAATTTTGTTTAAAAAAGAAAAAAGAAAAGAAAGAACGAAAAGAAAAACAAAGCATTGGCATTCATACGCTACTATTTCTTCACGGTTTCTTCCCAGAACATTCCCTTCCTTCTCTTCCATTTCACCGTTTTTTTTTTGCTAATCTGTAAAGAAAACCAAATAAAACTTCAAACCATTTTCATGTACGTTGTTTCAGACTTAGACACAGAGATCGGGAGTTGAAAGCCAGAAATCGGAAGAAGATGGGTCAAACGTTTAGCAGACTCTTCGATACATTTTTCGGCAACTCTGAGATGCGGGTATTTTACCGTTCTCTATTTTTGTTTTCGAAATTATTTTTCTAGAATTGGATTTGGTACGCTTGTGTAGCCTTTTGATCTTGTTGATCACTGCGGGTTGTTGGTTTCTTCCATCAATTTCTGGTGTTCAATTTGTTTCACGGTTGGCTTAGAATTTTAGGCCGATTTTTGCAGAAACTCTTTCGATTGATTTACTTTATATGTAGCGGTACTATAGCTAGAGAGCTGAATGCTAGTGGGATTGAGAGCTGCATGAACTCTTGGTGAAATGGTTTGGTTTTATCTGGCGAATACTAGTTCTGGCAGTTGAAACTTTATTCTGATTGTAGAATTCTCTCTTCTTATCATAGCCAGTGCATTAATATGTCTCGGTTATGTTTGATGTGTAATATGAGATGGGAATTCATCGAGTACGTCGGAAAATTCGTCGAGTTGGTCCCTGAATTTGAAATACTTAACAATTTAACTTTGCCAAGAAGTTAGCCTCGTGGACTCATGATTGATTGCACAGACCAATTATAGGAAAATGGTCCATTTGTGACCCGATTTTAGTCGTTGATGTTAGTTTGTTGTTCTCGACAAACCATGATTGATTTATAGGCATGAAGTCTAGCTTTGCCATTCGATCCGAGGAGCAGATATTGTAAATTATATTTTCTAGAAAAAGTTGGGGATCATTTGGTAGTTTGTTAGTTTTTATGATTTATTCATAGGAATGCAATCTGTGTTTGAAGAATGTTTTGTGGGAAAGAAGATCAATTTGTGACTTCTTAGCTGGTGGAAGTGTTTCTTGTATTCTCTCAATTAACTATCCATTAAAGAGGTCTAGGGATTTTGCTTCATTCACTTTATATAGCTAGAGCGGACTCATGGATTGTATTTCCATATGCCTCATAGATTCTCTATTATTGTTTATCTGCTTGGTTACAAATCCTCACATATTTTATTCCTTTTTCTTGAGGTGGTTTAGGTTGTCATGCTTGGCTTGGATGCGGCTGGCAAGACAACTATATTATACAAGCTTCATATTGGGGAAGTCTTATCGACGGTTCCCACAATTGGTAGGTTCTTCACAATTAAACAAAAAGTCTCAATCTAGGGATTTTCGTAACTTCTTGATTGAGTGTATCTATATTTTTTGTGGTATCATAACTTCTTTGCTAGCCAATATATTTCGGCCCTAAATCAAGGATTCCGGTGTAATGCTTTTGAGACAATGCCAGATGACAACGTGGGGGATGTATTGCAAAATTCATACATTTGAGACAATGCCAGACAATGCCCTAAATCAAGAATTTAGCGAAATTGTCTTTGGAGAAAAATTCTTCTTTCTATTGTAATGTGTGGGGGATTTATTGAAAAGCTTAAATGGAACAAGGGATTGGGTTTTCCGTCAATGAGATCTCAAAAAATTGAGATCTCAAAAAATTCTTTAAGTACGGTTGAAAAGTTGCAGTCTTCTTATTCTCAATGGGTTAAGAAAGATAAAAACAGTGGTGAAGTGAGCTATAATGGTTGTTTCTAGGTTGTTTGCTCACAACAATTGGAAGGAGATTAAAGATGTTTTGGAAGACCACTTTTAAGGACCTTGTTTCAATTAATCATTTTATGGCAGACTTTTCTAATTTTTAAGGGTGGAAACTCATTCAAGGCTTTTGATTTTGATGGTGGTTGTTTGCTCACAACAATTGGAAGGAGATTAAAGATGTTCTGGAAGACCACTTTTAAGGACCTTGTTTCAATTAATCATTTCATGGCAGATTTTACTAGTTTTTAAGGGTGGAAACTCATTCAAGGTTTTTGATTTTGATGGTAAATGGAGACTCTATGGTGATTTAAAATTGCTTATTGAAACATGGTCTCGTGAAAAGCACAATCATTTGAATTTTATTGAAGGTTATAGTGGATGGATCTCCATCAAGAACTTGCCTCTAACCTATTGGGATCGTAGCATATTTGAAGCTATCAACCGTTACTACTTTGGTGGTTTGAGAGTATTTCTTCCTAGGCTCTTAATATTTTAGATTGCACTGAGGCTCGTATAGAAATCAAGAGGAAGTTGTATGGTTTTCTTCATGCTTTAATCCTTGGGGGGTGGGGGGATGTGTTTATTAGATACTACCTTAGATGCTTCAAATATCATTAATGGAGCTCTCTCAAGACTTTTCCATTTCTTTGGATTCCATCGTTTACATGAAGTCATAGAAAATGGAGTTTGTAACTTGAATAATGTTGTAATTAATCATCCAACCGTTTAATTCCAGAGAATTGGGAGCTTGAAGTCTCTGAGACAGGGATGGATGTTTTTCCACCTTATGAGATTCATGAGTCCCCCATTGAGGCATCCATTAAAACTCTGGAGTTCTCAAAACCCTTATCTGTTAAAAATTGTTACATTGCTACAATATACTTGGAGAAGTGAGTCTTTCATTTCTTCTCAGTCGCCAATCGAGGATAAAGCTGTGGATCTGATTTAGTTGGCTAAAAGAAGAGGTTTCAGAGAGGTGGTTCAGAAATTCTTTCGCTGTGGAGGAAGCCACTGAGAAAGGACAGAGGAGAGGGGTAAGGGAAAGGGAGTGCGGGGCTGAAGAGAGAACAAAAAAGCTATAATTGCGTCCTCACTAATTGATAATTGTGCTTTCTTTATATTTATCAAATAAACTTAATACTTCAGAAGTACTTAATACTCATAAGACCTTATATCCCTTAGATGGTACATGGTCATCTGGTTTTTTGTGTGGGTTTTTCTTGCCTTTCTTGTGCTAATAATTGTTTCAGTTCTTTGCGCCATTATTAGTAGTAAAGTTTTTTAAGGCATTCATAGACGTTTGGTGCTTGCAATCATAACCTGGTGGTTTTATCCCGTTAATGTGGCATTAAATTGATTTTTCATTTTCCATGCAGGTTTCAATGTGGAGAAAGTCCAGTATAAAAATGTTGTGTTCACTGTTTGGGACGTTGGAGGACAAGAGAAACTGAGGCCATTATGGCGTCACTACTTTAATAACACAGATGGACTGGTAATGACTACTAGTGTTAGAATTTCTACCATTTACAAATATTTGTGTCTAATTTTAATTGTCAAACATTTGTCCTTTATTGTCCTTGTTCTTTTTTCCATGTTCGTAACAGGTCTCTCTTCTATATAAGAAGACCTAAATTGCACATATTAATATATCAATATATTTTTGTTCTCGCAAAATTAGGATGGCATCAAGAGTAAAGAGGTTATGTGTCTAAACTCTATAATGTTGTTTCCTTCACCAACTTAAAAAAAATTTCAAACCCACAAATATAAAGTATTGATACAAGTTTAAGTTTACCGCAACTCCTCAACTTAAGCTTTTGGATTCAGTGATAATTTAACATAGAGCAGTAGACCTAGATCCTTAAAGAACCCTAGTTGCCACTTGTACTATCTATCTTCAGAGCCTTAGTCGCAATGTCTAAGTGATGCACCATACTTCTAGATCTTCGTGGTTGTTGGTGCCATGTTCGCCATTCAAGTATGGTTGTCGCTTAAACCTTCCTCAGTTGTGTACCATATGCTGCCAACGTGGCTTCTCCTCAATCCCTTTTTGGTCAGACATTTGCACCATTCAATTCATTTTTGATTGTCGTTGTTCACGCTGTTCAATTTGTTTTTTTGTTGCTGATTCCTCCTCCCTAAGCTGATTTGTGCCTTCTAGTTGATTCACACGCTGATGTCAACTAGAAGGATTGGTTCATGTCATGGTGCCCACACATCCGTGGATTAGGTCTCCCCCTGTACAAAAAGTTCTAAATTGCACATATGAATATATGAATATATTTTTATCCTCCCAAAACTAAGAACTAGTAAGGGATGTCAATGAATTTTGTAATTTGGATTTTTATTCTTCAGGTTCCTTTTTAACATTCAATTTGATTTTATAGTATAAAGTATCATTCTGGAGTTATTGTTTATTTATTGACTCCCTTTCTTGTTCATAGAAGCCTATTATCGGTCTTTTTCTTATAAATTATTGTAAGATGATCTTACATTCTCTCCTAATATTCATCTAACAGAAACAAGTCCTTATACTGATAGCTTTACTCGTGCAGATTTATGTGGTTGACTCCTTGGACCGAGAGAGAATTGGGAAGGCAAAAACAGAATTTCAGGTTATGGCTCAAGTTGCATTGTGCATTTAAGTATGGCGTTATGGGCAACCCTTTGTTTGCTGATATGTAATTTTTCTTTCAGGCCATCATTAACGATCCATTTATGCTGAACAGTGTCATATTGGTCTTTGCGAATAAGCAGGATATGGTATGTATATCTCATCTTCTTCTGGTACATACTGTATAAATAATTAATCTTCTCTATCCATAATTTGGTTATATATTATGGGTTGGGAAGACAAAAGATAAACTCTTCAACCTGCTTCATTTCACAAACCTGCACTGATACGTGACGTACATGATGCATATGTGATAAAGGTCTGAGCTAGTTATTATATTAGTGTTACTCCTCTCTTTGAGATACACATGCCATGTCATAAGACCAAAGGTTAGTTTCTAACAAGCCCAAGTTGCGAAAAGGACCTGTAACTGACGTGAATTGTGAATAAGAATATTGAATACTGAGTATTTGATATTTATTTGGACAATTGGTTCTGTTTCTGAATAACAGATATTTTTAGATTTTGTTTTCAATATATTTTTAGTTGTTATCTTAAAAAATCAGGTCCTTACATTTGGTCAAAGAAAAAGAACAGAAATGTTTTCCTACTTGAAGAGGACGAAGTATCGGTATAGAAAGTAATCTACCTTGATTATGCGGTTTAGAGATTGCTTCTAGCCCCTCAAGTTTGTCTGATCCCTCTTGTGTCGTCCGAATCTCAAAACATAGTATTACGTAGTGAATGGTAGGGGTCGGAATATGAGTATAGACAGCTAGATAGCGGGAGTATTAAGTATGGAGTCCAGGCGTAGTTAAAGCCAGCTCTTGAAGCCATAAGACACCAGCCTTGTCCATGCAAAGTAGGGTGAATAAAGAAAGGTGAAGTTGATATTGTGCCATGATCAATTGTAAACTTTTATAAAGATCAGATGACCTATGAATTCAAATGGTCTCTTGCCACACCATATTAGGTCGCAGTTACCCCATAACAAAATCATGTCCAAGCCTTATATAGGGCATAACATCTATTAGTTTCTTTGGTTTGATATTAAAACTGAGCTTTTGTCCAGTTCTAGACGAAAGAGTGCATTGTGTCTTCAGCTGTGCTTGTCAAGCACTTTATATATAAAGCATTGAAGGTGAAGTTGAACACTGGTGATTTATAGGCGCCTTACCTTTTCTTGAGAAATATGTAGCACCAAATCAACTTTAATCCTGCTGCAATGTACCCAACAAAACATTATATGCATGAGAGTCCTAAGGGATAAACCTTTTGACCATATAAAAGAGTTACTTGATAAAGATCGCATAGGACCAAGTCTACACTTCGTTGAGTATTAGCTCTAGTTCCACCGAAGAAAGATGGAAGTTGTTGCCTGCATGATGATAATTGAGAAACCCACAAATTCATGATGAAATCCCCCAGCAAAGATACACAAGGGTCAAAAGTGGAAAACACCCATTCATCATCAATTAAGATAGCACCGTCAGCACCAATATCACATGGTCTTCTATGTTAGAGGGTTCACCCCTGTTCCCACCTACGTATATAGGATATTTTAAAAAGTGAACATCTTTCTTAGTCGCAGAGTCTGGAGAAAGAATATGAAAGGTGATTTCACTATAATTCCTGACCAGGAACAGGCCCTGTCCCAAGAATATTTTTTTAGTGGGACGATAGTTCTGAAAAGATAGATTACCCATTTTTTCTTTAATCTTGGGAGAAATATGGTCGAGGGGGGTCTAAATCAAACCCTTCGGGTAAAATAAGAACAACCCCCACGTGTTCAAACCACACTTTTTTCCATTCGCAAGAACTTATTTCTTGCAACAGGCTTTTCTTTGTCTTGTTCATACATCCCTTCTTTCGTTCAAGTTCAATTTCACATGCAATAGTAAGTAATAGTATCGATAACGATTTCGATATCTCTTAGGTCATTCTAACGCAATTTTGAATGATTTTGTTCGTCCAGAAAGGAGCCATGGCACCAATGGAAGTATGTCAAGGACTGGGTCTATTCGATCTCAAACACAGAAAATGGCACATACAAGGAACGTGTGCTCTCAGAGGAGATGGACTTTACGAGGGTTTAGACTGGTTAGCTGGAACTCTCAAGGAGATGAGAGCTGCTGGATATTCTTCAGTAGGGACATCATTTTAAAGATATAAAAGGTTTCATTCAATTTTCCCTCGTTCTTCCTCTTTGCTGGCCTCTTCAGCCATTAAAAAGCATTTAGACTCGCTTGTGCTGTGCAGGTCCAGGTTGGCTGGTCGAAGCCGCTGACTCCTACTGTTTGCAGATTTCAAATTGTAATCAGAGTGTCTTGTTTCCCTTATCAAACTTGAAATTATCAGGTGCCTACTCTTTGGCCTTGACCTTTGAATGTTAACTGACTAGAATGTAATCTATCTATCTATCTATCTATATATATATATATATATCTTCTTTAGAAGCTTTTGCACATAATTTCCTCTCTCCTTCCATCTCTCTTTACGTTAGTTGTTTTTTTGGACCCTTTTTCGAATTCTCGAGTAACCCATGTGAGAACTTTTTTTTTAAGTTCAACGACTACGGAAGTAGGGAATCAAACAAATGTCAATTAAAATGATAATTGATGTATTGTTCACTTAACTATGCTCGAATTGACGAGAGAACTTCTAATACTATCATGGTATTGTTGTAAGTAAGCACATATAATTGTCCTTTGTTGACTAAATAGAATTTGTTGTCGATAAATGTTATAACTAGAATATGTTGTTTATATGCTAAAAGAGTGTTTTTTTTTTGCTACCATGTTTGGGGCGTCCAAAACACGACCCAAACTTGGGGAAGCCTCCATTTTTCTATTCTCTTTACCGTTAGTTTGAAGCTAATATTTTTGATAAAAACAATTACAACAATTTCTATTGAAGTTAAAACATTAAATTTTATAAATTTTATGAATGAAAGATTGTAGAAAGATACCTAAAAATGAAAAATGTTAGAGCTGACTTCAATTTTATGTTTTATTTGGACATTACAAATTTCAATCTCAACTATATACTTCAATTTTGATACAATTTTTAATTCTAATTTTTTTTAAAACCGTAAAAAAAAAAAAAAAAAAAAAAAAAAAAAAAAAA
>NW_019272054.1:543516-579137 GCF_002738345.1 Cucurbita maxima
AAAAAAAAAAAAAAAAAAAAAAAAAAAAAAAAAAAAAAAAAAAAAAAAAAAAAAATTCAAACTCTTCATGAATTATAAAACAACGCATAAATAAAATTTTGTTAAAGACTTGAGCTAAATTATACGAACTACTCATAAACTCGAACAAAGAATTGTGAGTCTCGAAAGTTGAAGGTGTAGTTAAAAGTGGTTAAAGTGTCGAACAAATGGTGTACTTTGTTCGAAGGGCTCCAGAGAAAGGTGTCGAGCCTCGATTAAGAGGAGGCTATTCGAGAACTCTATATGCCTCAGGAGAGGCTTATAATAATGTACTTCGTTTGAGAGGAGGATTGTTGAGGGTTATTGAGAGTGAGTCTCACATTGGTTAATCTCAATTGGTACAAAACTTTTTGGAGAAACCCAAACAAAGCCACAGACGAAAATCATTTGGATCAAGTTTCAATAAATATTTTTAATTTTTCTAAAGGATATTAATGTGATTTTTTAAACTTTCATGAAAATTATCTTATTTTCTGCTTAAAAATATAATTTTAATTTCTATACTTTAGATTATATAATTTTAAATATCTAAATTCAATCCCTTGCTCTATTAAATTTTTTTAATAATAGTTTAGGCTGTTAGCTTATTGTTTTTTTTTTTTTTTAAATGTACCTATTAAATTATACTTATTATTTAATTAATTTCTGTAAAAATTAACTTTGAACATAGGTTAAATAAAATAAAATCAGAATTACAAAAACTAAAATAATATTTATTTATTTTGTACTATTTCCCCAAACCTACCCGTTTACAGGAGATAGCCGGTTCAAAACCGGAAAATTGGTTAAGCCCGAGAAGCCATTTTCGAACCGTTATAATACCCAAATCCGAACGTTGCGGTTCTAATTTTCAAATACATAAGCGGGGGAAAGAGAAAATCCCCAATCTCATCTCTCTCTCTCTCTCTCTCTCTCTCTGTGGTTCCTTTGCTGTATGTGTAATCGCAGTTCAAGTTTAGGTTTAGATCTCTGATACAGTTGCTTTGAGCTGATTTTCTATCGGACAAAAAGAAGTCGGGAACAATTTTCTGTAATCGTCAGGCTCCCCGCCGATTTTAGCAGGTAGTTCCTTACTCGTCTTTCGTCGTCTTTTTAATTTCTTGACTCATTTGTTTGGTTACTTGAATTTTAAGACTGATTTCTCCTAGATCCCCTCCAGCGGTTTCAATCGGTAGCTTAGTTACTCGTCAGTAGTATTTTCACTCTCTGTTTGGTTCCAGCCCACTTCCACTTGATCCATTTGGACTCATCGGGACCCTGTTTTAGTCCCATGATTTCATGATTCATAATTTGATGTTAATGGTTTTCTACTTGTACTACATTGTTTTTGGATTATGTTTTTTGTTCGGCACTGACCGCATTTCTGATGAAAAAGATTTACAACATTTTGTGTCTTAATCTTGCCCTTGCTGCAAAATGAACCAGTCGTACAGTTGCCATATTGATTAGTGTTATGCTAGAAAATGGAAGTGATCTGATGGAAGTACTATTTTCTATCCATTCTATCTTGTTTATTATTGTTGCTGCAATGGTATGTTTTATACCTTTTTCCATTCAGAGCAATGATATATTTTTATTGTTTTCCATTCACAGAATGGGTGTTGAAAATTACCATGTAATTGAGCTTGTTGGGGAGGGCTCTTTTGGAAAAGTGTATAAGGGAAGGCGGAAGAACACAGGCCAGGTGAATTGCGAACTTATATGGTTTTTGCTTTACTCGTTAAAATTATTAATTTAAGTTGTTTACGGCTCTTCTCAGACCGTTGCAATGAAGTTTATTATGAAGCATGGAAAAAGCGAGAAAGACATTCACAATTTAAGACAGGAGATTGAGGTACCCGACTAGTTTACTTTGCATTCCTGGCATGTACGGTCTGTAATATTGTTGTATAGAAATTTATTTATAATTTATTTTAAGGTGCTAGACATACATATTTGCTTCTTTATGTATAATATTTCCTGTTTCTAAGCAATCACGTATGATAAGTGAAGAATGGTCATTATTTATTGAGATTAATCATTCTTTTCCTGCGTAAAGTTAAGGTATTTGGTGTCGTAATGTTGCAGATATTAAGAAAGCTGAAGCATGAAAATATCATCGAAATGCTCGACTCGTTTGAAAGCCCGCAAGAGTTTTGTGTTGTCACAGAATTTGCGCAAGTAATTCTTCTTCTTATTTCTTGATATTGATTAAACATATCTATATTCAAAGCATACATTTTTGCCAATTAATTGTAGGTTGCAAAACATTTACATTCTGCATGTAGTGATGATACGTATACATCCATACATATACATATATAAATATACACACACACACAGTAGTCTGCCTAAATCTCGCAAGATTACTTCAAAAAGTAAATAAAAAAAAACGGGACTTCAATTTAGAACAGAGTGACCTACATTTCTTGATAGAAAGTGTAATCTGTTTTTGTAGAACAAATAACGTGCACCTTTTTCTCTCGTTAGACACGAAGCTTGCTTCTTAACAAAGGAACATATAACTAAACCTAGCTTATGCAACATTAGTTTCACGTATGTGACAATTTCTGATTGGTAGGGTGAACTTTTTGAGATCCTTGAGGATGATAAATGCCTTCCCGAAGAACAAGTTCAAGCAATTGCAAAGCAGTTGGTAATTCATGAATTTATCTCTTTTATTGGTCAATGATTATCTTAATATTGGGTTACCGAGACTTTATAGAATCATTCAATTGTATGAATTTTGAAATTTCTCTCAACCTGATTAGAACAATAACTTTCAGGTAAGAGCATTGCACTACTTACACTCCAACCGTATCATCCATCGTGATATGAAACCCCAAAATATTCTTATTGGAGCTGGATCTGTTGTGAAGGTTGGCCCTCACCTTATGCTTATTGATCATGTCTCTGTTACTAGCAGAACTTCTCAAGTGTTCTCTAAATGAATACTTAGTAATTTCTTTAAGTGTCCTATTGAGTCAAATTTGTCTGGTAGTATGATGCAGATGCATTCTAAATCATCATGAAATGACATGTCAATACACATAAGTCACCAAATTTATAAAAGAACTAAAAACCAAGATGTTAGATCTAACATCAACATAAAACATCAAGCTGAAAATTAAATCTAATAACAAAGTTAGAAACTTAAGAAACTCAAAATTGAAATTTAGTTAGGAGAAACCTCCAATCTCAACACTCCTTAGTTTTTCTTTGTCACACCTAGCTTGTGGTGCATAGACACAAACGGTCATATGACAGAGCTTTTGTGAGAACGTTGATGAATTGTTTAGGACTATAAAAATGAGCTTCATTTTGTTTTTTTCCCTCGTTGTTAAGCAGCTTGCTTTTGATTCTAGTCAATTCAGTACATAGTTATGTGAGTTTATTAAAATTACTTTTTTTCTTATAACAACCTTTTCGTCATGCATTGATGAAATAATGTGATTTAATGTATTAGTGTACTACCAATTTATTGCATCCAAATTTTCTTTATATGCTATTATATCCAGTACAACATTTTTCTTACTTTTTAATAATTTTAGGCATTTTTATACTGATATCCCGTACTCTTTTTATGCTTATTTACCCCAGCTTTGTGATTTTGGGTTTGCTCGAGCAATGTCAACAAATACTGTTGTTTTGCGATCAATAAAAGGTAAGTTGTTCCAATTGTTCTCTCTGTATGATTTATCAGGAATAGAAAGGAAAATTTGCATCTGGTTGTCAAATATTGACTTCCCTCCTTTTTTCGCATTAAAGGGAAACTTCTATTGCATGCTCTACCTGATTACTAGTGAATGGTTAGAGTTACTTGTCGTTAGTTTTCTTGTAAATATAAAATGATCTTGAGCAATGATGTATTGGACATTCATCTGCTTTATGAAAATGTAAAGTTTCTTTGATAACTATATGAGGCATTTCATCTTGGTTTCCAGTTTTAAATTATTATAAAGTCATTTGAACAGTACAACCACACTCCCTGTTTGTTTATTAATATTGTTTTATTAATTTTATTCAGGCACGCCTTTGTACATGGCTCCAGAATTGGTCCGTGAACAACCTTATAATCACACTGCAGACCTGTGGTCATTGGGAGTGATATTGTACGTGAATTATTGTTGTCTTTGATTTTATTTCTGTTCATTATCTTCTGCTTAGAAATTATGTACTTTTTATTCTTATGTTGCATCTGATTTTCTTAATTGTTAGTTGAATAATCTCTTTGTTCTCTACGATTTTATGTTTTTGTTCAATTTTCATCCATATGCTATTATTCCATAGAATTGTCAATCGAGCTATATTAGATGTTGCAACGTTTTAATAGATTCTCTACTTTTCATGATTCGTATGTCATAAGAGATTACTTGTGGTGAACAAGGGTAAGTTACATATATACTTGCGTTTTATTGATGAAGTCCTCATTCACTGTTGCATGTGTGTATGTTGAGCAAAGTCCTTGTGTTCTTTTATAAGTTTTATTTTTATGTCACAATGAGTAAATGAAGCTCAAGGTATATCAAAGACTGTAATTGTTTAAAAAGCCATAAATAGTGGAGAAAATAGTCATTGTTTTCTAGTAATTCCTGTACTTAAGAGGTACATTGGTCCACAACTTCATAGAATTACTCAATTTCAAGTTACGGAGCTGATTTTGTTGATGCTTATGCACTGTTTATGGAAGTAGTGATCTAATGCCCAACCATAGGATTATTGTGAACGTGATAGTTTAAAGTTATTCTCCCTAGTAAACTGAAAATGAAAACTGGCTGAAACAGGTATGAGTTGTTTGTTGGCCAACCTCCATTTTACACTAACTCAGTGTACGCTTTGATTCGGCACATCGTAAAGGTATTTTATGTCATGACTTAATATTTATCCATGTTTTATTTTGCTAAAATTTCTAAGTGCTAGCTAATTTTACATTCAAAAAACCAGGATCCAGTTAAATATCCTGACAATATGAGTTCAAGTTTCAAGAGCTTTTTGAAGGGATTGCTCAACAAGGTTATTCTGAAGTTGCAGTACCTGGTTCCATTTACCAGTTTTTCAATTATGTGTGCTGACTTCAAATTTTTAATTGATTTTTGCTCAAATTGGGAATAGGTACCTCAAAATCGACTCACATGGCCTGCTCTTCTGGAACATCCTTTTGTTAAAGAAACTTCAGATGAGCTGGAAATGAAGGTAATGGATTTCATGTTGGTTACAACAATTTTGTTATAAATATGATCTGGGAAGCAGTGTATCGTTTCAGATTTGCGTCAAAATTTTGGCGAGATACAAGATCTTTAGAGTGTATTCTCCATTTGCTTCAAAATTGTGCCAGCTAACATTGCACCAACTAGCATTGTACCATCACACAGTAGTCCTTGCCATTACGATAAAGCTTGTCTATGTGTAAATATTTGAATGATGCTTAAATGTGAAATCATGGAAGCTATAACATCCTAAAACTGTTTCCAGGAGTTGCATGCTACATCTGTTGCAACCAGGGGGTGCAATCCAACTTGGAGGGGAGAAGGACATGCTAGTCTTGCTTCAAACGTTTCCAGTCCTGGAGGTAGTGTTCACCTCTGTACTTGTTAGATATAACATTTATCATTTACCACTGAAATTTGACCATCCTTTTACAATACTGAAGGTAAAGTTGATGTTCCAGCTGGTCTCCAGGACAAGACTGTAAATCCTAACGCCAATGCGCAGCTTAACAGTCCAAATTCGATGACGGGGAATAATTCCCATCCCGAGGAGTTCCCAGGGTTTGTAAGTTCCAATGACGTTAAACATTCAGGTATGAAGCTTCTCGGTTTGGCGAATGTTCATTTAATTCTCTTATTGACGTTTTTTCTGGCAACTATGAAGGCAATCTACACGTTAATCCTTTTGTGTTCCAATACTCAAAGGTTTCTTATATCAAAATATCTTGTCTTTTATTATTTGAAACACTACACTTTCCGGCCCTTATGTCCTTAAAATCATTTCTTGCGGCTGTTGTTGCTTCTTGGTTTGTTTACTTATAAGCTGATTTGTACTCTTAACATCCTACTAATGCTTGCATAAGTAGTTCTTCTTGGGCAATGAGAAAGTATCTTAGTTCTTTGCCGAGATAATTCTCAAGCTTCTGTTTGCCGTTGATTTATATTTGTCTTTGTCTCATGTTCTCTTTATATTGTTTTTTTCATTTGTCTTTTTTCAGGTTGTTTACATCGTGTTTTATTTATTTATTATTATTTTATTTTTATATTGTATATATATATATATAAAACCTGGCTTATAATATGTTTCTTGCTTACTATGCATATGTAAGTACGTTTCCGTTGTTTAAGTGGATTTGTCTCTATAGATTTACTATTTTTATTCAGGTTGTCAGATATTGGACAAATTGGAAGATAACTCGCGCACTGTGAAAGGTGCACAAGTTATTAGTCAAGATACTGAAGCATTAACCCACATTTTGAAACAATTACGAAGATGGTCCGAATTATCCCAGAACTCTTGCAGGTTCATAGACTTAAATTCTCCATTTTACTTCAAAATTTTCATTTGTGAGTTCGTTAGTTATTCAACATTGGCCTTTTGTGTATGATCTCAAATTGGGTCAATTAATGGGATATACTTCCTTATATATTCTCTCGCCCAATACTAAATAGCTTTTCTTATATTAAGATCCTATTTGTTGATTAAAGTGGCCTGCTTTGCTTGGTTTCACTGCAATGAGAGAATGAAAAATTTCATCTTGAGGCACAATTTCCAATTTTTTTATCCAACTTATTTTCCTCGTTCAGAGTATTTTAAATAGCAAATTTAGAGATCTTTTTTTTTTTTTTTTTTTTTTTGCGTGATAGTGCCCGTTTTCTTTGATAGGAAATGAAACTGTTTCATTGATGGGGCTGAATATGTAAAAGAAATCTAAATCCAAAGGGTTATAAGATAGAGTTCTAATTGGCTATAATTGAAGAGATGCTGTTCAGCTATAAATTTTATGATAAAGAAGAGATAGAGGGAAGCTAAAAGAATACAGTAGGTTAGGTGGAAAACCCCTTGTCCTGAGGGCTGAAAGGAAGAGATTCGAATTTAGCTTGATAGATGCAGAGAAGAGTGTGGGAGATTGACTCATGTCTTGAGTGGGATTTTGACTTACTTCCTATCTTCGTTTAGTATCTTGGTTTTTGTTGGCAAAAATCTGGAGAAGATCATGAGAAATTTCTTCTGGGAAGGTGTGGACGAGGATGAGGTTCCCACTTGATTAGGTGGGAAGTTGTGTCTTGGTCTTTGGTTTAATAACAACATAATCACTTTTCAATTATAGTTTTGATGTCAAATTTACTTCTATTTTTTGCTCTGAATTTGTGTTATCAAATCTTCTTCTTGCACTGTAACTTTTAATTCTCCTAATTTGGTATATTTTTCTGTTTTAAATCTTATCAGGGAACAAATTATACTTAGTTCAAGCCAATCATTGAGAATCCTTTCGAACTTAGCAGCTGCTGGAGCCATTCAATGCACTGAGCAATTTGATGAAGTTACATATGAACTTCTTGTATTCACTAGCATTATTGTAAACCTGAAATCGATTGAAGTTAATGATTTAACAGTAAAGGTATATTTCTTTGAAGTTTCACTAAAGCTAGTTAGATCTCCATCTATTTTGTTGCATTTTTATATGACCTTAGTTTAGGATCTTGATGTTGGTGATGCATTGTTCTATCTATTCAATTGCCTCTTCGGATCTGCAAGTGCTTGCTTTTGATAAAATTGATTACCATTCTTAAATCCTGTCATCATCATCATGCATCAATTTTCGTAATTTTCAAATTAACAATTTCATCTCTTTTTACTATGCTGCTTTCACAGAGGGGTCACCTTTCTGTTACTTAATACTTCTATAAGTACTTTATTAAGGGTCATCTTTCATTATTAGAATACTTCGATAACCAAGTCAATATTGCAACTTGTTACAATTTATGCTTCTAAAATGGGTTTATGAGGGTGTGTATATGTGATGTCCCACATTGGTTGGGGAGGGAAACAAAACACCTTTTATAAGGGTGTGGAAACCTTCCCCTTGTAGACGTGTTTTAAAGTCTTGAAGGGAAGCCCGAAAGGGAAAGCCCAAAGAGGACAATATCTACTAGCGGTGGGCTTGGGCTTGGGCCGTTACAGTATAATAAATATGAATCTTTTTATCTATCTATCTAGCAATTGTTTAGCTACTAACTTTATACTAACAATTATATTTTGAATAGCAGTTATATTTCTAGAACATTTTTATGAAGATTTCAGTTAAATGCATTTGTGCCATGTCTTTTTTTTTTACCCTGAATTTTTTAAAATGGATTTTTTAGAAATATGTATTTGATTCCCAAAATAAAGCAGGCTCAATATTTCTTCTTCTATAGCTGGATCAATCTTCATTAGGTTTTTAATCATTTGTACCATGCAGATTTTTTTTTTTAGAAAAAAACAAATAGCCTTAATATACACAATGTTTTTTTTAAGACATGTATATTTGATTCCCAGAAGAAAGCAGGCTCAATATTTCTTGTTTTATAGCTGGATCAATCTTCATTAGCTCTTTACGCAACAGAGAGTTTGTGATGCAAATTGAATTACTTTTGATTGCAGAGTTTCTCAATTATTAGAACATTGGTGAGCAAGTCTGGAAGTGTCACTGGAAGCTTGTGCTTTAGGCATTGGGTCGCTTTGGCAGAAATATTTTCCCAGGTTTATGTTCTTTTATGAATATTGCTGCTTAAATAGTAACTCAGTTTTCATATTTCAATTCTCTAACTTCGTTAAATCTGTAGGTTATATGTTCTAGTGGAGATTTATCTGGAGAAGTTGTGTGTGAATCCACTGCTTGTGTTGCTGTGATGTTATCGAAAGTAGCTCAAGGTCTTAAAGCATCTTCTTCCGGTTCAGGTCCTGAGGTAGTTTGTGCTACTAATGAAATATTGAGAAAGATTTTGGATCATGCCAAGACAACTGGTTTGGTAGATCATTTGTGTCTCTGCCTAGCTACCTCAGGAGCAAGCCTTCTTTCTGGTTCTTCAATTCTCCTACGAGCTGCTTGTGAAGCTTGTAGAGCTCTTTGGTTGCTGATAGAGTCGTTCGAAATTATTTTTGTGAAGGAGAACACTTATTTATTTCCCCTGAATGCTTTTAGAAGTCATTCTCTACACCGACTCGACATTAGGGATCACGATAAAGGATCCTTACAAGGATCAGATTCAACAAAAATTGTTGATGCAGTGACCAGGGCATTTCTTAAATCAAATGCAATACAGGTTTCTATTTACTATTGCCTCCATCAACGACATGAAGCTGCCTTGTCTTCTTGTATTCAGGTTTCTATATCAAATATTTTAGAGCCTGTAGTTGTGATAAGTAGATTATTGAGTTTCATTTACTTAATCAAGAGTTAATAATAGTTACATTACATTTATATTGCAGATTCTCCAGAGATGCTGCCTGCATAATTTAATCGTTCCTGGTGTTCTTTGTGGTCTGCCTAGCTCCCTCCCTGTAACTACTGTTGTAAGTGGTGGAGGGGACGGTACTATAGTTGCAGAAGCATTCAACGTATTGTCTTTATGTATTTCAGTTTTAAATAAAGATTCACAAACAGGTGATACGAGTAACCTGAAGTGCAAGTTGGTCAATCCTTCTTCCTTGGTTATGCATTCATGCCTCCTCCTGGCTACAGTTGCCCAATGTTTAAAGTCGATGGGGAGAAATTCTGCATTATTTATGCTGACCACCTCTCCAAAGAAACAGCTCTCACGACTTACAGTCATTGCCCATAGTTTTTCTTCTGATGATAAAATAAGAAAAGCTGTTTTACCTCATTGTTCCTCTGCCATGTTGGCTCTTGCATCCATTCTCTCGCTTGAAATTGGAGCTTCAGTTGAGTCATCGGTGTCTGAAATAACTATTCCTCTAATACCCAGAACGGCAACACTATGCGATCATCTCAAAGTTTCATCACTAGGCAGCAATGATGGGCATACAAATGACTTTGGTCAATTCCTTTCACACTGGCATGGCTTCATGGATGGATGTGTTGGCTTATTAGAGGCTAGACTGAGGTGGGGTGGACCTCTAGCTGTTCAACAGTTGTGTGCTAGCAATATACCTCTCCTGCTTGTTAATATGCTGGCCAAAAATGGTTCACAAGGAATGGACATCAAGAATGATCAAGTTGGGCTGTCTCCCCTTGGGCTTGTATGGACTGTTTCATCAATATCTCACTGCCTTTTAGGCGGGTCTTTAACTTTCCGTCAGATTTTAATTAGGAATGATAATGTCAAGCTCATGTCTGATTTGATATCGGATGCCCATCTCAAGCTTGTTAAGAGTTGGGGTGGGCCGGGTGGAGGCAAGAGTGGAGTCAGAGACATAATTAACGTGGTAATTGATCTTCTTGCATTTCCTTTTGTTGCTGTACAAAATTCTCCAGGCTTGCCGTCTGCCACTGCTTCTGTGAACAGTGGGTTCCTACTCAACATGGGTTCACCAGGGGGAAGAGTCTGCATGGATGACAAGGATTTGGTGAAAGCAATAGAGGAAGACTTGGGAAAATATATTAAAATTCTTATAGAGGTTAGACCCTGCATATTGAATTTTAAAATTGGTTATCAAAATTGAAATTTCAGGTGATGCCTTGACTACTGTAGTATTTGTTGTATCGGATAAGTTATATAGTTAAAAAAAAAAAAACTCTAGCATTCTTATTCAGCACTTTTTTGTTCTACTAGAGGAAGTATCTATCTTTCTGGTTTACGTGCGAGGAAGACTTGTATGTTCTCTAAGTTAGACTTGAGAATATTGATGTTTTTCATATCTAATTCCTTATTAACTTCATAGGTGGGAGTGCCTGGTATTGTCATTCGTTGTTTGGAATATTCAGAGTTCAAGGATATTGGAAGGCCTGTTGCCTTTCTTGCTAAAATGATCAGCCATCGACCTCTGGCTGTTCAACTTGTAGGTAAAGGCCTGCTGGATGCAAATAGGATGAGACGGCTGCTGGACACTTCAAATTCAAGGGAGATATTACTGGATATTTTAATGATTATTTCTGATCTAGCTCGTATGGATAAGGTTAGTATCTTTATTGATTTTTCGTGCTTCATTACATGCTGACATCCTGATTTTAGTATCTTTCTATGAATACATGGACTTAGTTTCTCTTATTCTATCACACTTGACACTGGTAAAGCATAAGGGCTAAAAAGATATTCAAATTGTAGTTTCGTCAAAGTTGTACCTTCTGATATTCTATCACAATTGATTTAGGCGGTTGATATTAATATTCACTTGTTGGACGTTTTATAAATTTCTATGTTCAAAAGTGAGAAAAAGTGTTAAAAGGAATAAATAATCAATCAAATTCCGAGAGGCTTCATGAAGTGCTTCTTTAGGAGTTAAACTACCATTGGTCCATATTTCGAGAAAAAGTGAAGTACTGATAAAAGATAAATTTACCATAACCCATATTTTTGGGTTTATTGGTGTTTTAACAGAAGACATCAGGTATAATATATATATACATCCAGGAACCTATACTATCGAAAAAGTTCTTTTCTTTCGTACCATGTATTACTTGACATTTTTTTTTTTTTGTGTAAAAGACTCTTTCTTTCATACTGTCCTTGTGGCTCTGCAAAATAGTTTAAAATAGGTTTTCGTTAAAATTTATTTTTTACAAGTGTGACTGATCAAAATTTTACCTTGTTATCCTAATGAATAGTACTTGATACGAAACTCTCCAGCATTGATGGTTGAACTGAAAACTTCCCATTGGACAATGTTGATGACTTTTGTATTTTAGGCATTTTATGAATACATCAATGGAGCATCTATTTTGGAGTTCCTAAAGGAATTCCTTTCACATGAAGATCCAAATATACGAGCAAAGGCCTGCAGTGCCCTGGGAAATATGTGTCGGCATAGTTCTTACTTTTATGGTTCCTTGGTAAGTTGTGAGATGCAAATTACTATCACCTTTGTAGTTGTGTTATGTGGATTTATATTTTATTTAACTGTGTCATCCTTTGTTTCAAGTGTACTCAACCTATCATGTTGAAACTTGCAGGAAAGTTATGAAATAATCAACCTTCTAATTGATAGATGCTCTGATCTGGACAAACGCACGAGAAAGTTTGCATGCTTTGCTGTAAGTTTTGTTCCTCCCCATTACTGCTTTTTAATAGGACTGAAATCCTTCGAATATTTTCATTTGAAACTAGCAAATGCACTTTCTTTACTCATCAAATTGCCAGTGTGTTTGGAAAACTGCATTTTGGAGTTGAGAGCAATAACAAATTTATTCTCTCAAATGCATGAGATTATGATTTTTGGAGTTCCAACTTTTTTTCTTTATTTTTTCAACATAATATATATGACTCAATTAAAATTAGATTAAAATTACAATGCCATCCACTGATTGATTTTAACAAAAGGCAAGACGCTATTTTCAATTAAAAACAAGTCATGCAGGTGTGTTTTTAATTAAGTAAGCGAATCAGTAAAATTCCAAACAACAGCTAGTCCCCTTTTCGTTTATAACTTGTACTAAAATAATAGTTGATGTGAAATCTGATGCACTTGGCCTTTTCTTTTCTCCAGATCGGAAATGCTGCCTACCATGATGACACGTTGTATGGACAGCTCAGGAGATCGATACCTCAGCTAGCAAATCTACTGGTATCATCTGAGGAAGACAAAACGAAAGCAAATGCGGCAGGTGCACTAAGTAACCTTGTTCGCAACTCCAACATGCTCTGTGAGGATATTGTTTCCAGAGGTGCAATGCAGGTCTGTAAACCTATCAATACCTTAATTTTGTTGCTTACTTGCCTCCCAAGAATTTCGCTAATGAAAGTCCTGTCCTTGCTAGCTAAAAGTATGAAACTTGAAAATTAAAAGAACCAAATACAGAAGTTTTCTTGAGATTATGTACTAAGACTATTAAAGATAAGTCCTGCCAAAATAGGATTCTTGTTGAAAATTGAAAAAACCAAACGCCCTCAGGGTTTAAAGGTTGGGTGTTTAACACATTATTCAAATCCAGTAATGTTAATCGTATCATGTGAAATACAGCCTATAATGTTTGTTTTGAAATTTGGCTTCTAACCTCCCAATTACAAGAGGAACTTGAGTATTTGATCTGATTTTAGTGAACATACCAGGAGCCCGACATCTTCATTAGTGGGAGGTGGCTTCCTTCCAACCTCCCATTTTGTTTCTTTAGTGGTTTGAAAACACAAATTATCCCGATGTTTATGGAAGATCGTTGTGATTAGACTGGATGACAATAGAGCTAGACTGAAATTTGTGTGGGAATATTCTTCGTTTTTTAGGTAATTTGAATGAGTATAGGGACAATGTTCTTATATCCATCAATGTTCCTTCTGGTTTACTGATAGATATGGTCACTTCAGACCTCTATGGCTGCACTCATTTCTATTCCAGACCCATAAATGATCCACAACGGTATTATTATGCAGGCTTTATTAAAGTTGGTGGCTGACTGTTCGGCAGTAGCCTTGAATCCAAGCAAAAAAGATGCAGCAAATGAGTCTCCTCTCAAGATAGCCTTGTTTTCCTTGGCAAAGATGTGTGCACACGCACCCTGCCGACAGTTCCTTGTTTCATCAAAGCTGTTTCCAGTGATCGGGCAGCTACGACAATCCCCAGAATCAATAATTGCCAAATATGCCTCTGTAATTGTCAGCAAAGTAGCTGAAGCTTGAATCTCCACCAATCTCCTTGTCATCTTTGGCTTACAAGAATGCTTGAAGCTGAAGCTTATTAGAGTGTTGAGGTCAGTTATATTCTTTACGCGTTTATAGAGCCGTAGTTTGAATGTACAGTCTTGTATAGTAATATTTTGCTGACTAAACAGGAGCACTCTAATAACTATCAGCCTTGATTCCTGTTGTAGTAGTCAATTGAGGTTGTTCGTTAAATATTTATAACTTAAAAGAAGCAATTGAGTGTATGAATTCATTTCTTCTTGTCCTGGGGATTGTCTCCGGGTCTTCATCTAGCCAGTCCCCTCGATTGATCTCGAGCTACTTCCTCTCGCTGCCTTGTTCCTTTTAATCTCAGGCAAGCATATGATTATATTGAAATTATTTTTTAGGACTGAATTCCAAGAAATTTAGTTTTCTAGGACTAAATTAAAATCATATATATACCTCTAAGTGGTCTCAAAATGTTTCTTTCATTCTTTAGTTTGTCTAATAACTGAATGAAATTATTTTTTAAGTTAGGGAACCTTTTCTTTGTTGTTCTTTCACTATTAGGAATTTCCAATTCAACTACATGTGGATTGGTTTGAAAGTGTACACCGGGTTTACACTTTTATCTATCAATTATGAAAAAAAAAAAAAATTGTTAAAGGAGTAGGTGTAAATTTTTTATTTTGTGTTAGGTTCCACACCCTTTTAAAGGATTTTCGTATAATTTTGATGGCACTTGAGTCAACCGCGGACCAATAATTTGGGTTCCACGCCCGTGTAAAGGGTGTTTTCACAATGCACTCCTCTTTCAGGCCTAGCGTCTTCTTGACACTGGTTCCTTTCTCTTGGTTCCTTTCTCTAATCGATGTGGGACCCCCACTAAATCCATCCCACTTTGGGGGCTAGGCGTCCTTATTGGCACACAGCCTCGTGTCTACCCCCTTCAAAGAATAGCGAGAAGGTTGGCACAGAGTTTGATGTCTGATACCATGGTAGGAATCACGATGTCTACCCCCTACGGGGAACAACGAAAAGGCTGGCACAGAGTTCGGTGTCTGATAACATGTTAGGAATCACGACTCTCCACAATGGTATGATATTGTCCACTTTGAGTATAAGTTCACGTGGCTTTGCTTTGGGCTTCCCCAAAAGGCCTCGTACCAATGGAGATGTATTAATTTACTTATAAACTCATGATCATTCCTTAAATTAGCCAATGTGGGACTCACTCCCAACAATCCTCAACAATCCTCCTCTCGAACAAAGTACACTATAAGCCTCTCCTAAGCTTTATGGAGCGCTTGAACAGCCTCCCCTTAATCGAGGCTCGACCTCTTTCTTTGGAGTCCTCGAACAAAATACACTATTTGTTTGACATTTTAGTCACTTTTTTTACTACACTTTCGAGGCTCACAATCTTTGTTCGATATTTGAGATTGTATTCGATATTTGAGAATTCTATTGTCATGGCTAAGTTGAGGGCATGACTCTAAAACCATATTAAAAATCACGATTCTCTACAATGGTATAATATTGTTCACTTTGAGCAAAGCCATGAGCTTATGAGAGCGTACGATAATTGAGGATTCTATTGTCATGATATGATATTCCCCATAAGCAAAGCCATGAGAGCTTATGCTCAAAGTGGACAATATCATACCATTGTGGAAAGTCATGATTTCTAACATGGTATAAAGTCATGCCCTAAACTTAGCCAATGTGGGAATCACACCCGAACGAACATTGATAGCCATAAGAACATTTGTCCCTACACTCTTTCAAATTACCTAAAAAACGAAAAATATTGATTATCACCGCACAAATTTTAGTCTAGTTCTATTGTTTTAATCACTTTATTCAATTATTGAATAAATGATATTTAAATTTTATATTCACCAAATTTCAGTAACACACAAATTTATACACTTTCCTAATAAAAAATAAATGATACTTAAATTTTATATTTATACACTTTCATAATTTTCAATATTTTTTTAATCTTAAAACAATAATATATATAAAAAAGTCATGACCGCCGGCTTGGTTCCTCCTTTTCAAAATTTAAAATTTACGCTCCCAACGGTCATATGTTTTAGGGTTTACAACGGCTCGATTCTCGCTAATCGTCTATTTAAAGGGCCTCCACTGCTCCACTTCATCAATTCGCCTCACTCGGTGTGGCTGTGAGAAAATTTATCAATCTGTGCGAGATTTTTTCTTCCTGTCGCCATGGATTTCCATAGCTTGTCAAGGAGAGAACTCCAAACACTCTGCAAGAGGAATAAGATTCCAGCCAATATCACTAATGTTGCCATGGCTGACGCTCTTGCCGCTCTTCCATTGGTGAGTTATCTTTTTGCTGTTTACTGGTTCTGTGAGATATGGTTATTGAAAGATCTGAGATTTTGATGAACTTAATTTCATCTTCTATCTGATTTCTTTCTTGAAAGTAACTAGCAGTTTTTCTAGGTATTTTGTTAGTAAATTTAGACATTTTTTCATTCGCTATTGGATTAGGTTGAAGGAATCGAAGAGTTTTTGAGCAGTGAAAGATCTGGAGTACCTGAATCGCCAATGAAAGGAGAGGTTGTTTCCTTCGAAATTCCTCGAACTGAATTGAGAACCTCGACAAGAAGAAAAACCGTCAAAGATGATCCTATTACTACTCTAACACGCCGTGCAGCTGCGGCCAGAGGAACAGAGGAGTCAGAAAATAGAGATCTAAATGTGGCTCTGACTACTCCGTCTTTGCGAAGTGGACGGAGAAGAACGGCGGGGGCATCTTCAGCTTGCAAGAAAGTAGATTTTCAGATGGCGGTTGATGATGAAGAAGAGGAAAATGATTTGGATCATGAAAAGCCTGTGATTGAAAATACGCCTGCTGCGCCTAAAAGCCAGAGGAGCGTTGCAGGGCCCTCGACTAGTAAACGAACTCAAACTCGGAACAATGGAGTTGTGGAGCAACGAGTTTACAGTACAAGAAGATCCGTCAGATTGTTGGAGCAGACCATGGAGAGCTTGAGTTTAGCGGAAGACAGGAAAATGAAGCCAATTACTGTCCATATGTCGTTCGATGAAATTCCTAACAGTTCAGGTTTGCATTTTGAGAATGGCTTATTCTTTTTTATATGCATATTGATTTGTATAATCGCGAAATTTGATGATTGATAGCAATTGGTGCAGGACCCGTGAAGGAGGAAACGAAATTGGAAGTTGAGTCAAAGAAAACCGATGAATCAGAAAGCAAACTAGATGAAGATTTGGGGTTAGAAACCAATGAACAAGAGAAGAATGAGATGGAGGAACCACAAATGGACCCTGATGATTCGATGAAATGTTCTGCAGATTCAGTGGAGATTTCTGCGGAGGAAATCAACGATTCTGACAAACTTTCTCTGCCTTCTGAAGACGTGGACTTGACTGAAGTTCACCACTCGAGCATCGAAGAAGAATCCGGTATGGAAGTCCAATCTAAATATAACGAGTCTATTTTTGCATTAGAACATATAATTGAAGAAGTCAAACCCATGAATATTTCTGCCGAAGAATCGTCTCTGCACATTGAAAATGTGGAAGAGGAAATCCAAGTTGATGATGTCTTGAGCATCGTTGAAGAATCTGTCATGGAAGTTATAGATGATGAAGATGAATTAGAACCCACAATTGAAGAAGAATCTGTCATGGAGTTCCCTGAGAATGTTTCTGAAGATTTGGTTGATGTAAAGATCCAATATCAAATGGAAGAATCTCCTCCTACTGACACAAATGTCGACACTATCGATTCACATCCCGACATACCCAATGACATTCTTCAATGTGAGGAAGCTTTGATCGAAGTGTCAGTTTCCTCCAACAACAATGGAATTCAATCATTACCCTCTTTAGCAGCTGCCCAATTGGCATTGGCAAACCAATTTCCCAGGCCATCTGTTGTAGAAACCAAATCATCACATAAAGAACAAGCCACCAGGCTGCTGATGGACAACTCAGATGCTGAAGAAGAAGCCAATTGCACTCAGAATCTAACTGTGGAGAAAAACGACATGAGCCTGAGACAGCTGAGAAAGATGTTCAAGGAACAACTCCAACTTAGCAAAAAGAAGATGGACAACAATAATAATATCAATACAAAAGTAAGCAACATCTTGAATTTTGACTATGTTTCTAACATTCATTGCTCTGGAGTTTTGAGTTCTAAATGACAAATATTATGTGTGTTCACAGGTTAGAACTGCTTTACAGCCACTGCCAGAAAACAGAATGGCCATGGATGGATTGGAGAAGCTATTTTAGAAGGCTTTTGATGGTGGTTGAGAGAGACAAACTGTGGTTTGCCTTGCCTCTGTTCTTGAATTTGTATTATTCCATGATGTTTTTTGAGGTAAACAATTAGTTTGTCTTGTTTTTTATGTTCATCATTTAATAATGAATGCCTTTATAGAATTATTCAGTTAGTTGATGGCATCTTAAAGGATTATATAGACAAGGATTATGTATACGAGTAGCCATGGATAGGTTGGAGAAGCTATTTTAGAAGGCTTTAATGGTGGGGTGGGTGACAGAGACAAACTGTGGTTTGCCTGCCTGTGTTGTGTTCTTGAATTTGTATTTTTCCATGATGTTTTTTGAGGTAAACAATTAGTAGTTCATGTTTTTTCTTCATCATTTGATAATGAATGGCTAAAATCTTTAATTCCTATGTGATGTTTATCTTGCAAATGGGGCCATGTAATAATGGCAAATGATTTTATTTTTCTTATAGATAATTTGTTGATTTTTTATGAAAAAGATTTAAAAATGATTGAGGGGAAAAATAACATACAAATTTGGGTATCAAATGCCTAGTTTTAATTATAAATATTGAAATTATATTCCTTTATGTATTATTATTATTATTATTATTTAACCGATTTTAATAAATAAATAATTTTAACTAACTAGCCCAAAGGTAAATAGTTATAAATATTGAATTGAGATGAGAATTTTACTTCAACACTGAAGGTTTAATTTAGACTAAATTTGCAAGACTAAATTATTTATGACTCATAATTCACAACTGACGGTTTAATTTAGACTAAATTATTTATGACACAAACCGATTAGAACCTAGGGGAGTTCTAGTTGTGGGCATAAATGCAAGAACTTGTAGGATGAGACAACTTTTGAGCATTTTAAATTAGTCTTTCAAAAGTTAGTTCAATGAGTTGTCTCATGAGATTGTCTTTCAAAAGTTAGTTCAATGAGTTGTCTCATGAGATTAAAAGTGTGATTACGTGATTTTTGGGTGAATTTCAAGAACTCACTGGAGGATGAGACAATTTTTAAGCATTTTAAAGAGTTCTATGATTCTTTCAAAAATTAGTTAAATAAGTTGTCTCTCGATACTTAATAGTGTGATAATGTCCATTCCAATCAGTTGCCTATGCTTCATAGAAATTGGTATTAGTTTTTCGAGTTATGCCAAGATCATCCATCAATACGATAAGACGATTATTGTGAGTCATGATACCATTGATAACGTGGGGTGAGATTTATATACCTTTTATTAAATACACACATTGGTATTAGTTTCTCGAATGACGCCCAAATTATCTATATACTAAGGTGATTATTGTGAGTTATCATTGATACTCATCTTAATGTGGTGGGATTGAAGGCAACTCTTATTAAATACACATAATAAAACGAGAGCCAAAAAGTTGAAAATTTGTGCAGTTAGTTTAGTGGACAGCATAAAAAATAGGCGTGTGGCTGGTGGGTGTCCAAGTCCATCATCTCCAGAGCATATCATATTATCACATCACACACTGATTCCCCAGCCTCCCCATCTCCACAAAAATGTCATCGGCCATAGTTGCAGGCTCATCCTCCTCATGCTCCGCCGCCTTCACCAGAACCACCTCCATCGGAGCCCCCCTCTTTCCATCTTCAAAACCCTCTGTTCCGCCACTCCCTCAGGTATCCATTATTCACAAAACCCAAATCCCATTTCATTGCTGTGCCTTTCTATTGACTGTTTTTGTTGTTTTTGTTGTGGGTTCTTCAGAAAAGCGCTTTTCAAGGGCTGTCGGTGCAGGAAGCCAAGAAGGGTGTCTCGCATTGGTTCGTGGCTGAGAATGGAGAGGCCCACAGCCGCTCAAGGAGGGGGCTTCAGATTAGGGCGGCTAAAACTGCTGGAGCTTCCAAGACGGTTGAGGTCGAAGTTGATAAGCCCTTGGGTCTCACGTTGGGCCAGAAACCTGGCGGTGGTGTTGTCATCACTGTAAGTCTTTTTCAGTTTTGTTCTTGCTGTTACTTTGGCATTTTTGGATTATGGATGAGATGAGCTTAAGATGATTTTCTTAAAGTAGCTCTGGCGGAAGTTTGTAAAAAAAGGTGTTTAAAAGCACAACCACTCACAGATATTGTCCACTTTGGTTCATTGAGTATCGCTGTCGGCCTCACAGTTTTGAAATGCGTCTGTTAGGGAGAGGTTTCTACACTCTTATAAGGAATGCTTAGTTCTCCTCTCCAACCAATGTGGACTCTCACCATCCACCTCCCTTGGAGGCCCAACGTCCTCACTGGCACACTATCCGGTGGGTATGGATTGTTACAAATGGTATCAGAGTCAGACACTGAGTGGTGTGTCATCGAGGACGTTGGGCCTCTAAGGAGGGTGGATTGTGAGATCCTACATCAGTTAGAGAGGAGAACGAAACATTTCTTATAAGGGTGTGGAAACCTCTCCGTAGGAGACGCGTTTTAAAAACTTTAAGGGGAAGCCTCAAAATGGAAAGTCTAAAGAGGACAATATCGGCTAGTGGTGTGCTTGACTTGTTACTAATTACGAGTTAGAGTCTCTAAACTTTGAGTATTGTGTTTGTTTAGTCCTTAAACTTTCATAATGCACTACAAGAAACAATAGATACGTAACTTATGAAAAACGCTATCGTAAACTTTTTAATATAGTGTTTTTCGTACGTCGTGACAGCCCATTTATTAAAAGTCTAGGACTTTTTATAGCGTTTTTTAGAGCTATAATGGATGCTATAATAGAGTATGAAGTTATAGCTTATACACATTTCTATTTAGTTCTTTTACTTTACCGAGACAAGTATTTCAACTTTCAATTTATTTTTAATAGGTCCTCTGCATTATCAAGGGATCGGTCCTTCAATAATGCATAGTTTGCTTACCATTAAAGCGTTGATTAGATTAACAACGGAACTTACGATACATAAAATTGAATGTTTAGGGACTTAATAGAAGACTAAATGGACATAGCTTCAAGGGTTTAGGGTCCTACATTGAATTTTGTGTGCACATTATGTAACTGAGGTGATTTTTGGGGCTTTATATTGGGTTAGGCAGTGGATGGAGGAGGGAATGCATCAAAATCAGGGTTAAAAGTAGGAGACCAAGTTCTATACACCAGCAGCTTCTTTGGTGATGAATTATGGCCTGCAGATAAGTTGGGATTCACCAAAACTGCCATTCAAGCCAAGCCTGATTCTGTCTACTTTGTAGTTAACAGGTTCTTTTCCTCCTTTCACCTTCTCATTTAATGCATAATTTTGAAAGTTTTAAGAATCAAAATGAGTTGTTACATAGTATTAGAGCCAAACACCGGGCGGTGTGCCAATGAGGCCGTTGCGCCCCTCAAGGGCGGTGGATTGTGAGATCCCACATCGGGTGGAGAGGGGAACGAAGCATTCCTTATAAGGGTGTGAAAACCTCTTCCTAGTAGACGCGTTTCAAAACATTGAGGGAAAGCCTAGAAGGGAAATCTCAAAGAAACAGTATCGGCTAGCGTTGGGTTTGAGTTGTTACAAATGGTATCAGAGCCAGACACCGAACTGTGTGCCAGCGAGGACATTGGACTCTTCAAGGGAGGTGGATTGTGAGATCCCACATCAGGTGGAGAGGGGAACGAAGCATTCCTTATAAGGGTGTGGAAACCTCTCCTATTAAACGCATTTTAAAGCCTTGAGAGAAAGTCCAAATAGGACAATATCCGCTAACAGTGGGCTTGGCTGTTGCAAAACATGTCTATGTGAAAATCATAATAAAAAACTTGTGAGAAAACAAACATAATTTTTGAGAATAGAAAGCGGGAAACAAAATCGTTATCAACATGTATCAATATGCAGTAACTTGTGAAGTTTTTAAACAGAGGCGCTGATGTCGATGTCAAACGTCTCCCAAAGCGACCTGCGCCACCTCGCTTTGGAAGAAAACTTACAGAAGCACAAAAGGTAGTAAGCACATCCCTCAGCCATCATAATGTTACCCTTCTTTAGCTTGATGGCATTGCATTAATTTGTTGTGCAGGCTAAAGCAACTCATATATGTTTGGATTGTGGATACATTTACACCTTGTCAAAACCTTTTGACGAGCAGGTATGTATATTCATCTCGTATTTCTCGATATCGACTGTTTAGACCATCATCGTTAAAATAAGAGCAGCTACTCCAAGCGTATAGTTCATAACGGGTAGTTGTTTTTGAATATGGTGGCAGCCTGAAGGATATGCATGCCCTCAATGTGTAGCACCAAAGAAGAGGTTTGCAAGGTATGATGTGAACACAGGGAAGGCAATAGGAGGCGGTCTGCCACCCATTGGAGTCATTGCTGGTTTGGTTGCTGGCGTTGCTGCTGTTGGAGCATTGCTTGTCTATGGCCTTCAGTGATCATAATATCCATTCCTTCTTCTCTATGTTTCTTCTTATTCTCATTTTGTCTTGCACATATCTTCATAATATCAAATTATATTTGATTAATCACACCTACCACAAGGAAAGTTGCGACAATGCCGCTCGCTGCATTCTAATAATATACGAATCGGAAATACTTTTGTAGTTTCGTTCTTACCCATCTAACGATACAAAAATTCTAGTCACAATTGAGATGTCTATGTGATAGGGAGGCGACGAAGAAGCTTTTCTTGTCTTTCTTTTCGCGGGACTAAGTGGGAAGTTTATTGGAATTGGGTTCGTTTTGTCCGTTTATTTTTTTTTTAAAAAAAATAGTTATTTTAAAGTTTTTATTTCTTAAAAAAAATTGTAAAAGAAATCTTAATAAATCAATATCTCATTCTTATGTTGTATGTGTTAAGATTTAAATTAAACTGAGTTGGGATGGGGAGGAAGAATATAATCCCGTTCCGGATCCCATTTATTTAATAAGAAAAAATGTTCTCTACTCCTTCCCTCGTTTCTTATATAAATCGGGGATCCCTTTGGAAGGTCCCTAAGACCTCGTCTCCTCAGTAAAATAAATATCTCTAAGTCACGATCTTCGATAACTCTCCACTTGAAAAATATAAATTCTTATGGGTTACCATAAAGTTTATAAACCATAATACTTCCAAAATTTATTTTGGAAATCCAAGAAAGTTAACTATGATTTCCACTCATAATTATGTTGTGCGAAGAACAGAAACAAAATAGTGTGACACAGGGGAGGGGCGAAAACAAATAAAGGACCAACTTTACGTTTTAAGCAAACACCCAAAGATTGGCGAATACACCAACAAAAGCAAAACCATACCAAAGCCCCACCAACAAATACAACAAAAAAAGAAAAAAGGGGTTTCAGAGTTTTCATACACAGATTCTGTAAACAACTCATCATCCTCCTCATTGGGATGGAGAGAAGGGTTTTGGTGGTGTGTTCTATTGTGGGTTTACTCGGAATTTTATCATCTGTTACTGCTTTCGTTGCTGAGGCTACAAGAATCAAGGTCATTTCTTATGATTTCCCCTTTTTTGCATTGGATTTCACTTGCATTTGGTTTTGTGTTCCTGGGTTTCTCTTGCATTTCGTGATCATTCTCTTGGCTTCTGAAATTACTGAGGAAAATGGAATGGGGAAAGTTTGTTTTCTCTTGTTCATGTCTCTACTGAACTCTAGAAGGTAATGTATCTTATTGGAATGGTTGCAGTCCTTGTTTGTGGGTGGAAGGAGGTAGGGCAGTTTAGTCTAGTTTCGTTACTATAGCATAGTGCTCGATAGTAACTAGTGGACCTCTTATCTATTCTCTTCTTGATATCGGGTCTTGCCCTATTGTCGAGTTGTCGAATCGAGACTTGTCTCCAAAACAGCGGCGGCAACCAACTCTCTCTATCCGGATCATAACTATTGGAATGGTTGGGTGAAAGGAGGCCGGACAGTCTAGTCTAGTTTCGTTCCTATAGCATAGTGCTAGATCGTAACTAGCAGACCTCTTATCTATTTTCCTCTCGATATCGAGCCTTGTCTCTAAAACAGCTGCGGCAACCAATGCTCTCTATCCAGTTTTTCTCATGTATGTTGATAGTTTCTCACTGAATCAACATACAACTACTGATTAAGATTGGTGCTTGAGATCTTGGATGGTTGAACTGAGGAATTAAGATAATTGAGATGTAAAAGGTCTCAAGGTGTGTGGAAATCTTTCCTTAGTAGACACGTTTTAAAAACTTTGAGGGGAACCCCAAAAGAGGACAACATCTACTCACTATGAGTTACGAACACAATTCTCCATAATGGTATGGATATTGTCCACTTTGAGCATAAGCTCTCATGGTTTTGCTTTGGGCTTACCCACAAGGCCTCATACCAATGAAGAGAGTATTCCTCTCTTATAAACCCATGATCTTCCACTAAATTAACCAATGTGGGACTCACTCCCAATAATCCTCAACCGTTGATCCGCTTTGTTCTTCATCTCCTCCTCCTCCATTGTTTATTCTTTTTATTATAATAACAGGTGTTTGCTAATAAATGAAAAATGTATTGATCACAAAACAAAACATGGCCAAATACAGGAGTACAACAAGAATCACCCACCAAATGGGCTCCCTCTATGTTCTTCTGAAAGGTACCACTTTTGATTGAAATTGGAATAAGATTGACAAAAAGAATAACATAAATAACCATGAGCAGAACCTAGCTTATCTCAAGAGGGCTGGTATCATCTCCGCACAAGCCCATGGCCTATTTTAGGTTCACTCGAAGCTTTGTCAACCACCATTAGAGGTGTGATGTAGCACTCGTCTCAAGGGGTGAATGGTGTGATGTAGCACTCATTTCAAGAGGTGCAACACTTCTAAGTTTGAGCCTCATACTTGTTTTATACGCCTTGTGTGTATGGTTGTGGGATGTTCTATGTGAATCTAATATTGGAAGAACATCATGCCAAAGTGGAACGATTGGATTAGGAACTTGATATGACTTTATTATGCCTATCATATAGAGATCGGAGGTATTTCACCCAATAGGGAACGAGGATTTAGATCCTTAGGAAATCATTTTACTTTGAGGAGTGGGAAGAATCATTCAAAGTAAAAACTCAATTGAAGATATTTGGAGGGTCTAACCCATCATCTTCTTGCAGATATTGTCCTCTTTGGGCTTTTCCTGTTAGGTTTCCCTTAAGGTTTTAAAATGTGTATGCTAGGGAGAAGTTTTCACACCCATATAAATAATGTTTCATTCTCCTCCCTAACTGAGGTGGGATCTCACAATCCACCCCTTCGAGCCCTAGCGTCCTTGCTGGCACTCATTCCCCTCTCCAATCGATGTAGGATCTCACAATACAATCCCCTTCAAAGCCCAACGTTCTCGCTGGCACACCCTCCATTGTGCACCCTCCTTTGGGGGTCAACGTCCTCGCTTACACCACCCAGTATTTAGTTCTGATACCATTGTAACAACTCAAGCTCCTAGCAAATATTGTCCTATTTGGGCTTTCCCTTAAGGTTTTTAAAATGCTGTTAGGGAGAGGTTTCCACACCCTTATAAAAAATGCAACGTTATTATTCAATTTCAGTTAACAGTTGCGGACACTACCGTCTAATCATTGAACTGATATTTAGATGGCGTTATTACCCATTGTTCTTTTGGTATTATTTATTGTTCTTAGTTTGTAATTTGTTTCCTGAATCCATGAAAAGGAGTAACATTGATTCCAATTTATGTAACAGGGCTCTCAGGTTCAGTTTATCTCCACATCTGAGTGTGCATATCCGCGGAGTCCAGCCATGGGTCTTGGTTTAACTGCTGCAATTTCTCTGTTGATTGCACAACTAATTGTAAATGTTTCAAGTGGTTGCATTTGTTGCAAAAGAAGTCCAAACCCTTCCAATCCTAATTGGAAAGTAGCACTCCTGAGCTTCGTTATTTCTTGGTAACTGTTCTCTCGACCATTTCATCTTATTTTTACAATTACATGTCTGTTTACGAGAGAAACAAACATTATTTTTATGAATTTGAGCTAATACTGAGCCTCACCTTTGAGATAGTTGGAAATTATGTAATTTTTGGTAGGAGACTAAGAATCACGAACACTTTAATTTGGTTAGCGTGTTCATATCTAACACATGTTGGGCACTTCGTGTGAGATCCCACGTCGGTCGGAGAGGGGAACGAAACATTTCTTATAAGGGTGTGGAAACCTCTCCCTGGTAGACGTGTTTTAAAGTCGTTTTAAAGTCTTGAGAGGAATCCCAGAAGAGAAAGCCCAAAGAGGACAATATTTGCAACGGTGGGTTTGGACTGTTACAAATGGTATAAGAGCTAGATACAGAGCAGTTTGCTAGCGAGGATGTTGGGCTCCCAAGGAGGGTGGATTGTGAGATCCCACATCGGTGGGAGACGGGAACGAAACATTCCTAATAAGGGTGTGGAAACCTCTCCCTAGCAAATGTGTTTTAAAACCTTGAGGGAAAGCTTGGAAGGGAAAGCCTGGAAGGGAAAGCCAAAGAGGACAATATCTAGTAGCAGTGGGTTTGGGATGTTACAAATGATATCAGAGACAAACACCAAGCAAGGACGCTGGGCTCCCAAGAAAGGTGGATTGTGAGATCCCACATCGGTTGGAGAGGGGAACGAGACATTCCTTATAAGGGTGTAGAAACTTCTCCCTAGCAGACACATTTTAAAAGCCTTGAGGGGAAGCCTAAAAGAGAAAGCACAAAGAGGACAATATCTGTCAGCAGTGGACTTGAGTTGTTACACTTCTGACACATTTTGGACACTTGTTAGTGCAATAGATATGTTAGACACTAGTTGTGTGTGTATGTATATACACATTGTCTCTTCCGTTCGTGGTCACCCTTGTTCGGTTATCGCTGTTGTCGCCTCCACAAGTTCTAGATTGGGATGTGGAAGCACCTCCGTTCTAGATTTGTCACCCAATATTGGTGATTTTGCAAGGAAAGTTGGGTTTTCTTTTGCTGTCTTCTTGTGATATTCTCTGTGAATTCACTTGCAAATCCTACACATTTTGGGGAATTTAAGATCATAATCTTGCACTTTACACCATTACTCTATATCTTGACGTCATATTCCGTGCTGCATTCTCAGGTTCAGTTTTGTTATAGCCTTCTTGTTGTTGCTGACCGGTGCTGCCCTTAACGACCAGCACGGTGGCGGGACTATGTACTTCGGTAACTACTACTATTATTGCTATGTCGTGAAACCCGGAGTCTTCGCTGGAGGCGCCGTTCTGTCATTTGCAAGTGTTCTATTAGCAATAGTCTATTACCTCACTTTAAATTTGGCAAAAAACAATAGCCCTTTGTGGGGGAACCCTGTTCCAGCTCAAGGCATTGCTTTGGGGCAGCCTCAGTTTCCACCACAAAATACTCAGCAACCTGTTTTTGTTCACGAAGATACGTATGCACGACGACAGTATGTGTGATTCATAGTCGGTCTCGGAGCATACTTTTGTGAGCTGGTTTACTTGATGTGTCAGTAAGCTTAGAGAATGAACTTTACAAAAATATGGAAATTTGTTGTTCCTCAGCATTTGGCTGTGTTTATTTTGGTTTTGTTCCTGTATCAAAATCGATTAGCTTAGAGAGATTGTATGGTAAGATTATCGAACAAAACATGTAATCTTTATGTGAAAAGGAATGTCTTTGAATCGATTAGCTACTCCCTTCATCTTTGTCAATTAATGTGGCACTCGTTCTTCAATGTCGGCCTATCATCTCTCCCTCCCCAGAAAGGGACGGTGAGTATTCTTACCGGTGATTCTCTCTGACATTTTTGTTTTAAATTTAACACGGGGTAATTCAAATCTCAATTGTCAATTCTCTTGATCGATGGTATATATACCTATTTCAATAATAGTACATCTCTTATCCATCTGTCCGTACAACTCTTTTGTACAAATTTGTGTGCTCTCTACATTTTTTCCTTGATTTTTTTCATCTGCATCTCCGTTAATAGAATGTCGAGAATTAAGATGCCTAATTCAGATTCCTCGAAGTTCAATAACATTCATAAGCTTGTAAAACGAACCAATTCATTGTCGCTTTTCTTTGTAGCAGTTCGTTCGCCTAGGCAGAAGAAACAGCAGCCCAGTCAGACCATTAATCGTGAAACATATATAGATGAAGAGAGGTAGAGAGAGTACCTAAAAGACACTAAAAAAACCATCTTGGTCTTGTTTCCTCTTCCTCTTCTGTCAAATCGCGGTACTGATACCATTCCGACCCAGCTTTACCAACGGGCATGGGAGGTCGAACGAAAATCTCCACTGGCTTGGGGACATGTACAGCCAACTCGAGTTCATCAACGGATGATTCTAAATCTGAGTGATTATTATGGAGCGACTTCTTTCGTTCAACAGTGATCCATCCCAAGCCTGAAATAGCCACATCACAAGCAGGCCTGTAGAAAATGCAAAGAGAGATAAATTCTTATTTCCTGAGATGCACCTATTAGCCAGCTAGATTACATCAACCACAACACATCCGGAATAACAATGGAGAGGAAAAAGGATATTTTACAAAAGATGTAACATCCCAAGCCCACCGCTAGTAGATATTGTCCTCTTTGAGCTTTTCCTTTCGAGCTTCCCCTCGAAGTTTTTAAAAGGTTGTCTGCTAGGTAAAGTTTCCACACCTTTATAAATAATGTTTCGTTCTCCTCCCCAACCAAATGTGGGATGTCACAATCCACCCCTCTTTGAGGCTCAGTGTCTTTGCTGGCACTTGCTCCATTCTCCAATCGATGTGACCCTCAATCCACCCCCTTCAGGGCCCAACGTCCTTATTTGCACACCGCCTCGTGTCCACCCTCCTTCCTATCAGGGTCCCACATCGAATGGAGAATGAAGCAAATGCCAACAAGGACGCTGGACTATGAAGGGGGGTAGATTGTGAGATTCCACATCGATTGGAGAGGAGAATGCAACATTTTTTATAAGGGTGTGGAAATCTCTCTCTAGTAGACGCGTTTAAAAAACCTTGAGGGAAAGCTTGAAAGGGAAACCCCAAAAATGACAATATTTGCTGGCGGTAAGCTTGGGCGGTTACAACCCTTACATAACTTGTCAGTCAACAAGAGTTGTATTGCACCTTTGCTCGTCCTCAAAATTTATCTTCAATTGACGCATTACTTCGAGCCCTCTCCAGTCATCCCTTGCTTGTTTTCCAGATGGAGGTGTTAGTGAAATTCCTAGTTCTTTCTGTCAATTTGTAAGAGAAATCATCCAGTTACCAACTTTAAAATTTAAAGTCCTATTACATATAAAAACAAAAATCAATCTCTTAAAAACTTCTACATTTTGAGACCTATTAGACACAAACTTTAAAATTCAAAATCGAACTGATAAGTATTCATCTGATACATAATCTTCGGTTGATTACTACCTGACATGAGAGTTTAGAAAAACTAATCTATGTTCTTTCTAATGCCAGACAGCATTTTAATTACCTCATAAAATTCATCTGCTTTTTCAGTGGGCACCACGTGGATCTGCAATCCTTTTGGACCATAAAATGTCAAACATGTTTCTGGTTGAACCTGTTAACATAAATGAAATGCTAAATTAAAAAATAACATTTCTGACGACAGAAAAAGGTTTTAATAACTGAAATTAAGACCTTTGGTAAATCTACTCTCGCAAGACCTCCCCAAAATATAGAAAATCCATTCAACCCACTGGATAAGTCCTTGCTTCCCATTTCATTGTCAGTTGCTAATTGATCAACCTGACATAAGATAAGGTTAAGACTGATTAAAGCAAGGTGTAACCATTATAGAACAAGTCTGCATACTTGGAAATTTTGACCCCTGAGACGACTTTGAGGAGCCAGGGCAGGAAGATCTTCTGATTGAACGACCGCAGCTAGCCTATGGTGGAGATGGACTCCAGGTGTGTCAAATATTTTCTGCGAAAAAAAAAAACCCTAATAACTTCCCTAGAATGAATATAGTTTGGAATCACAGGTTAGGCAAACAGGACAGGAACTCTGTTGGACAACATATATATATCATAAGGCAACTTCATATACAAAAATTCAGTAAAACTAACACATACCCCTCCTCCTAAGAAAGCATCAATTTGTATTGGACCTAAAGTAGTTCCAGGAACAGCAGATTGTATGGGTCTGTATTTTTGAGCTGCTGCGGCAACCGGATCCCTTTCAGCCATCTTCTCTGCCATCAACCGTTAGTTTAAGAAGTTGATTGTGGCCATGAAAACTGACAGCAATCGAACTACCAGAAAAGAGTAGACTAAAAAGTGGAAACTGGATTCAATGTTAATCAGTTGAAGGACACCATGCAGATTCCTAGACAAGCATCATTGAGCTCGTTTACTATAGCTCGACTCTTGAAAAGAGTAAGTTCGAATTTCATTACCATTAAGATGATCAGTGTAAGAAATTTGGGTGTCATTTGGCCTCCACACACTACCTATAATATTCCCCACCTTCCTAAAGCTCTCATTCCTCGGCAATGCCAATTTCTTGACTACTTCCACAATTAAATTACTTGGAACACCACTATCATTAGAACCACACTTCTCATTGCTTAATGCTTCCCTTAAATCTTTATCATGGCGTGAATTGGTTCCACGCCAAATTTAATGGATAATCCTATTATATTATCTTCTCCCCACGTACCCTAAATTAGTACTGGATTGTTGTCGAAAATGGACCCATCAGGTTTGTTGGTTTGTTTCTATAGGAAGTCTTTAGCTGGTTGCTTCAAGTTCACACATCTTGTAAAAAAGAAAGAAAACAGACCCACAAAAATCCTACTATACATTATAGTACTGAAATAACTTAATACATAAAGGATAAAATTGAAACTTCTAAAAAATTGGAACGAAATTGAAAAGGGGCATATACATTAGTCACAAAATTACTAATTACAAATCAGCAAAGAAATAATTGGGACATTAGACACAGTGTCACCCTATCAAAGCTTGGCATATACTCAGCATCCTTCAATGATATTGTGAATGCTATATAGATAATAAAAAGGAAAAGGTACTCACTCAACAAAGCGTTGATGAAAGCAGACTTCCCAACATTAGCTGAGCCCTACACGCATGTCAAGTGAAAATGAAGTCTCATTAATCGTGTTATCATATTATCTACAAAAGTCATGATGACATGTAAACTCAAAACAAATTTTCCTATACCGGAAGAAAAATAACGAAAAGCTATTTTCCCTGTTATTTTCAAATTCCAAGAGAAGAGGTCATCCGAGCAGCCACAATTGGTAATAAAATTTAATTAAGATGAAAAGGAGGATAGAGTAGAAGCCTATAATGCAGAGAAATTAGGAGAAGAAGAATTGAGAAGAAAAAGGAAACTTGTAGGATTTGAGAATAGTGCGGCCTAACCTGGTTTTTCTACATAATGAGGCATGCTTTGGTTTTACATGTGATTAGTAGCATATGAATCAATTTAAATAATAATAATAATAATAAATAAACAAATGTCAAATTTCATACTTAAAGGTGAAATTATGTTTTGCTCCTGTTTTATGCGAATAAATATTCAGTTATCTATTTGTGAGGATACCAAACACAAGTAACACAAAGATAGAATGATGTTGCGCTATCCAAGAATAAATTATGATAACAATAGCCTTTCGAGAGGGATTGATGGCGGGACGTACCAAAAATATGATCTCTTCCTAAACTCCTATTTATAACCAAACTACCTCTAACAAATTACCATTATACCCTTACTCTATAACTATTCCCAAAATAACCCTATTAGTACTCTCACATTAAACTTCTATAATTATTTATCAATTTATTAGTGGAAGTGAAGATAAATGATATGTGTACCATAACAACTATTTTGCTTAAATTTAATTGTATACTAACCAGAATGTAGACATCCCGCCCCTGCACCAGAAAAATGAAATCGAAGGTTCAGTAGTAAATAGGGTGTAATAAAACAGGGACAGCATGTTCTTATAAAAAAAAGCAGAGACAAGCAGAAGTTGAGAACATAAACTCAAATATGCAACCTGTAAGGAAAGGAAAAAGTGCATACTAGTTAAGATACCTACTTTAAAATTTAAAAACTATGTAGATATAGAACTTGTGGCTGGATTACTATGGCTATTAGTGCTGATATAATGAACTTTTAAACTTCCTAACACTTCCATGATCCTATTAAATATTGCATGAGGCCAATAGTTAGACTATATCAAAGTAGTTGGCTGGTTGACTTGTGAAATTTATCAGAGTGAACATGTACAAACCTTTTTCTCCTTTTGAATATCCGCGACTACTCCAGCTACTCCAACCAAAGACTTCGAGCTCGTCAGATGGACACTCAGAACACTACAAAGTTTAAAAAGTTCTTCATATAGAAGTCCAACTAGAAACTTCAGATCATAAAGATCATGCTCGTGCTCTAACTGAACGATAAATCACAATAACTAAAACTTTATGAATGCTTTAGTTAATGTAAGATCGATTCTTGTATAAGAAGTATTCCACAAAAGAACATTCGATACTTTCAAAATGATGTAGATGGAAAAACATTCCACTAGGCCAAAAATAATCCAACTTACCTAAGCTTCTTTTTTACAGTGGCCTCCACAACCCAATCACCAATACAGTTCAGATCAGTCCCCTTGGGAAGGAGATCAACCTACATAAATCATTATTAGTCCGAAGAACATGAAAGGAAGTTATTCACTATTCATCAATATCATCATGAGACCCAACATAAAAGTGCAAAATACCACCTTAGTGACCACCAGTATTATTGGATTCGCACCAGCAAGATCACGCACACGTGCCAAAAAACTTCCATTAAAGTCAACTATATCAACCTAAACACATTGCCAGAAAAAGAGGGAGAAACACCATATTACACTCGGAAACTGTGCATATCTCGACTTCACTTCAGGGTAAATCAAAAAGGACAGACAGCCTAGGCTTACCAATTTCACAATCAAAGCTTTCTCGTAACGTAAGTGAGAGAGCTTTACTCGAAGCTCCTCAGCCGTAATGAATTGCTTTCCCCCTGAATAACCTCCATTTCCACCCACAGCAGTTATCATGTGACCATGAGATAAGAGGCGGCACCTCCCACATATAACTCTTCTAAGTTGGTGATGCTTCTTTTTCTGCCCATGAACAGACATCAAACAAATGTAATTCAAGAGCATGCTCCAATCTATAAGATTACTATAAGACAATAAAATTTAACAGTATTTTCGTAAAAACTGCAGTCTAGACAATTCATATCATATAACCCTATCCGCTCAAATTCAAATCAGCACCAAAAATCCAGTAAAACTGAGGGGAAAATGGCACAGTTCCTAAATATATCTTCTAAAATAGCCTATCAACTAACCTCTTGAAAGCCCCAGAATCAAATCTAAACCCCCACTACCAGGTCCAGAAACTGGAAAAGTATAATACATCGGTTTTTTCCCACTCATGAATTCTCAGAATTACACATTTAATTTAAAAATAAAAAATAAAAATACATATATATCACAACCTAAATACAAGTACGTACTAATTCGTAGGTTTCCGGTTCCACATAACCCGGAGCATCCGATTCCAAGGTCTGCAACGGAGCACCACAGCCATAGCAAGAAGCAACCGCCAAAGAAACCTTCAACGCCTTATCCTTCTTTTTTTTCTGATTCTTCTTGTTCTCTTTGAGAACGAAGTTGACAGCTTCGACGGAATGATGGTGTTCGAGGAATCGGTCGCCTCGGGTCGGCGCGGCGGCGCCAGTGCCGTCGAATTCGGGTGGGTCGGCGGTTGGAGGTTTTTTGTGGTGGGTTTCGAGTGAGAATTGGGAGAGTATGAGGGGGGAAGTTGATTGAGTTTTGAAGGATGTGGAGGTGAATAATGAGGTTTTGAAGATAGAAGGAAATGGAGAGAATAAACTAGAGGAGAAGGGAGCTACCGCCATTGGTGTACACTGTGAGATTAGCTTCACCGGAGATGAAGGTGCGGTTTCAGCTTTGGATACGTAGCCCGGAGTGAGCTAAAGAAATAAAAAACCCGGGCGGATGGTTTTTTCTTTTTCTTTTTATTTAGTTTTATTTCCTTAAATTATAGAAATTATCAATAAATATCCAATTTTGTTTATTAATTTTCAAAAATTTTAATAATAGCTTACAATAAAAATAAATAAATAAATACTTTTAAGTTTATTTTTATTTCTTAAATTATATACAAACTTTATTATTTTTATTAATTTTTTAAAATTTTAATAATATCCTTGCACAATTAAAAAAAAATATATATATATTTGCTATTTGAGTGGGAATTTGAGTGGGAATTGTGACATCATTTGAGCTTAGGTATTATTTGATTACAGATAAAATGTGTAACAGCATAAGCCCATCGATTATCCACTTTGGGTTGTCATTTTTGGGCTTTCTCTCAAAATATTTAAAACACACTATAAATGTTTAGTTACCCTCTCCAACTGGTGTGAGATCTCACAATCCACTTTTTTAGGAGTTTAAAACATTAAAGCTAAACATGATAAGTAACGGGCGATAATAAACTTAAAAATATCATTAAAGAATGAAATAACTTCTACCCAATAAATCATATAAAATATAGAACTTGACAACAAGTTAAAATAAAAATTCATTATAAACACGTTATAAAATAAACTACAAGAACTAATGCAAAAACATTAAATTTTTACACAGCAACAGCGTCAGGAACCCCTGTGAAAGAATCTACATTTTCAGTCGGAAAAACCACATTATCGTGAACAATCCCGGCCAGAGCTGCTCCGATCAACGGCCCGATCCAGTACACTGCCTGGTTCTTGAAACTCCCAGCCACAATTGCCGACCCGAACGCACACGCTGGGTTCACCGATCCACCGGAAAATGGCCCGGCAGCCAGCACATTGGCTCCGGCCATCAGCCCGACCATCACAGCACCGATCGCACTGCATGAACCTCTTCTCTGGTCACTAGCGACAAAAACAGTGTACACTAGAGCAAACGTCAATACACCTTCTACCACCGACGCTCCGAAGCCCGTCATTTCCTCGGCGATGACATAGCTTGGAACGCGCTAGAAAAAAGTTTCATACGACCATGTTAAATCACTACTCAACTCAAAAGCTTTTTCAATCCAAGTTCTAATAAGCCAATTATTTACCTGTCCAACAATGGTGACTCTAAGAACAATGCAAGCCATGATAGAGGCAAGCATTTGAGCAAACCAGTAAAAGAGAGCAGTAGGAACACTGATATGGCCGCCGACCGCCATCCCGAACGTCACCGCCGGGTTGACATGTCCGCCGGAGACGTTGGCAGCAATGTAAACGGCTGAGGCCAAAGCAAAGGCATTGGCCATAGCCACCACCAAAAGGCTCGATGGGTCGGTTGCAGCAGCCCCGGGCACAAACTTCCCTATCATATACAAAAAAAACAAAATTCAATTCACTAGTCAGTGCAAAATTTGAACTTCTAATTTTTTCTGAAGTAAACAGACTCCTATGCCTTTATCACCGACTCTGAGCGTAGATAGAATCAAATCTACACGGGTGATACAAATACATAGCCCCCCCCCCCCCCCCCCCCCCCCCCCCCCCCCCCCCCCCCCCCCCCCCCCCCCCCCCCCC
>NW_019272054.1:579215-581174 GCF_002738345.1 Cucurbita maxima
CCCCCCCCCCCCCCCCCCCCCCCCCCCCACACACACACACACACACACACACACAACCCACACAACCCCGATATACGAATGCAACGATTAGGAGCGGGCTCGGTCACCAAACTATTAGGGACGACATGTTATTGTTGAAATCGAGATAAAAGAGTAAACGGGTAGTGATACTTACGGGAGGCGATTGATGCTCCGACAACAGAGAAGACGTAGAAGAAGGTGGAGATGAACTCGGCGGCATAGGATCGGAGGGCGGTCGGGGCAACAGATTGTCGGAAGCGATAAGCAAGGGAAGTAGGGGCCATTTTGCAAAAGAACATTGAAGAAGGAAATGGAGGGGAAGTTAAAGTGATCAGTCTATGGGAAAGGAAAACAAGTGAAAATTATAGCCAAACAGTTTGATCAGATAAAATGCTTGAAATTTGATGAATAAGAGGACAGTGGCAGTTAGTTTCATGAACAGTTACAACGTTAGAGAGGGACTTCGTTTTAATTACGACACGTGGCAAAATTTCTTTGGTTAGTTGTTTGCCAATATATTACTAACAAAATTTAATTATTCCAGAAAAAAATTTGAGAATTTTGTATATTTATATGAATATTTTAAAAATTAATTTATGTTGCACTTTTTTTTGTCAAATAAATAATTTATTTTTTAAATTTATAAATATAACAAAGCTCTCAATTTTGATTTTGATTTTTTTTAATTATCTCATTTGGGTAAATTATATTTTCTATGAATTTTAAATAAATGTTGATATAAAGTACCAGACACGAAATGAGTATCAATATTCTATTAATGCATTAATAATACATTTTAAAAAAATGTCTTTTGGATAAATATTATTATATTGTTGATACAGAAGGGTAAATATTTTGAATTATTAATTTTAGGAAGTCTCGTTAGATAATTATTTTTTATCTCGAGATCTACTTGTTATACTGTTTCAAATGTATATATATATATATATTTTGTTGGGAAATATTTAACTTTTCTTAATGCCCGAACGAGAATCTTGAAATACGACAATGACGACTAGAACGGAACATCAACAAATAAGTTAAGTTACTAGTTCCTAATAAAAAAGAAAAAAAAATCTAAATCTTGAAAATTCATTAATTTGTTTTTAAAAAATATATTAAATATATTAAAATTTTATTCAATTCAAAGCTTAAGATTATAATATTGTTCGATCCTATCTCCCTCCAAAAATAAAAATGAACAGAAAAAACAGAAAACTATAAAACGGCGAAACTGTAAGCTGACAGTTAGTTAGTGAAGTTCCAAGTGTATTGACATGGCGGAAGCGGGCAACGTTGATCTCGAAATTGAAGGTGATATTAAGCGGCACTCGCCTCGCTTTCAGCTGCAACTGATTTCTATTACGATTCTCCATTTTCAATACCATCGCAATCAATTCCGCTTTCTCAAATCATCACTCTTTCCCTTTCCCGATCGGGTATCATCTCTCTTTTCAATTCGATTCCATTCCGTTCTTCGAGGTTTTTCAATTTCTTCACCATCATGAACGCCTTAGCTTCTACCAGTCGCAATTTGCGCCACGCGGCGCGGATTCTAGGTCTGGACTCAAAGATCGAGAAGAGTCTTCTGATCCCGTTCAGAGAAATCAAGGTTGTTCTTCTGTTATTGTTTTGAGATTGATTTTAGAGGCTCTGATTGTTTTGATTTTGATGATCCGACAGGTTGAGTGCACGATTCCGAAGGACGATGGGAGTTTGGTGTCTTATGTGGGGTTTAGGGTTCAACATGATAATGCCCGTGGCCCGATGAAAGGAGGAATCCGATTCCATCCTGAGGTGACTGAATTTTTCCTTTCTGTGCTTCTGTTGAATTGATGGGATCAGTATTTGTGTTTTCGTGATGCTGATTGATTTAATAGTTTTTTTTTTTTTTTTTTTTTTTTTTTTTTTTTTTTTTTTTTTTTTTTTTTTTTTTTT
>NW_019272054.1:581329-657227 GCF_002738345.1 Cucurbita maxima
TTTTTTTTTTTTTTTTTTTTTTTTTTTTTTTTTTTTTTTTTTTTTTTTTTTTTTTTTTTTTTTTTTATGTTTTGATCACTATGTGCGATTGTTCTTTTCTGTTTATCTTATTTGATTTGCAAGTGAAGATGTCATTTGGTGCGTTTTGGTTTCTGAATGAGAACTTTTGACACGTTGAACACTATCAACGATTCTAATTTCTGTGGTAGCATGTGCATAGTTCACCGGTTAAGTCTTTTTTTTTTTTTTCATCGGATCAGAGGTTCATATCCCCACCACATTTGTTGGACTAAGAAAACGATACTAGTTTCTATCAGGCAACAGGTTGCTATTGTTGTTCTTTTTGTAATATCATCACTTGTAATTTTGGACATTCTAAAACACCGCTGTCTGTGTTGGATGATGAAAGTCCCACATCGGCTAATTTAGGGAATGATCATGAGTTTATAATCAAGGAATACTCTCTCCATTGGCATGAGGCCTTTGGGGAAGCCCAAAGCAAAACCATGAGAGCTTATGCTCAAAGTGGACAATATCGTACAATTGTGGAGAGTCGTGTTTGTCTAACCGTCTATTTTGGATGCACTCAATCAGTTAGGTCTGAGAGTGGTTTGAAAAGAAGATAAAATTGTTTTATGAAAAAGTTGGAAGGCAATCTTTGAAGTACGTTTGACTCGAGCACCCGATGATCCGAGTGTAAGATTATTTGTTATTAAACACCATTTACTAAAGTGGGTATAATTAAGAAACTATTGCCAAAAAGCATTTATTTTAAGAACACTCTCAAGAACATCTTTTGTGTTTATCGAGTAAGTACTGCACTTAAAAAGTTCCAAAAAGTCATCTAAATAGTAGTGAGACATGCAAGGCTTTTTATGTGCTTATATGAGAGCTCTACTCTCCAGCGCACCTTATTGCATTCAAGTACTTGCAATGAGAAGTGACAAGATACTGCTACCATACATAGTTGAATGACAAAATCTGTTACTAAAAGGTTGAGCCTTCTGATTTACAAGTAATGTTCTTGAGCTGTTACTAAGAGACTTAAGATGTTTACATATGAACATCCTCGTAATGGACTATTGAATTGCTCAATTCTGCTACTAAAGGTCAACCCTGATGAAGTAAATGCTCTGGCTCAACTAATGACATGGAAGACTGCCGTAGCAGATATTCCTTATGGAGGTGCAAAGGGTGGGATTGGATGCACTCCACGAGAGTTAAGTATGAGTGAGTTGGAACGCCTTACTCGTGTATTTACTCAGAAGATCCATGACCTTATTGGCATACATACGGACATTCCGGCACCAGATATGGGCACAAATGCACAGGTTTAGTTCAGATAGTTTACAGGTTCAATAGTATCCTTCGGCAGGATGATTGATTATGCTTAGAATTTCCTGCTGCTGCTATGAATTTGAAGCCAAATGATTTGTGCAGACAATGGCCTGGATTTTGGACGAGTACTCTAAGTTTCATGGTCACTCGCCTGCTGTTGTGACGGGGAAGCCCTTAGTAAGTGATTAAGACTTGAAGATTCAAGAAACTGCTCTGTGTTTGACGAATATTACTGAATTGATTTGACCCCTCTCTCATACATTTTTCAATTATAGGACCTTGGTGGTTCCCTTGGTAGAGAGGCTGCAACAGGGCGTGGTGTTGTTTTTGCTACCGAAGCTTTACTTGCTGAGCATGGAAAGAAAATCAAAGATTTAACATTTGTTATTCAGGTATATTAGAATTCAAATGTGCAAACTTAATGGTCTTGTTGACAATGTTTTGTGTTCTCTTTTGAAACTATTCAACATTTCAATTGAAGAAACCTCTATGAACTGCAAATTAATAGGGATTTGGTAACGTGGGATCTTGGGTTGCAAGACTCATCCATGAAAAAGGAGGAAAGGTTGTTGCAGTGAGTGATATCACCGGCGCTGTAAAGAATCCAAATGGGATCAATGTATTCGACCTGCTTGAACACAGAGAAAAGACCAATAGTCTCGTAAATTTCCAAGGTGCAGATGGCTTGGATCCGAATGAACTTCTAGTTCATGAATGTGATGTTCTTATCCCATGTGCTTTAGGTGGAGTTTTGAACAGGTCTACCATCTTTTTCATCCACAAATCCTCCTCTGCTGTCAAATACTTTTGAAACTCTTGAATACTTTGAAGATATGTATATGCATTTATGTATGGTTTGCATTGTATATTTGAGGTTAACTTCTGCAACTCAATGTGTCTAGCTAATTCCATTTTTTCCAACTGAAGGGAAAATGCTGGTGGTGTGAGAGCAAAGTTTATAGTAGAGGCAGCTAACCACCCTACTGATCCAGAAGCAGATGAGGTAATGTTTCTAATTAATCTTGGATTCATGCGTATGCTTAAATTTGTGATAGTTATGATTCCATTGCTACAGATCCTATCTAAGAAAGGAGTCATAATACTCCCTGACATCTGTGCAAATGCTGGTGGAGTCACCGTAAGCTATTTTGAGTGGGTTCAGGTAACAAGCACACTCAACATGAAAACTTTTGCGCTTAATGTAGGCTTAAATTCTACTATTTTTGTGAGATCTCACATCGGTTGGAAGGAAACGAAACATTCCTCATAAGGGTGTGAAAACCTCTCTCTAGTAGATACATTTTAAAACCGTGAGGCTGATGTGATATGCAACGGGTTAAAGCGTACAATATCTGCTAAAGGTGAACTTGAACTTCTTACAAATTGTATAAGAGTCAGTCACTAGGTGGTGTGCCAACAAGGACGTTGTGTCTCTCAAAGGAGGATGGATTGTGAAATCCCACATTAATTGGAGAGAGGAATGAAACATTCCTTATAAAGGTGTGGAAACGTCTCCCTATAACGAGTTAAAACGGACATTTGTTAGTAGCGGGGTTAGGTTGTTACAATTTTAGTCTCCAAACATAATTTCGAAGTTTTCAATATATTAATCTAGTAAGTTTTAAATGTATAATATTCTCCGAATAATATTTGAAAGAGTAGAATAAGATTTAAAATATTGGATATGTAGGTTAACATGAAAACTATGATGTTGTGATTTCAACCTCGTACAAAGTTTTTGATGTATCATTGTAACAATTAGTTAGTTCTTTTTTATAACGCGTCTCGGAATAATCTAGTGTTGAGGATTATTAGGAGTGAGTCCTACCTTAGTTCATTTAATGGAAGAAGATCATGAGTTTATAAGTGAGAAATACAATCTCCATTGGTACGAGACCTTTTGGGAAATCCCAAAGCAAAACCATGAGAGCTTATGCTCAAAGTGGACAATATCATACCATTATGGAGAGACGTGATTCCTAACATGTAGCATTAGAAAAACATGCAAATCTAGACAACAATTCACATTACGTTCCAACCAATTTGCTTCATTTCTTGAGAACGTTAGGGAGTAAAACAAGAACAACAAAAAAGTGAACTAAGTGGTAGCTAAGAGGTGCGATTCTGGTAAGTTTGCAGAATATTCAGGGGTTCATGTGGGATGAAGAGAAGGTGAACAAGGAGCTTCAAAGGTACATGACAAGAGCTTTTTATAATATCAAGAGCATGTGCAAATCACATGACTGCAACCTTCGTATGGGTGCTTTCACTTTGGCTGTCAACCGTGTGGCTCGTGCTACCCTCTTGAGGGGTTGGGAGGCCTAGACATATAGATGAATTACTATTTTCTATGGTTTTACTTTCACTTCCTCTCTTTTTTCACTGTTCTTTGAAGTGCTTAGATTACAAGCACTTGCATGATGAAATTTACTGTCGAATAAAAATTATTAACCTTATTGCCAAGATTTAGTAGTTTCTCCTCCTTGTTAATATTTTTCTTATTCGTGCAAAGAAGTATCAACACACAGTAGTTGACCTGTTAACTACTATCAAAGTCTGACAAAATTGTCAGGGTCCTTATTGTCTTCAACATCACTGCATGGATTTTACCTAGATTTGTTGTCACTCGTAATGACTCCAAATGCAAAGAGAGAATACGAGTGTCACTTGTTTTCGTGTGGATCCTACTTTTGAGAGATTTGGTCATGGTTTTCATGTGACCATCGTTGATATGAAAAAGGTTTAGATTTTTTAGATGTGTGGAAAATTAATACACCTTTTCATGATCAAGCCCACTGTTGGAGATATTGTCCGTTTTGACCCGTTACTTATTGCCATCAACGACCCGTTACTTAGTCATCAATTTCATGGTCTTTACACACCCTTATAAGAAATGATTTCACAATCCACTGTGTTGGAGACCCAACGTTTGATTCGTTGCTTATTGTCAATCTCATGTTAGGTTTCCACGTCCTTACAATAAATGTTGGGGACCCAATGTACTCACTAGTTATCGTCAGTATCTAGCTCTCTGATACAACAGAAACAGTTTGTAATAAACCAAACCCACCGCCAATCGATATTGGTCATTTTGACCTGTTTTGTAACGCCGTCAGTCTCACAATTTTAAAACGTATCACAATTAGCCCATGGTGCTTGACTCTAATACCGTTTGTAACAACTCAAACCCACCGTTAACAGATATTGTTTATTTTGACCCATATCACCGTCAGTCTCACGATTTCAAAACGCATCACCGTCAGTCTCACGATTTCAAAACGCATCACCGTCAGCCTCACGATTTCAATACGCATCACCGTCAATCTCACAATTTTAAAACATCTCTGTTACAATGATATTTCTACACTCAGGAAGGGTTGTTCTCCTCTCAAATTTAGGACAACAAATTAATCCGTTACTAAATTAATGTTTTGAGTTCAGCCATCGTTTTCTTTTGTAACGTGCCTTGTATGAAGTGGGTAATAAGATACTATAGAGAGCCCCCCCGTCTAAGCCTTCTCTCCTGCCTTTTCCCCCCCTAACTGTCAAACGGATCCCTCTTCCTCGTCTTCCTCAACCACCAATGGCTTAGTTTCCGCCATTTCCACCATTTCCACCGTTCTCTTTCTCATCTTCATTCGCATCCCTCTCCTCCATCTCCGATCTCTCGTAATCCCTCATTCTCTCTTCCTCAGATGCCCCCATTTCCCTTTCTCCACATCGCAAAATGTCATCCTCTTCTTCTTATTCTTCCTCTTCCTCTTCCTCTTTCCCCCCTTTTTCCTCTCCCTCATCGCCGTCTCTTAACAGGAGCACCAGCAGCATCCAGAATTCGGAGGCCGAGAACCGTCTCCGTGAGGCGGAGGACCAGCTCCGGGAAGCTATTGAGGAGCTTCAACGGCGGCAGCGGAAAGTAGCGGCATGTGGATCTCATCATCACCAGACCCGGGAGCAGCCCCCGCCTTGTGAACATGCTGCTTACGAGTCCTCTTGTGTGGCTAATGCCATTGGTAACCTCTGTCAGACCTTCCTTCTCTCTTATGGTGTTAGAGTTGGCATTGGTATACTTCTCCGTGCTTTCAAGCTCGCGCGGAGGCAGTCCTATTCCTCTATTCTTGATCTCAAGGTTCGTTTTGTTTGATGTCATTCGTATTTTTAAATTGTTGATTCCGGTATTCCTTATTGTTTTGTGAGATCGCCGATTGAAGTTTTGAATCAGGATTGGAAAATATTGTTGGATTCACGGCACCATACAGTTTTCTCCCTTTATTATTGTTTTCATGATCAATATAGTTGATTCTTATGGCTGCCATGTGACTGTTTGTTTAGGTTAATGCATTTGATGGAGATTATTATAGTTATTTCTCGTTGAATTGCATTCTTCACCATATTTATTGGGAATGAGTTTTTATTGGAGGTGAGTGAAAACGAAATGGGATGAATTTTTCAGGGATTAAAAGAATATTTCCAATAGGAACAATCAAGATTGAAGTAAAGAGGGTTGTCATTTGTTTACCTACATTTTTTTCCATATTAGGATTTAACTTTTTTTTCCCCACAAGTGATTTATGTCAGACTGCGTAGTTATATGTTTGTATTGGTTCATTTTTTTCAAATGGGAAAATTATGCTTTTTTGATAGATAAGTACAACAAGATAGAAGTGGTGATGGAAGTTAAAAGAAAGGTAGCGCTTTCATACTAGAGGGCCAAAACTTGGAAGGTTAATCTTTATGTGTAAAGACCTAGATCCACCATTAGCAGATATTATCCTCTTTGGGCTTTTCCTTTCGGGCTTCCCCTCAAGGCTTTAAAACGCGTCTTCTAGGGGAAGATTTACACATCTTTATAAATAGTGGTTTGTTCTCCTCCCCAACCAATGTTGGACATCATATAATGTGTTTAACTTTCTGCTGCCTCTCACATCTATTTAATAATTTAGTTCTTCGAGGATATATTGTTCTCTCCATTTTTTTTTCATGTACTTGATTAGATTTTTCCTCCCGAACACTTTTTTGTAGCAACTTGTCTCAGAGAAAGACTTGATAGTGAGAGAAGAGGCATGTCGTGTTGGTTTGCTCTTTGGTGGTTTTACTGGGTCTTATCATGCCCTTAGATGCTTGCTAAGAAAGTGTAGAAAGAAAGACACATCGTTAAATGTGTAAGTCTCCAATCCATTGTAGCATCAACTTTCACGTCTTCATGATTCTGTTTGTGTTTCATTTTCTTCTTTTTAATGGATGATGAGCAGAATTTTAGCAGGTTCAGTGGCTGGTCTGTCTGTTTTAGCATTAGATGGCTCAAATCGGAGGCGTACTCTTGCTTTATATCTTATGGCTAGACTTGCTCAGGTACAAAGCACACAAGTTTGCCGTTGAGATGTAGTTTTCTTTCTCCCGTTTCTTTGGCTCCCTATCTTTATATTTATAATTCTATCTGACTCTTTTTACTTCTTCATTTGCTTCATTTTTCTTCATAAAATTAGTGTGCCTATAATTCTGCAAAATCCAAGAACAAATTCCACTTCTGGGGAAGTCACTGGAGACATGGTGATTCTCTTCTTTTTGCCATGGCATGTGCACAGGTAGTTTAAAGCTGTATGGGTTCTCTACTTTCTATTTTTTGTGGAGCATTTGATTGGGGAGGAATAAAAAGTTTTTTTATTTTATTATTATTATTTTTTTCATGTGATTGTACTAGTGCAGATGTTTCCACTTAGGTTTTTGGCTTTTACATATTTGTATTACTATACTCCCGTTTGAATTATCAACATTTGGGCCTCTTTTAATTCTACTTCCTTTGTAGGCCCTTGTTGATGCTGGTCTATTTTTGTGTAACCTCTGTGTTTCCCATTTTCTCAATAAAAGATCTCTTTTATATCAACCAAATATCTATCTATCTATCTATATAGTATATGTATATCTCCTAGTCCCTCCAACACTACTGGTGCTGTTTTTGTAAGCTTCTATGGTTGATTTGCGGGAATTTCTATTTCTTGATTAAAAGAACTATGGGATTCATCTCTGCCCTTATGGTGTTTCTGGCATAGAATTTATATAATTGTGATAACCTCATACTCGTGATTAACTATTTGTTACAGGTTATGTATTCCTTTGTAATGCGTCCGGAGAGCTTGCCAAAAGCATATCGGGACTTCATTCAGAATACAGGGCCAGTAGCGGAACCAGTCTACAAGGCTGTACGAGATAGTTGTAGAGGCCATCCTGTGGATGGTGCTTCACTTTCTTCTTACTTGTCAGATAGGCAGAAATCTGGCTATGAAAATCTAGATGAATTTCCCTCCATTATTCCATGTAATATAATCCATCCGGACACGGATTCGTGCATGGCTCACAATACGCAGGCAGCATCAGCCACATTCAAGAAGACATTTCCTCTTTACTTCTCTTTGACATTTGTACCATTCGTTGTTTTGCACCTGCAGAAAGTAAGTTCTCCCTAAAATTTTCTTCTACCAGGATTGGCCCACCAAAATTGTGTTCCTTGGTTAGAGCTGCCATTGTTTAGAATTGCTAGTTTCCCTTTTTTTTCCTTCACTAGGGAACAGAGGTCTTTCCATTAAAACTATGACACGTACATGAGAAAGATGTACAAAAACCAAGGAGTTACAAAAAGGCTCTCCAATTTGTACCAAAATTGGATAAGTAGTTACAAAAGCCTCTTATTATTTGATACGTGCATAGGTATATATATATATTAAGAAAATTCTTATCTTTTACTAAAATGATTAGATAGCTGTTATCCCCTGTATTTTTTGCTGAGATTTTTTTTCCCATTAAGTTCTCGTTTCTAGTTATCATAATTCATGCTTTTGCAGTTCATGGATGCTCCCAGTCGTACCTGTTGGCTTGCAGTCAAAGGTGCAGTTCGCTCGACAAGTTTTTTGTCTGCCTTTGTTGGCATTTTTCAGGTCGATGTTTTTCTGAACTGTATTCACATTAATATCAGTTGAAGTCTGTAAGATAACGTTCTGAAGTATTTGAGATGATGCTAGGCGGTCATTTGTTTGCATAGGAAAGTTGCAACCAAAGACCACAAACTCGTATATTGGGTTGCCGGTGGAATATCTGCCCTTTCAGTTCTTTTAGAGAAGAAGGGAAGACGATCTGAACTAGCTCTCTATGTTCTTCCGCGTGCAGCTGATTCTTGGTGGTATATTTTGGTCAAACGCCACCTGGTTCCAAACATAAAAAACGCTGAGGTATGATTACTTCAAAATCAAATGCAACTGTTTGGAGTGCGCATCAGTCACTCACATCTATCTATGTTCTTATTCCCGAGAAACAACTATTTCTGTGATTCTATCTTAAGTAATCACAGCAATATACTTCCTCATATGTTATTAATGGCCTAGAATAACTGGCAATGTCATGCTTGAAATGTAATTAATTGCCAACGTATGTCGATCCTCGAGAGAGATTAGCAGCGTGTCAGCCTGGATCTAGTGAACTCGTTTCCAAAATAGTTTCTATAATTGTGTGGAGGAGTTCTACAAAATCTCTACAGTGTATTAGGATTGTAAACAACCTGATACCTATGATGTTCTGTTAAATTTCTAACAATTTTCCTTTGTTTTGGTAATATGAGCAGGTCTTCCTGTTCTCAATTTGTATGGGAGGAATCATGTATTACTTAGAATATGAGCCAGATACCATGGCTCCATTCCTCCGAGGTCTGATTCGTCGCTTCCTGGCAAGCAGAATCAGCAATTCTGGCATATCTTCCAGTCGAGATGTTTCACACTCTTATATAAACACACTCGACACCATGAAGAAACCAAATGTGGAAGATAGCGAGGAAGTCGAAGCTGCTCGGTCTCAGAAGTACAACCTTGAATCGATTCCAGGTTTATAGAATTGGAGCTACCAAATGCAAGGTCATGAGGTACACGCCTTCAACTTTCTTTTTATTCAAATTTCATTGAGTTGGTTGATTGAAGAAGTAACTATTAGCCAACAATCAATTTTCTTCATATACAAAAGAGTGACATTGAATTTTGTGCTATTTTGGTGTACTTTGTATTAGCGCTGGATGCTGTGAGATCAATAAGAGAGAAGGCAATGTTATGCACACAACATTTAACAGATGAGCCCTTTTCCATTAATTTTTTTTTTCCTTCTTCTTTATTATCATTATTATTATTTGTTTATTTTTTATTTTTAATGTGGGTTTTATAAGGATACAACTAACATATATATGTTTTTATGGTGAAATATAAGAAAATAAAAGGTTATGTAATTAAAAAAATCAGTCTATATTTAAAATATTGCATAATATAAAAAGTTAGGTATTTAAAATTTGAAAGTTCTAGTATTTAAAATATCATCCAAATAGAAATGTTTTCTTTATATGGATTTTAAATGGGTTTTTTTAGAAATTAAATCTTGAGTTAAAAAAACGAATTTACAAGGGAGATTATAAATTTATAACTTAATTACGAAATTACTCAATTAATTTTTTTTTTATAAATACCTTTCCTACGAATCCTCTCTTCATATTATAATAGACATAAAATCTTTAATATTCTATTCTCTCTACTTTTTCATGTTATCTCATTAGTTCTTTTAAAAGTAATTGGCCGAAAGACGGGTTTTCTTGAGCTTAACTTTTACATGCATAGCGAATTTTCAATTGGATTGTTGTTTCTCGAAGAGGGAAACACTAAAAACTAAAAACCAAGTTGTTACTAAATAGGATCTATGTTTTTTGCTACGCGAATAGGAAATGCGTTGCATAGTTCATGCATTGTTGGGTTATGACCTATTGAAAATCATAAAATCATGGTCGGATTAGGACCTAAATAAACCAGAACTACAAAAACTAATCGAACGTTAGTTATAACTAAGTTATATATAATGACCAAATTGGTAATTTAACCTTGATTTCAAAAAACACAATCGAAATTAGCCTAAACTTGTAAGATGATTGGATTAACCTAAATTTTCAATTAAATTAAATTAATCCTTAGATTAAGATAAAAAAAAAAACAGTGAAATTGCAAGCCGGCCCAATAAATCTGGAAATTTGTACAAGAAATAACCAACCCGGTCCAACAGAACCGGAAGGGGAATCCCTAGGGCTTTTGTCAATGGCCGCTATATATCAAATTTTAGCACAGCCAAATTGGAACGAAGGATTGGAATCGCAGAAGGGGGCGCAGAGAGGAAAAGAAAAAGGTTCATTTTCATTTCAATTTCCTCTGTGTTACGTTCATCTGCTGACTTTAATTTGATCTTCGTTTTCGGAATACTATGCAATGTTAGATTAGGGTTTTAGTTCCCTATTTAGCAGTCCTTCTCAAGCTGCTTATTAGGATCGTTGGGTTTCCTTTTATTCTCTCTGTATTTTCTTGGTGTTCTACGAATTGTGGCGACATCGTTTCCGATTGTGGTGTTTCTTCGAGGCATTTGGTTTTATTTTTGAGATCGTTTCTGGTTATTAGGGTTTTACTTCCAACTAAGTTTGATATATATGTATGTCAGTGTATTAACGAAATTTATCTGCTACCAATTTTTGTGACATACATAACATAAATGAAGATTCTTTCTTTTGTTTGGAATACTTGCTTAAATTATTGAGCAGGTAAGCCATGAAGCACAACAATGTTATCCCCAGTGGGCACTTTAGGAAGCACTGGCAAAATTATGTCAGAACTTGGTTCAACCAGCCTGCTCGCAAAACAAGGAGAAGGAATGGTGAGGCCCTGTGTTTTCTGCTAGGTCATCCATGGCTATATATTCTATTGTATTGTATTGTATTGTTCTAACAGATTTTGATTGTTCTTCTGTAAATCATCGCTAGTCCGTCAAGAGAAGGCTGTGAAGAATTTCCCTAGGCCGACTGCTGGACCACTTCGGCCTATTGTTCATGGACAGACGTTGAAGTATAACATGAAAGTGAGGGCTGGTAGAGGCTTCTCTTTGGAAGAGTTGAAGGTGGGATTATTTTTCAGATTTTGGAGTTTTTTCGATGATTTGAGCGTATTTAACTCAGTTTATTTTGGCTGTTGTTTTATATTTGGATAAATGGAATGTTTCAAAGCCATCTTCATTTTATGGTTGTGAATGTCTATGAATGTTTATCTTTTTTTGGAGTGTACTAGAGCAAGTAATATTCAAGAACACGTTTGCAAGTTTAATGATATTGTTTGGATTCTATAGAGATCATTCATTGGTTGCTACCCATCAAGATGATTGACAAATTTTTCATAAAACCAGGCAGCTGGAATTCCGAAGAAATATGCACCAACAATTGGCATTGCAGTCGATCATCGTCGCAGAAATCGTTCCTTGGAGAGTCTTCAAGCTAATGTACAGAGGTTGAAGACTTATAAGGCCAAGGTGGTCGTTTTCCCACGACGTGCCCGCAAGTTCAAGGTAGCCTCCATACTCCTACTACCGAAGCAATACAATTCATTTGTTAATGCCTCGACTCTGATTCATTTACATTATCTGTTGTTGTAGGCTGGCGACTCTACTCCTGAGGAACTAGCAACTGCCACGCAGGTCCAGGGCCCTTACATGTCTATTGGACTTGAGAAGCCATCAGTTGAGCTTGTGAAGATCACAGAAGACTTGAAGTCCTTCAAGGCTTATGACAAGCTTCGTATTGAGAGAACGAATGCGCGCCATGTCGGTGCTCGGTTGAAGAGGGCTGCCGAGGCAGAGAAGGAAGAGAAGAAGTAAATGGTTTCAAGTTTTTAACTGTGCCCATATGTTAACCGTTGAAATTAAAATCGCTATAGTGTTTGGCCTTTAAATTTAGTATCCTTTTTTCCCCTTATGTGCAAACCTGAGTTATGAGTTCAATTTTGAAATGATTAGAGATCTGTTTTTACGCAATATCAAACATAACGCAGATTTCATAGATGTTGCCTCTTCTGATTTCTTATTCATATGCATTTTTTAGATGATCTTCTCGTGGCTCATATTTTTGTTTTTAAATACCATTTTGGTTCCAAACTGTAAGCTGTTTAATTTTGGTACCTTTACTTTATTAGTGTCCATTATCAAAAACTTTAATTAGGACTCACATATTCGGACTTCTCCAGAGTCTTCGGTAGCACGACTGAGATAGTGATGGGTTCTCTGTCCCATGGGGATGGAGCAACAGAAGTTTTGAGAATTCAAGATAAGGTCATGACAAGATGAGCTATTTATCATCACGATAGATGTATGCAACTGAGGCATTCTAACAGTCCGATAGACTTGAACCTTATTTTTACATGACCCGATCAATTTGATTAGGCACTTGCCATCTATTTTCATTTGTTAATAGCTTCGTCTCATTAGCAATATTCTTTCTACACTCTGTTTCACATTTTTTCTAATGAAAGTCACTATGAAACAATTTACTCGTGATTCTTCCTAGTCTCATTTTCAAAATATATCAGAATCCATATGACAATGGCACCTTAACACGATTACAGAGAATTGGATACAAAATCTAACCACCAACGCAAATACAGTATGAAAAGAAGAGTATTTGAGAAAGTCACTCCTCAAGAATGGCTGTAGGGCACGACAATTTACCCCAAAAATACCGATTCATCAAGAACACATCTGAAAGCTCTGTCAAGAACATTTCGTCCAATAGATGGCCATGTCTGTAAGAAGAACCTGCCTTGCAATGGTAGCCGAACAAGGATCAGCTAAAGAATAGAGATGAGGTGAACTGTTGTAAGAACTGCAAACACCACAAAGTGCACGCCCAGAAAGGCCCCTAAAAACTGCAGGCATGTCTTCAGTATCGAGAAACCTATGGAGTAGGAAAATCCCAAGGTAACCAGAGCCAATGTCTTCAGTATCGAAATCAAAATACTGAATCCTCTCCCTTCCCGCCCATCCAGAACAACAAACTATGGTTATTCAAAATAATAATGATATTAGTTCATGAACATGGAATGGCGGAATAGACAATACAAAATTTAGCCATAAGAGAATTTACTATATTACCTTAACAAACTAATCGGAAAGATCAGAATCAAATGCTGGAATTTGGCGAAAACGAGAAAAGGGGCGCAAGTAGGAAATTTCATTTTTATTTTGCGGCGTTGATCTCTTCCGCCTTGCTGAAAACCCTTTACCAGAAAGAGTAGCAAATAAATATCCCATGTCCATTTCCTTGGCTCCCATACCATCATCCGCAAATCTGCACCATGTCAACAATTAGTGAGCTACTATACTGATTGAAGGAAAATGCTCAATTTGAGGTAATCAAGTAAAGCAGGAGTCTTAAAAGACCATCTACTCTACAATTCAGTGCAGATAATTGGAAGAGTTGAGCTACACTTTCATTTTTTTTCATAATATTAACCTCTGAATTGCCATGGTCACAGAGACACCTAGAAGAAACAGGTTCCCAGTTACCAAGACTCTGAACTACCATCTATTAAAAGCACAGATTCCATGCTTTATAATAACTAAAGAAGAAGATGATTGGGCCATTTTGGGTACTCAAAAGAGTACAACTTAGTGTTCCTGTCATTGAGCTAATCCCAAAATCACAAATGTCTATACTGTTTTATACTTTGGCCACTTATTACCCCTCTTGATGAGCCTGATTTAAAATTCGAGTTTTCTTCTTGTGAGAAAGAGAATTGATGTATGCTCATTAAGGGTACGGTTATAAATTACTTGTAATTATGTTTGATCTGTCAGTCAAATAGGTTTCGTTCCTGGATGTACATAAACTTGGGGAAATGCCGATACCAGCGACATCATAATGGAGCATCGGAAATTGATGGTGTAGCAGGCAAAAATGAATTAACAGTCTTTACTAAACTTTTATCATCAGTCACCCTCTATCCAACGTTTTCATGTCTCGGCAATATTGGCATATAATGTAGTGAATAATTTTTTTAAGAAGAATTAAACAGACTTAAAGAAAATGAAGTGAAGTGAGAAGTATACAAACTCAGCTATAATATAATGAAGAAATCAGAACCCAAAAATTAAGCAAAGAAGAACTGTACCGTTCACGGATTGTCTTAAAAGCTTCTTTCGTTGCATAAGGCAACCCTGTTTTTGGGTCACGATACCTGCAGCATAAAAGGCAGTAATTACAAGAGAGTAATAATTGCAGAATTGTCAAGTTCTTGATACTATACTTCAGTACAGTTCTTAGGAACAATACCCTGCAGAATTAAAAGCTTCTTAAGTAGCATAAGGTAACCCTCTTTCTGCCATGTGTTAAAGCTCCGAGGATTGCACCTCATGCACTTTACTATTAAAAGAACAATGATATAACCTTTTCTGATCTCTCCAGTTTCCATCATAGCCTAAATTTTAAGGAATTGAACCATGTTGCCTTTAGATTGCGAATAATTGAACCGGTCTAACAAAAAACGTTGTGGTATTTCATGAAGCACTTGAAGGGTTATTTTTTCAGATTAAAAGAACATCAGAACAATCATTTAAACTATCTCTCAGGCACAGGAGAACAAGAACCAAACATTAGAAGAAACTAATGGCAATGAGATCTTACCTCGCAGGCAAACCTGTAATCACACATACGGCTTTCTCTGGATCTAGAAAGAAAAAGGGAAGAAAAAGGGAAGAAAAAAGTAACCAATAATTAGAAGCATTACAGATGAAACAGATCAAGGCAAGATCAAAACCTGCATATTCTTCAAATACAAAGGAAGAGGAAAAGAACTAAAAACTTAATGGAATGAATTTGAAACCTTAAAGGCACATTCCAAGGGACAATAGCTCTCGAAGTAAATCAGATCCATTTATTTAACTTATTGTTTTTATACTTTAGTAAAGGGGAAATAACAGTTTTCTCATAAGAAGTCTTACTCTTGAAAATTTGAGAAGTTACCGAAAGAGAGGAACCAATGTTCGAGAGGGCACTTTCAATTTAGGGGGCAAGGTACTGATAAGAACAAGATCCATTTTCTTTTCCTTTTTAACAGGAAACAAATTTGGAAGAATGAAAAAGATCCTGTAAACACAAGGAAGTAGGACGCTGGCCAAATTTTGCTGAGCTAACAGTGTTTGAGGATTCATTGTAACTAAAATGTGCAATGAAGGCTATTATTTCAAGATTTGTAACAAAAGAGTTCTGAGAATTTATAGAAGCATCTCAAGACACTAGATACAAAACTTCTTGATGGTGTTCTCTTTCTAAATTATATATTTTTATTTCTCTTTGCACTGTATTTGTATGAATTAGGAAGTATTTATCTTTCATCTATTATTCCTTTTATTCTCCTTTTACCTTCCATTAGTTATGCACTTTATTTTCCTTTTGTCTCCTTTTGGTGTTTGTATATTTGAGCATTAGTCCCGGAGATTTCTTGTTCAAAAAAATATTGGGTGGATGATTATGTACAAGTAATTAATTACATGGAACTGATGTGGTTGAAAGCTCTGCCTGAAATGACGATCCTTTACTGAACTCTAGATATGAGCAACCTGCAACAAAATACACCAATATGACTTAATTCCGAACATGGATAAGTTCTTTTCTGAAAGAACACAATTTTTAGTCACACTTCAGATGGTACCATTTCTTGACAAATATTGTATCCGTGGACCATTGTACACAGCTTTCTGTACAATTGCTCTCTTTTTGACTTCTTCTTCCCTTGCCAAAACACGCTCCAAATTCCTCAAGTTCATGATTTCTTGAATATGGAAGGTTAAAATATTAATTCAAGAAAAAAAAAAGAAAAAAAGAGAAGATACATTCAAGTATCCACCCAGTGTTGCAACTTACAACAGCAAACGTTAACCATCAGTTTCACCTGTTTGAGCAGCTTCAAGAAGCATGTCTTCCTGACTCATCTTCTTCTCCTCACCTGGATTTTTCCTCTTGATTGGCTGGTGGACACGAAAGAATACAGTCTCACTCATATCCAATACTAAAAACAGTCATTTTGAGAAAATTGTTTGATGGAAACACTAGAACAAAATTGAACATTGAAGGAAAAGAAGCATGAAATGAACTTGTACGAAGAGCAGCAGTTCATTTGATATGGGAGTTAGGGCTTGCATATAGAAGATTTGGATTAGAGGAAAGCAAAGCATCCATCTTCAAGGAAAAAACTAAACATTTAGAAGACATCTAGAAGTTAGCTAGATGCTAGATTTCTCACTTCTATAAGGTGCATTCCCTTTAATAGTTATTGAAGTAAAGTTTTTATTAACAAAATTGGTGGACATCTTATCTACCATACTGATTTCTTACTCTCCTGAATACAGTGTCAGTTGTCTTATCTCTAAAAAAAAAAAAGATATTCACTTGTACGAAGAGCAGCAGTTCTTTACCTTACGACCTGAAGTCCATACATCAAAATAGTAAGACCAGTCCAGTAACTCTTTTAGGAGAATAAATTATCCAACCAAAAAAAAAAAAAAAAGTTTTCTTTTTATATACCCAAACACCATTAAAACCAAACAAACAAATGGAGAACCAAATTTTGCGTGTCATAAAATTCGAAGTTACTCCAAAACAAACTAAATAGAACTCAGAAGCTTCTGTCTTATAATTTTCGTTTTTTTTATAGTTATTTCTGCATGTTTTTTTCATTTCACCTCATCTCTGAAACACAGAATGGATCGATAGATTCAAATGAATGGTCTGACATGGCAATATAAATGACTACATAATTTATAGGATGACAAATAATTTTCAAGTAGTTGAAGGATATGTGAACCCAAATAGAAGTTTCCATATCATAATAGCATCACCATATTCAATCAAGAAACTGCCTTCAAGAAAAACCCAAACTATTCTAACAAACAACAGTTTGGTCTACATCCTACAAATGAAAAGTCTCAAGTATTCAGGACTCACCTTCATAGTGGCTTGCAAAGCTGCACGAATAGCATCCCTCTCAGCTTGCCTAACAATAACTGAAGTTCTAGTGGATTTCCTCACCGTTCTCTCAACTTCAGTATCATCTGGAGTATCATGATGTTCAGGAGGCGTAGATTGATCGGTCGATGCTTCATCTTTGGAAGATTTCTCAATTTTAGAAACAACTCTCTTTTTATTCTTGTTCTTAGAAGGGGTCTTTCCGGGAAATATTAATCTCTTTTTCGTTTGTGTTCTAGAAAGAAAATAAAAAAAAAAAACTCAATTTTAAAACAGAAGATATAAATATATCTATATCCAACATCCAAGCACTTCAGAGAAGAGCAAACCTCTCATCTGCTTCATTCTCGGCTTCTTCCTCTGGTTCAGACTCCTGTCCATAAGAAGTAGCCATGTTATGAAAAACAGTTTATGGTTGACCAGAATAAGTCGTGAAAAGGAACTGAAACAGAACTCACATCTTCATTGAAATCACTATCAAATTCATCAGCAACCTCAGGTTCTTCTTCATATTCGTCATCAACCTCATCCTGTAACGAATTTTGAAGATGGATACGTTCAGAAAGGATATTTGTTTCAGTCAAAATTCATAATTGAGTGGACACATTGCAGCAATCTAACGGAGGACATCCAGACCATGGCGTTGTAATACGGAAATCCAACTGTGTAACTACATCTAAGTGGATGTGTACAAGATCAGTTTCAGTGAAATTTTCAAATTTGAACATTAATCGCGCGTATGAGAAATGATGGAGAAACAGAAGAACACATTGCATAACTATAATCATGATTTTACTAGTAACCCCCACAAAGCAAATATACGTGATCAATCATATCATTCCTAGAGAAGAAAAAAAAAAGGTTAGATTGCTCTAAAAATACCTCTTTAAGTGCATCCTGATTCCAAAACAGCTCGTCTTCTTCAAGTTCATCATCAAGCAACTTGGTCATCCTGTAACCAATAAAAACACCCCATTCATAAATACATCAATTCGAAACATCTTGCATCAGTTCGTCGCCAATTCACAATCAAATCCATCTCCAAGGAAAATAATAATAATAATAGAAGATAGGCAAGTAGTCCGGTACCTCTTTCCTCTAGTCAACCGTGAAGAACGATCAAGAAAAACGGAAGCATCCTCTTCTTTCGAGGAATCCATGACCAAAAAAAAAAAAAAAAAACCACAAAAGTAATGCAGGAAATCGAAGTTGAAGATTTAGAGAAACCACAGCCGGGCACCAATGGCCGAAATGCGAGAGCCGATTACAATAATTCTCTGAGCTCCGGAACTCGAATCGTATAAAGATTATAACTTCAATCGATGTGTTTGAACAGTAAACGTAACAAAGAAGGGCGGGAAATTTTGCTCGATCGGATTCCAGACCTCCAGTTTCCTTCTAGGTCTTTCCACAAATGACTTGGATATATATATATATATATATATATATACACTCACTTTGGCGCATATGCACGTGTCATCAGAGAAGTTTATCCACTCTTTAATAAGTCTAAATTTTAAAAGTATGGTATTGAAATTTCAATTTTATATTTAATACGTCATTTATATGAACATTTTCTAAAATTTACGTATTCCATAAATACAAAATAAAAAAATAAAATAAAATAAGTTTATAAATTATATTTTAATATATAAATTTATTTATTTTCTATCCATATTTTCAAAACCAAACAAAATTTAAACATTTATGTTTCTTGTTTTTTTAAAATAAATAAAATAAAAATATAAAAGACAACACTATTTACTAAAATGTTCGAGATTCGAATATGGTTTAATCAAATTTGAATTATTTAAAATATGAAAAAAAAAAACCATAATTCTAAAAATTTAGAAAATACAAACAAATTTTCATAGCAATAAATAAATTAAAAAAAAAACAATTTGGTCGTTTTCCTTTTATCCTTTAAAATCGATATTTTCTAAAGAAACCACAAAAATTATTCATTTTTTAAAGAAAAAAAATGATATAATTAAATAATTATATCATTTTCTTCTTCCTATTTGAAATATGAAGAAAGAAACAGAAGAGAGAGAAAATATCATTTTCTACGTGGCACACAACGCTTGCTCAGTTCTTCGGTTTCTCAGAATTTTTTCGCCGGAAGTTGCAGAAATTCGCAATAGAATCAACGAGAATCCCAAAAAAAAATTGAACGATTTGCTTCTTCTCTTGTGTTCCAATGGATCGTGTTTTGGTGGCTTCGTATCCAATCAATCACTCGATTCGACCTCGCAGTTTTCGAATCGATTACTATTGGAGCTCTGGTTTGACTTTCAGGTTGAGTTCTGTTAAAAAGCGGCAGAAATTGAGCTCAAGGTGGCGATGCCAATCCATGGCCTCGGATTCCGCTGACTCTTCTTCTTCTTCTTTTGCTCCGTCTATAGAATCTGATCCTTCTGATAAAAATTCTGCCAGGTAGGTCAATTTTTGCTTGTGGTAGCTCTGTATCTGATTGTTGTTGTTGAAGCACTTTGAGGCAACCTCTAGGAAGTGAAATAATTGTTCATTTTCGATGTTTTTGTTGGTTATGTGATGAAATTGCAAAATGGCTGGATAATTTCTTGTGTCTTTTACTTTTTGAGCACTGCTACTTTAAAATGCGCCGACTACTTCGAGTCATTTTCTTTTCGCAAGTTGTCAATTCACTGCGTGGAAATGTGTGGCGTAATTGTCTAGCAAAGCAGGAAGGGGAAAATGCTCGCGCTCTGAGTGAACGCTTGGGCTGGAGTGACTGGTCGTTTGTGTTCTCATGATTTGAAGAATTTGCTTCAAATCAGTATTGCAAATACCATAAGTTCTTATCTTAAGGATTTGCACTGGTATTGGACCCTTTCTGAGCCTTGAGATATGTGGAGCTGGGCATTTCGAGGAATTGTTTCTTAGATGTTGTCACGTTCATGGAAGTAGGAAATTTGTATTCGTAGTATTATCTCTTCGGTTTCCTTGTTGACAATTAGGAATATTTTATCTGAACGTTAAATTTTAACATAACATGATTTTTATGCAGTTTTTGTATCATAGAGGGACCTGAAACAGTTGAAGGTTTTGCAAAAATGGAACTGCAAGAAATTCAAGAGAACATTCGAAGTCGTCGAAACAAAATTTTCTTGCATATGGAAGAGGTCAGAATTAGTAGACATTTTGCGTGGTAGTATAAACTTTTCTCATGAACTGATTGCCTGTATTTGATTATTCATGGATTTGAATTTCAAAATATTTAGATGAGTCTAAAATTTCAATAGCTTGATAAAACCTAAGGCGTTCATTTAGGGGGCGGTGCCAGGTATTAGTATTATTGTTTAGACGGCTTGGGTTCTGATTCCTTCATTGTTGTTCTAAAATTCAAAAATTAGTTTCTGTTGAACCTAAACAATCTGAATTTATTGATGCAAAAGGTATACATATTGTGTAGGCTGACATTACTTGTATAGTTTTAATCCTCCATTAGATTTTGCATTAACCAATTTTCAGTCTTGAATTCTGTTAATTTTCAGCAAAAATATCTAAATTATTTGTGGGATGTTGTGGATAAAGATAGAGAACATCATCTTGTCTATTGGTCTATTGTTTACAAGTCCAATTAGGAAATGATTTTCTTGATGGCAAACAATTTTTTTCGTACTATCGATGAAATTATTTCTTGTCCCCCCAAAAATGTGCCAGACAAATTTTGAGGTTTCTTGTTTAGTTTCTGTTTATGGCATGCTGAATACGAGATTATTAAAAACAAGTAGGATTTTAGAACAGTGGAGAGGGAGCGTTTTGAAGTTGGATCAGCCCACTCTTGAACTCTTAAGGCATCTTGAGTCACTTTTTGACTCCAAATGCAATGAGGTGTTAGGTATCTCATCCACACTAAAAGAGAGAAAGTTGTGTCTCCCACGTTGTGGACAAGAAAAGTGTTTGTATGCAAGTGCCGTTTGTTGAGCCATGTCAAAGGTCAAGAGAGAAGTGTCACGATGCGATCAAGGATGACGGTGCATCATCTAACACACCAAGAAGATTAGGTAAGATTGTCAAGTTAAGGTGTAAGCCAGAATAGAAGCAATAATGTAAATCAGTTATATCGTGAGTTTTGATAATCAACTACAGAGTTAAGTCCGTATAAGTTAAAGATGTAAACTCATCAAGCTTGGTGTCAATTGGACGTCAAATAGATGCTCCAAATTGGTGTATGACTCACCACCTTGATGTGCATGTGTCAAATATGTCTTATATGTACTATAGAGGGGCATGGTATTGCCTCTCTACCACACTCTTGGGCCTCATGGTCTAATTGAGCCATACCATGGCATATGCATATCTCATGACATGGTGAGTACTATCAGGAAAAAACTTCGGACAAAAGTTTTTCTGCTCCCCATTTTCATTCTAAAGTTTGAAATCAAAATATGTTGGTTCTCCTTCCCCTTCATATTTTTTTGGAAATGCTCCAATCTTTGTAGGTTCGTCGGCTGAGGATACAGCAGAGAATAAAAAATGCTGAACTTGGAATTTCAAAGGAAGAGCGAGAAAACGAACTACCCAATTTTCCATCGTTCATTCCATTTTTACCCCCCCTGGTATGCTTTATTCCCCAGCAGTTTCTTTCTCCATGTTATTGTTGATTTCTTTTCAATTCTTGATATTTATTCTGCCACTAAGAAATATGGTATCTGTAATTTTTTCGCTAGTCATATCATCCGAAGCTCTTTCTTTTTCGACTACTTGTTGATCACCATATAAACATGCTACTATACTTGCAGACTTCAGCGAATCTGAAGCTCTACTATGTTACATGTTCTTCTCTAATTATTGGCATAGTGCTATTTGGAGGCCTATTAGCACCCACGGTAATCTATTAGCCACCCTATAGTCCTCTGTATGCTCCTTTAGTGCCTCTGGGCGTTTCTAATGCAATCTTACCTGTTTTATATAAAACACGTTTGATGAGTCATCTTGTCCATTAGGGGCAATAAGCAGTCTTTGATTGCATCATGTAACTTCTTTTTTTCAAATTTGGAACGGACTAATGTTTCCTTCATCTTTTCTCTTACATTTAAGCTTGAGCTGAAGCTGGGACTAGGAGGCACATCATATGTAGATTTTATTCGCAGTATGAATCTTCCAATGCAACTAAGGTGAGCTAATACTCTCTCTTAATCAAAGATTAAAATATCCATGTTGATATCGATATTGAAATTTTGATTTTATGAATAGATCGATATCGACAAATATTTTGGCAATGAGTTGTCTTTACTTCATATACGTGTCAAAGATATCAGCTAATACTAAATATCGACATCGAACTCTCTGATTCAAAGATGTATCATTGAATTAACGGATATTTTAATCCTTGCTCTGGATTTTTTGATTTATTTTTTATGAAGGCTCCATTAAAAATTGTTGAGATTCAATTAATATGCATAAATTTGAAATTATTAGTCACTGTACAGGGAATCGATATCATAGCATGTTACAGCTTTCTTAGATTATTATGTTAGTTCAGCTGCCATCGTGAATTTCTCATGTTTTCTTTCCAATAAATAAATAAAAAGGAAACTTCCAAAATTGAGTGGATCAACAACCTTCGTAGGATTTTAAACTTTTGGTACTAAAAATTTCTTATAATGATTAATTTTCTGTATTTTCCTTTGGCAAGGGGTTATTTTATGGTTGATTATAAGATTTGATATGCTCTTTGTTGTGTTCTTTCATTACTCAAGATGTTGCAGTTAGAATCTCATACTGAGGATCTTGAGTCCTATTTCTACTTAGTGTATGTGGATTATGCAGTTTGTGTGCAAGTAAACTACTAAAAAATTTTAATGTTCGTAAGAATTGCCCACTTTGGAATTCAGATCAGTGGCATTAATGCTTAATTTCTTCACTTCATGTCTTCACTTCATGCAAGTTTTAAATTCATATGTTCAAATGTTTTCCTGTGACAAAGTGCAGTCAGGTTGATCCGATCGTGGCATCTTTCTCCGGAGGAGCAGTCGGGGTGATCTCCGCACTAATGGTTGTTGAAGCAAACAATGTAAAGCAACAGGAGCATAAAAGATGTAAATACTGTCTTGGCACTGGTATGGCTTGAGCACTTGTTTTAGTACACAAACTGAGTTCCTAACTTGATTGAAGACATTGTTCATAATTATTTTTGTTGAAGTTTCATTCTCAATCTTCGGGATGTACATTTGTAAATTGGACCAGGATACTTGGCCTGCGCTCGCTGCTCAAACACGGGAGCTCTTGTGCTGACCCAGCCAGTATCAACCTTAAGTGGTGGAGATCAGCCTTTGTCGCCACCAAAGACTGAAAGATGCCAAAATTGTTCAGGGTCGGGAAAGGTATGATTTCTTGAACTACCACTTATACTTTCACCATCTTTGAGGTTACTTACAAGAAGCTGTGAATATAGAAACCTTGAATGGTGATGGAAATCCATTATCCAACATTTAACCAATAGTTTTAAATATCTGTTCATATAGACATCTCATTGGCTAATCTTTGGTTAAATAATAATAATAATAATAAATAGTGACAATAAGTGAGTTATTATTGTTTTAATAAAATTTAAAAGACTAAAATATTAGAGTTGAAAGGTTATGGCTAAATTTCATATGTTCATTATACCCAAAGTTTTGTGGGATTGAGGGACTTTCCACCATTTTATTTAGATCAATGAACATCGTGAAGGAGGGAAAAGGGAGAAGCTAGCTTTCTAACTCCAAATTCTATTTTGTAGGTTATGTGCCCTACATGCCTTTGCACTGGTATGGCAATGGCAAGCGAACACGACCCACGAATAGACCCCTTTGATTAAACTTCAGTTTTGCATAGTCATAGATATATATATATATAAGTATATATCTATATATGCATCAGAACTTTGTGTGCGGAGGACTTCGCTCCTTGAAGGGATAGAAAAACGTAATCCCTTACCTTTTTGTACGATGTAACTGTATCCCAGCTCTATTTCATGTTGGTTTGAGCGTTGGTCTGGAAGTTATAGCTGTATCTTCTAGGGAAATTTCTCAAGTTTTGATTAATGGTTCATTGAATCTAATGCTGAGGCCAACAATTGAACTATATGCATATCTAGTTAAGGCTGGGATGAAATTTAATGTGGATTGGATTGAATTGAGTTGCTTTTGAGTTAGATTGGGATGCAATAAAAGGGCGGGTAAAATGTCAATTTGGTCATAAAAGGCTTTCTAGGCTGTATACTGTTAAATCTAGCCGTTCACATCATTTTGTACTAGAAAGGCCATGATACAAAAATGTGGAGGTTGAATTCTTTGGTGAGCTGGCTTAAAAGAAGCCACCAATTGCAATTGCTGTAGAAGTAGCTACTTGTTTCATGGCTTTAATTTGAGCTTCAAATGAGTATGATTGGTTAAGGTGACTTGCTTTCTTTGTGCGGCAACCGCAAAAATATGAGACATACAAGTTACAAGTGCCTAAAAAAGGTTATCCCTCGGCAAAGAAGTTCAAACAAAAGTTACAAGAAAATAGTACCTATACTTGAGGTTCTTGCCTTGATGAAGCGTTGGAGCTGAAAATGTCTACGTAGGTGTGACGCATAATTGCAAAGAAAGGATGGTCATCGTTGTGCCCGTGCCATACTGACACGCGACACATTATTGCAAAAAAAGGATGGTCATAATTTTGAATACACTTGAGTGATTATCATAGTGTCTTTCTACGAAACTTCTATGTCAATCAGTGACAACAATGCACTCTTTGTACGAGAAAGGTAGGGGTTGTTGACGAGGCATATAGCCTAGCCTAAGATAATTATGCCTAAGATACTACTAAAAATAACCATTCTACAGATTCATATCAAATTTAGTCTGCATACAACCTAAAAATCCTAGAAATGAAGCTTTCACAAATAAAGATCATAAAAGATGATAAAAGTAGCAATAGGATACTTCTACAAATTCACGAATATCATCTTATTCATCAGGAAATTTACATATTTTAAACATTTTTTTACCAATCTTACATTCAATGCCATTGAATTTGGCGGTGAAAATACATCTCTTTGATTTTTCCTTAACCATGGACTTTTTCATTTCATCATGAACTGATTGACTCAATAATTTACTAAGGTCACCTAATGCCCATGCAAGAGATATATGTGGTCTTGCTTCCTACAAAATAGAGTCCAGAAGTTCCATCTTCTTCAATATAAGATGGATAAAGATCGAAAGGAAAAAAGATTAATGCAACTAACCTTGTAAAATTCAGGAAGATTGTGGAGCTTATAAACCTCATTAACAACTTGGATACGTTTTCTGATCTGTAACCAATTGAAAACAAAGGAATCACACTTTCTTCATGCAATATTATCAATCTCAACCATGTAAGACTCAGGAAATCATCATAACCTATGTCAAAAGATCTTAAACGAAAATGGCCTGAAAAACAAGTTTGTTCTTGAGCTACAATTATAAACAAGTCTTAATTTCAAAACATCATATGAGAGAGTGTCAAGAAAATAACAGAACCATAAGAGTTTAACAAATTATTCTCGCTTGAGGTGTTGGCAACTTAATCCTAATTTTCCAATATTTCATTGTCTAGATAACATGAATGCAAAACACATATACGTTCATGTATATATGTGTGTATGGATTTGATAATGTTGGCCTTAATCTAATTTAGGAAAACTTCAAAAAAAAATTCCATTCAACAACTGTCTCATCCTACAAGATTCTACATAAAGTTCATTGTCTTATATTCTAACTCAAAACTTTCAGTCCATGCCTCAGCCTCATAAATCAAAACCGCAAGCGAGGTAAAGAGTTAACTATAATCTAACCATTTTGTTGAGTTTTTGGACTAGTCGTACTAGGTAATCTAATAGAAACTAATATAAGGGGAAAAGCAACTTTAGCAGAAGTGGAAGCTCCCATATGATTGCTCCAAAAATTGAGAATGAAGAAAAATACTTTTACGCCAAAAAAATGCAAAGAAAATGGAAACGGGAATTCATCAAATCTGACGCACCTCCATTAGCCCTCCAGCAATAATTTCCATTGACAAAAAGGTTCGGGAGAGATCATCGTTAACAAAAGTCTCCCACTTACTAAAATCAATCCAATAACTGTTTAAAGGGGGGAAAAAAAAGACATAAGTAGAATATAAAAACAAATTGAAAAGTACGAATCAAACTAAATGGCGAGTTTTTAACTTACCGCCTTTGAGACTGAAGCTTCTGGCGAAGCATTGTCACTATTGAGTCAATCTGGTGTACTCGGATTGGCACTGTTCTTGACAAACTTATGTGAAATTCTCTGGCCAATGCTTGCTCAAGCTTGAGGTCATCTTTACATAAAATGTCTAAGGGAATGTCAATATCAACAAGATGGAGAGCAGGCACAAGTTTGGAAAGTTTCTTCAGAAACAAGGCCACCTCCTTCCTTGCATTAGTTGGTATATACACTGAGAACATGAAAAATCGTTGTATAACACACAACAAATGAGAAATCGCAACAATCATTTAGATCTATGCATTTGAGAGTGTTTAATCCGTAGATGTTTAGAATCTCTTTTAATGTTTTGATTATGAATCAATAAACTAAAAAGGAATCTACAAACTTATGCCAAAAAACATGTTTATATTTATTTTTAAACAAGGCATATACTTTAGCTGCTTTTCCTCATCAAACATGAACATTTAGAGGATTGAGGATACATTGATCACAAAATTTTGTGAAAATGTTGCTATTGACGAAAGCAGCGTAGAGAAAGTTTTAATTCAAGATTTAAAAACCTAACAGTAAAAATTTGCCATTATCTGACATTTGTAGGTATTGTTGAAACATTATCATAGATATTATTGATTTTCTTAGTTGGTTCCATCATGACATTCCAAAATTCCACAAGAACAATGAAAAGAAAAATAACAGACGTACTGAAATGCATGCAAGTGATAAGCATTACTACTCATGTTTGAGGTAATATAGCAAGCTATGGGAATGAAGTTTAAAGATTGCACAAGGAAGGGTTGAGAGGCAGAAACCAAAATGAAATCAACATATATTTCAACACAAATAATTGTTACACATTGATTCCGATCTATAGTCTAACAATCTACTAGTTAATAATGAATTGATTATCAACCAAAGAAGAGTTCCCTATAAATAGAATCGTAGCTAAGCTTCCACCGAACAGGACGCCAAAAATCAAGAATACAATAGAAAGATGATATACTGGAATCACCTGGGATATAGAGGTGTACGGCATAGTTTCCTTGAACGTGAGGGAAGCTTCGAACCCTAGCCGCCTGACCGATTGGTAAATCATCCAAAGCGGCTGAGCGAGAAATAGTGAAAGAGCTGATGAGCAAAACTACATAGTAAAAACTGAAGAATGCAAATGTAAGGAGGAAGAAGAGCTTTACAGGTGGAATTTGGAAAATCGAGAAGCGAAAGAGGCGGCGGAGGCAGAGGTAAAAAGCTCTCAGTCTCATCGGAAAGCTGAGGAAGTGAAGCCGATGCTGATGCTGATGCTGATGCTGACGCTGATGAAGGGGAAACTGTATCCGCATCTTCATCCGACGAGCTTCCGCCATAAGAAGCCATCAGAGCCTCCATCCTCTCCTCTGTCAACGGCAGTAACGACGGTGGCGCAAGAGAGAATTAGTCGTGAAATAAACGATTTCATATATTCTTATTTGCCCCCAAAATAACTATTAACGTAAATAGTTTCAAATATTCGTTTTCCTCCCCAAGTAATTCTACAATTCTCATCTCATTCCCCAATATCTTAATAATTTGTAAAAATGGCACAAGCATTCGGCCCAAATCCAAGGTATAAAAATATTAAAATATTCTCGAAGGTGCTAACTAAAATTAGCAAATAAAATGATTTTTTTATATTTTATTTTGAGAATCCAATTCCCACCCAAATAATCACCAATATGATAATCGACTCCTAGAAACAATAAAAGTCTAGGTAAGTCAGAACTGCATAAGTTCACTAGGGTGGAGCATGGTCCGCCAAAATCGGCACAGGTTAGGTGATATTGAAGAAACATGATAAGCCTATTTTCTCCATATGGAAGTGTTGCGGGCACGTAGAGATGTGAGTAGAGTTAGCCTCAAAAAGCAAAGGTCGAGCAGTAGTCACTTGACTTGCACCAAGTTGGTGGTTTACTGGCCTTTTTCCTAGATCAAAGGGGATCAACTTACCTTCTTATTATCCAAAAGTCGGTTGAATTGGAGATCCCCTTGTAACATTGAATAAAATGGGTAGTCGAATTCTCTTTCAACAACCCTTTTGATATAATAGGTCTGGTCACCTCCCTCTTATCTGTCTCGTTGGAGAATAGGATCAAACTAATTTAACATATGTGGAGCCCGAGGGATTATGGCTATATATTATGAAAATATAATTCAATTTTAAAATATATTAGAATAATTTCAAGAAAGCATCTAAATTATGAAAATAATTAATTTGTATATACCATATAATTTAATTCAATTTTAAAATATATTAGAATAATTATTATTCAATTCAAAAAAATAAAAGGTCAAGCAATTTAATGTATGTATAGTCTTTGGTTAATTATGAATCTTTGCTACTTTATTATGATAATAAATTGTATACCTAACTAATTGAATTTTCAACCATAACCTTTTTGTGCATTTTATACACATAACTTAAATTAGAGATGCTTATTATACATATTATTCAACTAAAAATTATATATATTATACTAATTGTTTAATATTATATTAGGATAAAAATTAAACAAATATTACCACTATTATTATTCATAATTACCAAAATTCCCCTTATTAAAATTTTAAAATAATTGTTTTAATTAATAAATAATATTTTTAAAATTTATATTTTGTTACATCATATTAGTCTTAAAAATCTTATAAAAAGTTGATCCACCTGCCTTTGTTAAAGTGTTACAACAAAAATAAAATAAATAAATAAATAAAAATAAAAAAAAATAAATAAATAAATAAAAACTTTGGTCAAATATATTTAATAAACTTGATTTAGTTCGACTACATTTTAAAAGGGTTTGAGAGTAACTTAATATATTGTGTTTGAAAGAGAGATTCAAACATTTGACCTCTTGATTTTGATTTAGTTTGAAAGTAACTTTAACATATTGTATCTGAAAGGGAGAGATTCAAACATTTGACCTCTTGATTGAGAGTACATGTTTTATGTCCGTTAATCTTGTTTTCTTTTGTTGATCAATGGTATTGAATGTGAGAGATTCGAACTTCCAACCTCTTAATCGAGAGTACATACTTCATGTCAGTTGAGTTATTTTTAAATTCAACTGTGTTCGAGATGGAAGATTTGAACCTCCGACCTCTTGATCAAGAATACATACTTCATCTCAACTGATATTAAAGACGAAAGATTCAAACTTTCAACTTTTTAATCGAAAGTATTATAGATTAGTTGAGCTACAATTAGGTCGAAACACGTAACATCATAACTCAAAAATGTAATTAAAATGAAAAGAAAAGGATTCACAACCCATATCATATTATTAGTTACAATAAACACGAGCTGAGAAGACACTCTCGCACATTCACAAAACAAACACCAATTATTTCATTAAAATCCCCGAACAAACAAAACAAAACACACAAAAAAGTAAAGAAATTTACATATCTGCCACAGCAGGCAAAGGATTGACCCGAGTACAAGTCAAACGAATCTCCCCATCAGTTCCAGTCAACGGGCGAATATTCCCCATCTTGATCATGGACGCTCCAAACCCATCAAAGAACGCTTCTTGGCTGGCCGCAAACCGGTTCACAATCTCGATGGTGTCGGCGCCGTCGGTGGAGAACAGCACCTGGTCGCTGGTGAGAAGCCCCCGGTTGGCTTGGAGATTCGTGAAATAGTTCTTGTCGAATTCGTCTGGAGTCGTCGGATCCAGGTTGATCCGGTTGTTGTCGCCGCCTGCAGGACATGCCTCGATCAGGGTCTCCCGGTAGGCTGGCTCTAGAGTCGGATCGGGAAGCCCCGATCCGCTAAAGTTGGTTAATCGCCTGCTGAAGAATATGCACCTCGAACGCCCAAACGTGTGCGCACCTACGAGATATAAAGATTTGAACTTTTAATTCAGGTTATTAAAAAACTAAATCCAAGCTCACCGGAAGTATTGTCCGCTTTGGTCCTCTACTTATCTTAGTAAGAGGCATGATTTTAAAACACATCTATTAGATAAAAGTTTTCGCACCAATGTTTTGTTTCTCTCTCCAACCGACGTGGGATCTCACAATTCGTCCTCCTTGACACACTCTTCAGTGTCTAGCTCTGATATCATTTGTAATAGTTCAACCTCATAGCTATTGGATGTTGTCCACTTTAACTTGTTACGTATCGCGTCTATCTTACGGCTTTAAAACGTGTCTGTTAGAGAGAGGTTTCCACACCTTTCTAACGAATGCTTTATTCCCACCTCCAACCCATATATTAAATAAAAATCACTTCCGAAATAAAAGAGGGGTCTATCAAAAAAGACATTATGTAATCGTCAAAATTAAAAAAAATCTAATAGTTTGAATTTTCAAACCTCTAAATTCAATAAAAGCATATACTAAAAAAATATTGAAAATAGGTCCATGGGATTGAAATAAAGACTATGATTTAAATATATCCCGAAGAGTTTATAAGAACATAGGATGTGACAGTCATATTAAATAAAACACGAGCTTATGTCTCCGACGTACCCGATAAAGCAACGAGGTCGGTGGAATTGAGACCGACGTTAGCGAATTTGACGGTGAGATTTGCAAGAGGTTCAAAAGGACTGGGAAGGTTGCTTACAGCTCCAGATCTATTTGCTTCTCTACTGTCTCTTCTTCCCAGCTGAACCTCCCAGCCTCTTCCTCCAGCCTGCAAAACACATTCCATAAACGAAGTACGAACACAAATGATTGATCGTAAATATCGAGCACGTCACAACTAGAGGTGAATCGATGCGATAAATAATGTCTTTACCAAAACGACAGCTGAATTCGATGCAATAGCTAAGATGTCAGCACATGAGACGAGATTTGGGCATGCATTTTCAACAGCTGTTTTGATATCGTTGACGATATTTTCGCCTTGTATCCCTTGGTTTCCCGCTGCATTTTGTTCACTATCGATGTTGTCTTCAACGGAATCTGTTAGTAGAACTGACCCATCACATCCCTGAACATATCGTAATCTATTAGCTTAACCTTAAATTTAAAAGTGAACGATTGCGAGAGAAAGAGATAATTCTTTACATTAACAAAACAGTCGTGGAAATGGAAGCGAATGAGTTTGGCGCCTGCGCGGGCATCAGTTAGGAGAGCTTGTCTCACGACATCTTCCACAATGGAGGACAAGTTCGGGCATCTCGCGTCGTAGAACGTCGGGCTCAGCTGCGCCGTTGTCGGTCCAGCCGCGATCAGGGCGGTGGCGACCAGAATATAGGCTAAAGCTTCGGAGAAAGCCATTTCTCTTTGTGAAGAAGGAGAGCCTCAAGCTTGGTTTTATAGAGGGAGTATCCATGTGTGTACATAGTACATAGGAGGTTGAATTTTGGAAAAATATTTTTTAGATTATTTTGTTTATTTTTCTTATTTTATTATTATTATTATTTTGTTGAATTTAGAATAGTAAAATAAATAAATATCCATGAAAAATAAATTTAAATAAAGAAAATAAAAGTAAATTTACTCCATTTTAGTCTAATTTAAATTAATTAATTTACGTAAAATAACAATAATAGTTCTCTGGAAGAAAAAATAAATAAATAGATTTTCAATAGATTTAAATATTTAAAAATATATAGATTAAAATTAGAACAAATTCGAAAAAAATTAAAATATAAGATCCTTGACCAATAGGGTCTAAGTAATATCCGAATTATATTGGAAAAAAAATAAAAAAATAATTTTAATATTTTGTAAGTCAATATAATAATGCTTCACGTCTTGTTTCTTCTAGACGAGATTTTTCATATTTTATTAAACGAATAAGAAGAAATTTCAACGTTAAATAAAATAGGGTAACGCGCTTGGTACAATTCCTTATCCATTCACCGCCAATTTTGAAAATTTGTATTTATTTCTCTTAAAATTAAAATGGTTATTTACTTCAAGATTTTATTTATTACGACGAATTAAATAATTAATATAAGAAATATTAATTTTCTAAAAAATTTATTATATTATTTCATTTTAGATAATTAAACGTTGTCAAATAAATAATTCATTTGTTTGAGCTTGCACTCGAATTGACTTGACCAAACGGTAGAGATTGTCATGAAAACGAATAATATCTAGTGTTTGTAACAGATGTTAGTGTATTGTGAATTAGTATGATTTTTTAAATAATAAAAAAATGAACTCGGCGACCCTCCATATACATGGTAGTTGTTACATTCATATCAAACATTAAATGGATGTCCCACGTTTTAGGATAATGTTTGAAAATAATGGGAGATTAAATAAAAACATCTCGGGACGGCTTGACAAATTTTGTAGATAGACTTAAAGTCAACTTGATGGATTTCAATGGTATATATGTATGGTTCACAAATGTGACACACGAATAAAGAAGAATATATGAATGAATCGATACCATATTTGAATAAGAGCAATCTTGATAAACTATGACAACCTCAATAGTTCTTAAGGTATCTCTCCGTATTTCACTTGAATTTTGATTTGGAATTGTTATACTTGCTAACTTGATTTTGTTTTTGGTCCCTATCTTACAAATTTTTAGGTCTATAAAAATTATTGTGAGTGGAAAGAAGTATTAAGCCCAAAGACGTTAAACCCATATTCCAGGTCTTCTATTTTTTTGATAGCTCGCATTTAATACTCGATAAACTAAACACTGATTTTAATTTTCCTTGTAATGGACCGAGAAGAGAGGATACATGTCAAGTACAGGTCAATTCCAAGGGTAATATTCCATTGGGATAGTGTAAATGATCGAGGGGTAGTAACTCATATTATGAGACGAAACTTAGCACAGAGTTCCATTGCTATTAATGGGAGGCTTGATGGTTTCTTACGGGCAAAGGCATCCCGAGTATTCGGTCTTATGATTCTTCACTATATGAATATGGTCGGGTGGCATATGAACAATTTCCAATGTTATAAGAATAGAACAAAGAGATATAAGGATTTACAATGATTTGGAGCAATTGTTTGAAGCCTAACAAAAGGGGTGAGGCCAAGTTCTATGAAGGATGAGATTTGAAGTAAGCCAAGAGGCCAACAAGAGGAGCATTAATATAAGTAGTTGGCTCTGAATGCACAAAATCAACTCGAGAATCTGCGTAAGAATCTTTGATATCAGGCCCTCCGACGACAGCTCCGATGAGCAAATTAGGGTTTGGATTGTTGCTCTCAAAATATGGATGCCCTTTTGAGCATGCAATGCGCTGTGGATGGTCCGCCATGGATGGCAACGACGAGGCACGGTGGTGGATCCGTTGTGGGAACTTGCTGCCATATCCCACCATATATGACATGCCCAATGGGTTGCTTCCTAGTATATAATCCACCTACATTCATACGTTCGGTTAGTTTAGTCTCTGAAATTTCAAATTTACGTCTCTTTGTAAAATTCTTTGAGCTCAGCGTCCTCACTAGCACACTTCCCGATGTCTAGCTCTAATACTATTTGTAACAGTTAAGTGAATTGACGGTTGGAACGAGCATATAACAAGAATTCTTGGAATTCCTTGGGAATTTTCGATTGGTGCTGAACTAACTATAGTGCAAAGTCATATCTCTTTGGTTAATAAGATCCAAAAGGTTTATCGATCCTAGGGGAGGAGATCCATAATAGACATATCAAAATTATTGTACGTCAAATAACATCAAAAGTGTTGGTTTCAGAAGATGAAATGTCTAATGTTTTTCGCTAGCAGATATTGTCTGCTTTGGTCTGTTACGTATCGTTATTAGTCCCACAGTTTTTAAAACACGTTTATTCTGGTAAGGGATTACTCCTACTCCAACTAGTGTCTTGCACTGTTTGGTGACTGACTCTGATACCATTTGTAACATCTCAAACTCACTGCTAGTAGATATTGTTCGTTTGGCCCGTTACATATCGTAGTTAGCCTCATAGTTTTTGGAGAGGTTTCCACACCCTTGTAAGAAATGCTTCATTTCCCTCTCCACCGACGTGGAAAAGTGTTTAATAGATCCACGAATTTTTAATTTTCTGTTTATTAGATCTATTTTTTAGAAAATGTTTAATAGATCCACTAACTTTAAAATTTATGACAAATTTGTTTATAATATATCTGAAATTTTTATAAAATCATTTTCAAGTTTATAAACAGATCAAGAACCTATAAGACACGACAGTTTTTGAAGTTTAGGAACTTATTAGATGACACAAAATGAAAGTAAGTTCATGACCAAATAAACAATGATTTGATGATATGTATACCCTATGTTTGGAAGTTCGAGACTAAACTTGTAATTTAACTAAATAATAAACCGAGTTGCTAAGCTTGTCGTACCTGACCCTTGGCAACTTGAACGAGGCGAGACGAAGATGCAACAACGTGTCCACAGTGAAGGAGGCGTTTGGATTGATTCAAGTAACGAGAATAAAGAAGAAGAAGAAAAGATAAGGCGGTTGAATGTTGCATATTACTTCCTCCCGGTTTGAATAGAAGACCACCTAATTCATACCGTATTAAGATTAGGGATTGAATCGTTATAAATTTACGTTTAAGGACTAAATCGTCATTTCAACTAAAATAAAGGGACTAAAATGTTTATATTTAAAAAGTAATTTTCAATATTTGATGGAAAAATATGAATTAAAATAAAAATAATAAAAGATAATAATAATAATAAAATAATTAATTACCTGGTGAGTAAGAGACTGATACAGAGGGGGATTCAGGCAGAACTGAGCATACGAACTTATCAGCATAATTAATAAAGTTGGAATAATTATTTCCGCTCATCATAAACTGCAATAATAAAAATTTGGTTAAATTGAGATTATTTTATTTATGAATTATATTAGCAAAAAAAAAAAAAAAATATATATATATATATATATATTCGAACATTTTATCGAAAAAAATATATTTTTAATCTCGGTTCGTTAATTTCTATTTGGTCCTTAAATTACAAAAAGAAACACTTTCGTATGCAGGTCAATTTTAAAAAATACGAGCATTTCTCATAAAACGGTAAAAAAAGATGGACAGTACCTAATGTTTCATACACCTTGAATAGAGTGCCCGAAACACTTCAAAGTAGTTTTCTTCACTAAAAATAAACTTATAGCCATGTTCACGACACCTTACGTCCCAAACCCGCCATGAAATTGACCTGCAGAGTGGTTTCACTCCCAAGCTATTTTCGAACAATTTTCAATAGGGCTACCAATGCCGACATTTACAGTTTCTCAAACGACCCATTGGAACATTAAAAAAAAATTCTTTCTCTTTTTGGTCTCTTACTATACTCAATCGAACTTGTAGGAAGACACTCAAATGAGAATTCCACAACCTTCTTGATAGCTACATCTCGTCCTCCCTAATCGTCCAAAAACCTTATGAACCGTTCTTTGTATTACTAGAAACGAAAATCGACTCGAAAATACGAACGAGAACGGTGAACGGAATATTATAAAGAAAAGAAAATACCCACCTTGGAAATAAGGACATTAATCCCTGCATGTTTGGTGTCCCATCCAAACTCAGCAAAGCTACCATCGGAATAAGATTGAATACCATTTTTAGTGATATAATTCCAGTAATTTGCAGCCTTTGTTGCCTTGAACAACCATGCAGCTCCCCACATAAGTTCATCCTACACCCATCTGTTCATCACTTTTGGTTCTAAATGATATCAAATCTAAGAAAAATCCTCCTTTTCCTTACCTCATAGCCACTATAGCTGCAATAAAATGGGCAAACCCATGCCCCGACGCTCTCGTTGTAAGACCCTCGATAAGTATCTGCAAACTCGAAAACCTAAACAAAAATAAACACACCCCGTCTCATTTAATAACTATTTGGTTTTGGGTAAATTCTTACCATTCGAGCTCTTTTAAGAAGCCGAGCAAAATACCCTCTATCGAGAGCCTTGAATACGATGGAGGAGGCAGCGAGAGCAGCAGCAATCTCAGCGGAGACCTCGGAGCCGGGGAACTTCTTGCTAACGGCGTAAGGGGTTCTCGGTGTATCCATATCTTCAGGACGTTCCCAGCAGACATGATCGGCGTAAGGATCGCCAACTTGAGCGAAGACAAAGCCAGGCACGCTCGTGGCCTTGAGTAAGTACTCGGTGGCCCATCGGATTGAGTCGATGGCGTAGGGAAGGTCGGGACCCATGTCTTTTCCGAACTCCAAAACGCTCCATGAAAGCATGGTGGTGGAGAATGCCATTGGGAAGTTGAACTTTACGTTGTCACCCGCGTCGTAGTAGCCACCGACCAAGTCAACCTAAAATCATTAGCCAATCTCAAAGGTTCAATTTGTAAGATCCTACATCGGTTGGGGAGGACAACAAAACGCCCTTTACAAAGATGTGGAAAGGAAAAGCTCAAAGAGAACAATATTTTCTAGTGGTGGGCTTGAGCCATTACAAATGATATCAGAGCTAGACACTAGGAGATGTACCAGCAGGTAGGCTAAGTCCTAAAGAGAATGGACATGAGGCGATGTGCTAACGAGGACGCTAGACCCCGAAGAGAGAAGGATTGTAAAATCTCACCTCGGTTGGGAGGAGAACAAAACACCCTTTATAAGGTGTGGAAATCTCTCCCTAGCAAACGCATTTTAAAAACCTTGAGGGGAAGTACGAAAGGGAAAGCTCAAAGAGAACAATATCTACTAGTGGTGGGCTTGAGTATTACAAATGGTATCAAAGCCAGATACTAGACGATATGCCAGCAAGTAGGCTAAGCCCCAAAGAGGATAGACATGAGGCGATATGCCAGCGAGGACGCTGGTCCCTAGCGGAGTGGATTAATCCCATATCGGTTGGGGAGAAGAACGAAACACCCTTTATAAGGTGTAGAAACATCTCCCTAGCATACGCGTTTTAAAAATCTTAAGGGGAAACCCGAAAGAGAAAGTCCAAAAAAGACAATATCTAGTAGCGGTAGACTTGAGCCGTTACACGATTACCCTAAATACCCTAAAAAGTGAATAAAAGAGAAGAAAAAGAGTGATCTTACGCCAAATTCAAGGCCATCATGAAGAGCTGAATCCTTCCTCCAAGTGACCCTTTGATTAGGGGGCAATTTCCCAGACCTCTGACCTTCAAAGAACAATAGGCTTTTGGTTAAGGCATCTCCATAGTTATGGGAAGCCATAGCTTTAACCATTATAAGATACACTCCAAAAAGCTTTAAAAAAAACCCCATTTTTTAGCTCTTTTTCTTCTCTATGTACCAAAATTCTTATCCTTTGGCAAAGCTTTTATAATGCTTATAACAACAATCCCTTAGCTTTGAAGCATTTGAAAAACTCTTCCTTTGAAGGAGAGAGGCCTTTCTTGAAGGTAGGGTTGGATGCTAAGGGGAATGAATGGTCTCTTTTTTGTGCTTTCAAAGCACTTTTCTAAGTTGACAATCCCAAACCCGACTTTTAATTTAATAAAACCACTCTCGAACATGCCCTAAATAAGGACTTCATACCCATAAATTTGTCGGGTTGTATTAGTTTTTACCATAAACTTTTGGTTTTACGAAATTTGAGCCTAAACTTGGAAAATCGTTGCAATTTCTACATTTTATTAGAACTCGGTTGATTCAAAAAGCTTAGACTCTACTTGGGTTGACTTTTTATGTCATTCCAAACATGTCCTTAACCGTGAGGTGTCATGATTTGGACACGCTCATGACAGGTCGTAAGGGGAACTCAAGCCTCATTTCTATTTTTTGTCCAACTTTGTAGGTTCATGGCATCTTTGGCGAAGTTCTCCGTCGCCAACCGAACATAACTCATACAAAATCTAAGCTTGTTCGACTACATATTTCGTCGTGTATGCATGTTCAATCGTATGCAACTATTATTAAATATTAATTTTGTAGGAAATATATGTAATGTTATTGAAGTGGATATAAAATAATTAAGTAAATTTGATGCCTTTACTTGTGGAAATAGCATTGAAAATTGAAGGCTTTAATTGGAATCAAAACTCCCCTTAATTTAGAGTTCAATTCTTTTATAGAAAATTAATTATTAATTTTTTCCTTCATTAATAATTTTTAAATTTTTTTAAATATTTTTTCATGCATTTCCAAGGTGGCAAATTGTACGGAACAAGCACCACGAGCCACATGCACTATCAAAGCTAAGGCTAACCAAAGATCCCTTGGGTCCGAAGCAAACATGGGATAACTTAGACAATAAGCTAAGTTCTTTTCAAAATAATCTATACCGTCGTAGGTGCAAGCGTTGATGGACTCGTATCTTAGCCCAAAGTCTTTGTTACTTTGGGCTATAGCACAAATCGAACAAACAAGTGAATGAAAGTGTGAGATCCCACGTTGGTTGAAGAGGGGAACGAAGCATTCTTTATAAAGGTGTAAAGACCTATTTCCAACCGATGCATTTTAAAACCGTGAGGCTGACGGCGATATGTAACAGGCCAAAACGGACAATATATGCTAACAATAGGCTTGGGTTTGTACAAATGGTATCAGAGTCAGACATATGGCAGTGTGTTAGTGAGAATGCTAGGCCTCGAAGAAGGGTAGATTGTGAGATCTCACATTGGTTGGAGAGAGCAACGAGTGCTAGCGAAGACGTTGGAACCCGAAGGGGGGTTGAGTGTGAGATCCCACATCGGTTGGAGAGGGAAACAAAACATTCTTTATAAGGGGGGTTACGTTTCACAATATTATGGAACGTGCATTCCACCTTTTTTCGAGCTTAACTAAATTCATCGTCATATCTAGGATCAACCGACAGAAACATACATATGTCGTGCAAAAACGTCAATTTTGTAAATGACTTGTTCATAACATGAATATGTCTTCGGACGCAACTAACTTTATTTGGATATCTAAGATCTATCGATGAATTTAATTATGTCGGGATTTCTCTGGTCAACTTTGTTAATTTTCGTTATAGGAGTGCTCAAAGCCCCCAATTAGGACAAATGTGTTATTTTACTCCTTTGCTGCTCGAGTAATTATAGGGGGTCAAAGACCCCAATCAGAATACCGCAAATCGATACAATTTTCTTTTTGTTGATTTATCGATACAATTGTCGAAAGAAAAAGAAATCATAGCCGCATGATTTGAATTCATACGGCTGCTATGATAATTCAATTTCAAATGAATTGAATTTGACCAAGTCAACAAAGGGCAAATGTGTCATTTTGCCCTTCCAATTATTATATGGGTGTCCAAAGACCCAAATCAGGGTAAATATGTCATTTTGCCCATTTGCCGTCCAAGGACTCCAATCAGAATACTCTCCCTAGCATACGCATTCAAAATCATGAGCCGATAACGATAAGTAATGAACCAAGAACAATATCTCCTTCTTTACTTAAAATTAATAATTAAGTTAACCAAATATATAATCTCTTTCTAAGCTTTAAAAAAAAATTGAAAATTTATAATAAAATATAATATAAATTATAAACTTTTGACGGTAAAAAAAATAAAAATAATAATAATAAATAAATCCTAGGACTAGGGAGACGCGGGTTATTTTGGTCTTTTCATAGAAAAATGGGCAGTTATATATATAATATATAAAATCCTAGGAGTAGGGAGAAGCGGGGTATTTTAGTCTTTTCATACAAAAAGGGGAGAAGGTGTATATAAATGGTGAATTGCAGGGAATCGTCTTCCATTACAATCTCTGGTTCAATTGTTTTGTTTTTCTTTTTCTTTGTAAGATTTGTTTTTGTGAGTGAAATCGGGCCGTTGATGACTGATATTTTGATTTGCCGACATTGTCTGATTATCTTCTATAATTTGATCGAGCTCTCTCTGTCTGAGGCCTGATTTCGATTCCTTTCAAAATCCCTTATGTTCTTCATTTCTGTCTCCTTCATTTACATTTCAATACGTTTTTTCTTTTTGTTGATTTAGCGGTGGTACGATTATTCAAAGAAAAAGAAATCATAGTCGCGTGATTTGGATTCGTACTCCTAACTGTGATAATTCAATTTGCTATGAATTTGTTTTCTGTAATGCTCGGAAAAATATTGGTCAAATCAAGTCAACCGAGGGGTAAATGTGTCATTTTGCCCATATGGTAATTATTGGGGTGCTGAGGACCTCCCATCAGGGCAAATATGTCATTTTTCCCCTCCGGTCATTATTGGTGTGTCCAAAGACCTCCAATCAGGGCAAATGTGTCATTTTGCCCCTTCGGTCATTATCGAGGTGTACAAGGACCCAATTAGGGCAAATGACACATTTGCCCCTCCAGTCATTATTGGTGTCCAAGGACCCTCAGTCAGGGCAAATGTGTCATTTTGCTCCTCCATTCATTATATGGGTCCAAGGACCCCAATTAGAATACCACAAGAGAAAAGAAAGTTAGGGAGAGAAAAGTGAGAGGAGATAGAGGGATCCTCGTGAACAATTTAATAGGGAGGTTGTTCTTCAAAATCTGTGAAGAAACTCCGTTGAAAAACAAGATTTGAGTCAGAATCCCGAGAGATCACCCAAGAATGGTAAAACAAAAAACGAACCTCTTCTGACGCTCAAATCTCATTCTATGTTGAGTCTAAAATCAAGAAAAAAAAAACATATCGTAGCTTGTAACACAATCTAAAGGTTTGATGAAGGGATCAACGTGATTTGAGCTCATAATAGAAAGATATGAAAATGGAAAAAACCAAGAAATGGATCAGAAATCGTTTTGTGTTACTTGAAGGAGAGAGAAGAAATTCCAACAGCGACCCGTAGGCGGTGAAACGCAGCTTGGCAGGCAAAGGACACACGTCAAGCGTCGACTAGAGCAACGTAGCTCCAGCGAAATGGCATCACGTGTCGCCTTCAAACCCAAACCAACCTGCCGTCCACACGAGCAAATTGACTCATTGACCCTAACTGGAGTGCCTAAATCGTGACTGCAGAACCTTCGCAAACGCGTGGTACTCGCGAGTAGCCGCTCCCCCACAGGGGACTATTATGAGCTTACGAGGTACTCAGCACACCCCTAAGCTAAATAACCGGTCATTACAGCTCGCCCTAAGGAACTCTTAGGTATGAAATGAAAGGACAGAGAACCAGTGAAGTTCCATGGAACTAAGACTAAAACTAGATGTCCCAGAGCCAATTAGGAGCCGTGAGAACCTATTAAGCTTAGGATGGATGAAAGCCTACAAAGAGCCTACAAGTAGGTGACGTATAATTTTTATACTCATTGTTGCTATGTTTTACTTGAGATTGATGAAAGGTTAGAATGAGATGAAAGCCTACAATTAAAAACTCTCGAGATTGATCCGGTTCAGACGGTTTTAACGACCTTTGACTAAACCAAACCAAACCAAAAGGGGGTGGAAGTGAGTTGGGTTGAGTCAAAAATCATGATAGAAAGTGGTTTTGGAACCCTTTAGGCTTTCTTTTTGCTATAGGGTTTAAGAAAAAGTGAGAAGAGGAGATGGAATTAGAAGCACTTTGCGTCAACTCTCATTTGATTCACTCATCCCTTTCCGCCCTAATTTCTCTCTTCTTATTCTTCTTCAAATTTCTACCATAAATCTGCCACTGCCTTCCTCGGCTCTCCCCATTAATTACTCCATTCTTCACTCTCTTCTTAAGGTACGCTTCCAACTTTTTCTTTTTCTTCTCCTTTTTGATTTCGATTCTTCATTCTTTCTGTTCTGGTCGAAATAAACAATTGTTTTCTCTTTTTTTGTGATCGGCGAAGGAATTATTGGACTGTTTCCCTCTGTTTGTTCACCATTGTTTCTCATTCATTGTTCAGTTCCTCTGGCATCACTTTTAGTACTAGAAACCTTTATTCAAATGGGTTCAGATGAGAGAAGATAGAGGAAGCTTTATGAACAGAGAGAATTGGGATTCTGTGCTTCATATTTTTAAACAGGGGATTGCTATACTATTCCCTTGTCCAACTCATAATGCATTATGACACTGAAACTAAAAAATTCAGGTTGAGTGGATTGAATTGATGATTAATAGAATCTATCGGATTAGTTGGGTTGCAAAGCTTCAACCCAACAAACTAGAAAAAATCCAGTACAACCCAATTTTTATGATTTGGGTCGTGTAGTCAGAATTGACTTACATATCTACTGTTTACGTATTAGAATGTCCAAGAGTTTAGCTGCCAGTGATGAAGAGGAGAGGCAAACAAAGGCAATTTGGGATTGTGAATGTTTGATTAATCCACCACACCCAAATGGTGGTGAGAGTTCTCTTATTTATAATCATTTACAGAATACAGAAATAAGGTAAATTACAAATAATAAGGAAATAGCGATAAAAGGAAAGAATAATAAATGAATACAATATATTTGCATTTAGTAAAAGAGAAAATATGGTAACCCGTAATGTAAGGCAAATATCTAGATATTTGCCTTAATGAACGGTCAACTATCCTTAACACCCCCCCGCAAGCTGAGCGTCGGATTTGAACGAACATGAAGCTTGGATCTGAAAAATTCAAAGAGAGGTCGAGAAATACTCTTTGTGAAGATGTCAGCAACTTGGAGATGAGAGGGTACATATTGTGTACGAAGTTTGCCAGCGATAACAAGTTCTCGAAGGAAATGATAATCTAGTTCAACATGCTTGGCCCGCTTGTGAGAAACAGGATTAGAGCTCAAAAAAATAGCACTTTTGTTGTCACATAAGAGTAAGGGCTGCTGTGAAATAGGGACCTTGAGGTCATGCAAAATATGCGTAACCCAAAGAAGTTCAGCAGCAGTTGTGGCAAGAGCACGATACTCAGATTCACAGCTGGAGCGTGATACAGTAGGTTGCTTTTTGGCACTCCAAGAAATGAGATTGTTACCAAGATAAATAGAATAGCCGGATGTAGAACGACGAGTATCGGGACAACCAGCCCAGTCAGCATCCGAATAAGCGACTAGCGTACTAGGAACAGTGGATGGACGAAAGATAAGACCAAAGTGGAGTGTTCCTTTGACATAGCGAAGAATACGTTTGACAGCAAGAAAGTGATCTGCAGTAGGGGCATGCAAGAATTGACTGACAGAATTGACAGCATAGGCAATATCTGGACGCGTGATAGTCAAGTACTGAAGGGCGCCAACAAGAGATCTGTAGAGAGTAGGATCAGAGAAAGGAGAACCATCAGCAGTCAGGTGTTGAGAAACAACCATGGGAGTGTGAACTGGTTTGCTATCGAGCAACTGAGCACGAGTAAGAATATCTCGAGCATATTTTAACTGACTGATAAAGAGACCATCAGGAGTGGGTGAAGCTTCAAGACCAAGAAAGTAACTGAGAGAACCCAAATCTTTGGTAGCAAACTCAGAATGAAGCTTGCGAGTAAAGCTGTTAATAAGAGATGAGTTGTTGCCGGTAACAATAATGTCATCAACATAAAGAAGCAAATAGATAAGGTTAGATTGCTGATGAAAGACAAAAAGGGACGTGTCAGCGCGACTACAAGAAAACCCAAGTGTGAGAAGAAATGAGCTAAAACGCTGAAACCAAGCACGAGGAGCTTGCTTTAAGCCATAGAGAGCTTTCTTTAATAGACAAACATGCTTTGGAAATCGAGGATCAACATACCCAGGAGGTTGTTCCATATGAACACGTTCAATAAGCGTTCCATTGAGAAAAGCATTCTTGACATCAAGTTGTCGAAGAGGCCATTTATTTGTGACTGCAATAGAAAGCACAACACGGACAGTGGTAGCTTTGACAACTGGACTGAAAGTGTCAGTGTAGTCAAGACCAGGAACCTGAGTATAACCTTTGGCAACGAGACGAGCCTTGAAACGCTCGACGGATCCATCGGGCAAATATTTAATACGAAACACCCATTTAGAGCCCACGATGTTGGTGTTGGCAGGGCGAGGAACCAAAGTCCAAGTATCATTTTGTTGTAACGCTCGAATTTCTTCATCCATGGCAGCCACCCAAGCAGGATTCTTAGCCGCAGATTTGAATCCTTTTGGCTCAGTGGATGCAAGAAGAGCAGAGAGAAGTCCAGATGAGCCCAACATACCAAGATTTGCTGGATGACGAGTCTTGAATATACCAGCTTTGGCGCGTGTGATCATAGGATGAGTGCCCAAAGAAGAGAAATCAACAGGAGGTTCAATAGAGGTTGAATTAGAAGTCGAGGGTGACAAAGTGGAACCTGCAAGAGAAGTATCAACCTGCACAGACTCATCTACAAGGTCAGAACAAATATCACACGGGGATGAACTGGATTGAGGAATGTGCGGTGATGAAGTGGTAGGGGGGGATGAATCAATATGATGAAGATGTGGTTCCAAGAAATTTGAAATAGGAATAGTGGAAAGAGGTTGGGCTTGGGAGCTAGGGATAGCAGGAAAGTGAGTTTCATCAAATTGAGCATGGCAGGTGATATATAGCTTAGTGGTGGCGGGATCAAGACAGCGGAACCCTTTATGAACAGGACTATAACCCAAAAAAATACAAGGAATGCTGCGGGGAGAAAGCTTGTTAGGCATATAATCACGCAAATAAGGATAAACACGACAACCAAAGGGATGAAAATTGTCATAATGTGGAGTGTAGCCATAAAGGAGTTCAAAGGGTGACTTACCTTCAAAGGATAAACACGTTTCATCAACTGCAAGTCATCCTTGAGTCTCAGTTCACGAGCTTTTGACTGATGGCTGTACGTAGTTTCCAACGCAAGCCAAACATCACGTGCAGTAGAGAGACCAACGACAACAGCCATGGCTTCCTCAGTGAGAGAGGAGAGCAGGAGACAGAGAAGTCGTTGATCGGCTGCTCTCCATGCCAAATATTTGGGGTTGAATGTTGAGGAGGTTTCTGGTTCAAAGCGAGGTGGTGGAACCATAGTTCCATCGACATAGCCCAGCATGTCTTGACTCTCAAGAAGAGGGAGAAGTTGGCTTTTCCAAAGAAGATAATTGGAGGAAGAAAGTTTGATGGTGATCATATGGATTAGAGTATTGAAAGGAAGAAGATGATAACAAGATTCGGAAGCCATAGAGAAGAAAGGATCAGGGTTGTTAAACCGAAAGGGCTCTGATACCATGTGAATGTTTGATTAATCCACCACACCCAAATGGTGGTGAGAGTTCTCTTATTTATAATCATTTACAGAATACAGAAATAAGGTAAATTACAAATAATAAGGAAATAGCGATAAAAGGAAAGAATAATAAATGAATACAATATATTTGCATTTAGTAAAAGAGAAAATATGGTAACCCGTAATGTAAGGCAAATATCTAGATATTTGCCTTAATGAACGGTCAACTATCCTTAACAGGGATGATGTTACTGTTGATTCATTCATAAATGTCTGTATTACTGAGACTTTAAATGGGAATAGAACTCATGGTCATTTTACTAAGATTGGATGGAGGAATGTTGTTAAGAACTTCAATGCAAAGACAGGAAGAAACTACGGATACAAGCAGCTCAAGAACAAATGGACAACGCTCAAAAGAGACTGGCAAGTCTGGAATGATTTGATTGGAACTGATAAACAATTAGGATGGGACACTCAGAGGCAAACCATTGATGCCACTAGTCAATGGTGGGATGACAAATTAAAGGTAATAATCATATTTGAATTTGTATGACAATTCTTAACTTTCAATCCTACGATGTATTATCATTTTACAGATTCTTCCTGAAGCAACTAAGTTTCGTGCACAAGGACTGCAAAATGTGGAGCTCTTGAACATTCTCTTTGAAGATGTTGCAGCAGGCAATGGAGGAGCATGGGTGCCAACCCCAACTCGGGTTGTTTTACGTAAGTCTTCAAGTGATGACACAATAGGAGACACAAAGTTGAATGAAAATGAGTTCAACAACATTGAAAGTAACACTAATGAAGTTAATACAAGTGCAACTTATAGTCAAGGCAGTGAGAAAAGGAGGAAAAAAGTAGAAGATTCAAAAGTTGGATTATCTTCATCGAGGTTGTTCGAGGCATTAGAACATCTTTGTGATGCAATAGAATACAGAAGAAGAGATTTACCAGGATGTAGTACGCTTGAAGTAATGGAAACTTTAAGGGGGTTGCCTGGAATTGTGGAAGGTGATGAATTGTATATGAAGGCTGCAGATATACTTATCAAAAGAGAAAATAGGGAGATGTTTGTTGCTTTAAGAAAGCATGAGATTCAAATTACATGGCTTAAGCAAAAATTATAAATACTTAACATTAGGGTATGAATCATTTGATCTTACGTGGATCAACATTAATGACTCTACAGTCGTTTGGGTATAACTCGATGTAATCAATAAAACTATGAGGTTGTAAACACAAATCCTTTGTTTATCAATGATAGCTGCTCCTTTCTCTCATTATTTTGCTTCTAAATGATTTTTTGGAAATAAGAGGGAGAATCATTTGAATCCATTTGCACAATGCATTACCCGATGCAGAGATATATTGTTAACTCAATTAAGAGCTCAGATTAAATAAAATAAAAGAATAGATCATATCAGTGATTTCCTAGGAATAGTTCTTGGTTAATTTGTCAGGCCACTTAGGATTGGAAGCAAACACCAAAATGCTTCGTCAATTTTTTTTTCCCATTTAAAAACACTTAAAAGTCATTTAAGATAGACCCATTGTCAAGCATGTGATCATGAAATTCTTAGAAAATTTATATTTACATGTTAAAATTTAAATAAATATATGTAATTAAAACTTCGACGTTAGCATCATTATGCAATTGAGATCATACTAAAATCCTAATGATTCTAAAACACAATCTTTTAATGGAAATACATGGAAACAAAACATGAAAACTTTCAACATGCCTACGCAAAATAGAAGTTAAAATAACTATATTTAACTCAAAGAAGAGAGCAGCATATAAGCAAACCACGTAAGAGAGTATCAGATCTCATTCTGATGAGGCAAGCATTGTAACTACAATTTGGATTAGATTATTTCAAAACAAATGATAGTGACGAAAACACGCAAGCTTGAATACTGTAATCCAGGTGCAGCGGTTAATCGCAACACAGATTAAAATTTATGCATTCAGCATTAGAAAACTAGGAAAAGAAAAAATAACAGCGAAGTAAACGGAGAGATGGATTGATAGACAAAAGTAGATTCAGAAGCTAACAGTAGCATCAACAGATAATGATTACATTATCTCAGATCAAGTGTTGGATTAATAGTAATTGCTTCATCCTCATCCACTAATTCGCGTAAACAACATTACGACAGAAATTGTACAAGAAATCATATGAAATGCGTCACAGATTAAATCTGCGAAAGAAGAAGAAGCGACGAGAAAACAGGTACTCACGGCAAAGTAGATTCAGAAGCTAACAGTAGCATCAACTGATAATGAATACATTATCTCAGATCAAGTGTTGGATTATAGTTATTGCTTCATCCTCATCCACTAATTCGCGCAAACAACATTACGACAGAAATTTTACAAGAAACCACATGAAAAGCGTCACAGATTAAATCGACGAAAGAAGAAGAAGAAACGAAAAAACAGGTACTTACGGCAGTCCAAAACGGAACCGGGCAAAACAAATCAAGATATATGCAAAATCAGAAGAAACTCACAAGAACAGAGAGCATCCTTGAGGAAGAACAAGGATGCAATAGATTAGACGGGATGCTACATCAACGGAACTGTAACCATTGGAGAAATCAGAGAAATGGGAGGCAGAGGGAGTTTCTGAAGTTTCACATTCGGCCGCTTCACTGATTTATGGAGCACAAGATTTTGCCCTAATTTTTGTTTTGGTCACGTGGTGGTCACGTGACCGACTCCGTGGATTTGGCAACTGCCATAATACCCTGCTTATGTTTTAAAATAAGATATTGAATAAACAATTAATTGCTTCTTACGACGTCGTATTAATGAAAATTTATTTTTCAATTAAAATTTAATGGGATATTTTTTCAATATTATAAAAACAAAACTATAAGATTTTCCCTCCAAATTTTCTTGAAAGATAGGTTTCATAAAAAAGAAATCGAGGTTATGAAAGTAAATGGAGTTGAGTGGGCCTACTCTCGAAGGTCTCATTCACATCTCGAGAAGTGTATTTTTGTTATCGACATTTTGTAATGAATTTTTATTGAATATAGTCAATAAAAAAAAAGTCATACCCATGAGCAATATTGTGACCAAACGTTAGGCTACCTACTTGCTCACCAAGGCAACCTACTAAACTTTCATGAGCCTGTTCGAGTAACTTCAAGTAAAATCGTCCCATTTTCGGCTTCAACATAGATCAAAACACGAACCCAAATTGAAGAAAAAAATTATGTCAATGGTTCTCTTTCAATATCGACAAGCATTGTACTGTTAAATAGTCTATTGTGTATCTAACGACCGAGCAACTAGATACAAAAGATCCGAAAAGTCAAAGGAGGTAGACAATTGGTTGTGGTTGGGGTTGGAGTTGGAGGTTTAGCTGCTTGGGCTTTATAAACAAGGGGGAAGAAATGGAAGTTGGCGGAGTTAGGTAAGCTAAAAAGAGAGGAAATGAAAGCTTCGTTTAAGTATAAATTAGAAAGTGGGTGTCTCTAACAGCGATGGGTATGGCTATGGCAAATAACATTTGGGTCTATGTGTTGGTGATCATTGGAGGGCTTGCATTGAGCTGCAATGCCGCCACATACATTGTAGGAGACACTTCTGGTTGGGATATCAGCACCGATCTCGACACTTGGTCTCAGGGCAAGAGGTTCTATGTCGGAGATGTTCTTGGTACGATCATATCTGTGTTCATTTACATTCATTTTTGGCTATGCACGGTTGAATGTGTTAGACGAACACGACTCTCCACAATGGTATGATATTGTCCACTTTGAGCATAAGCTCTCGTGGCTTTGCTTTGGGCTTCCCAAAAAGCCTCATACCAATGGAGAGTCGTGTTCGTCTAACATGGTATCAGAGTCATGCCCTAAACTTAACCGTGCCAATAGATTGACAAATCCTCGAATGTCGAACAAAGGACTCCAAAAAGGAGTCAAGCCTCCTTGAAGGTACGAAGGCAGTCAAAAATGACTAAGACTCCAAAGGAGTCAAGCCTCGATTAAGGGGAGGCGTGCTTTGTTCGAGGGGAGGTGTTGGATGATGAAAGTCTCACATCGGTTAATTTAGGGAATGGTCATGGGTTTATAATCTAAGAATACACACTTTCATTGGTATGAGGCCTTTTGGGAAGCCCAAAGCAAAGCCATGAGAGCTTATGCTCAAAGTGAATAATATCATACCATTGTGGAGAGTCGGGTTCGTCTAACAGAGTGTATTGTACTTTCTCTATGTAATTTTAATTCTCTTTATATATATATATATAGTGTTCCAATACTCATCGTCGCAGAGTTTAAACGAAGTGACAAGAGAGAATTACAATACCTGCAACACCACCAAGGTTCTAAAAGCCTACACAAACGGAAACACTACCGTCACACTGTCGCAGCCCGGCCAAAGATTCTTCGTTTCCGGCAACAGGTTGCTCTGTCTCGGCGGAATGAAGATGCAAGTCAATGTCGAGAACAACCAATCATTCTCCCCGGCCGCTGCTCCTCAGCCACCGCCGCAGTCTGACGGCCTCCCTCGGCCCTCTTCCAAAACCGACAACGATGGCATTCCGAGCGGCTCGACTCGGCATGTGATCGGTGGAAAAGAGGCACTTGGGATTGTCTTGGCGTGTTATGTCATCTCCTTGGCCTTTATAATATAATATTTGAGTTTTTATTTGTTTTATATTATATTATTTATATTGGATAATTTTTGTTAAATGTTATATTTTGATATTTTATTTAAGAATTACTAATTTGTAAGTTAAGCAGTGATTTAAAAACTAGATTTGGGCCGAACTTGGAAGCCTAATTAGATTGGGGGCATTGGGCTTCTTCAAGGACGAGCCCGCATCTGAAGCCGAAAGCCTAGCGGCGGAAACAGAAACCCTAATTTCAGTACTCAGTTACCTCTTCCCCCCCTATTTAAACCCACGAAGCAGAACAAATCTCTTCTCATCGCTTCAGTCACCATTCTTTTGATTTCAGCGGCGACCACACTGTTTCAGGCTTAGATTCTTCGATGTTGCTTCTTAGCTCCGTTTGAAAATTCTGGATCCTCCATCTCTGTTCGAAATTGTTTGTGTTCTTGATAGATCGACTTGTTTATGGTATTCTATGTTGCTTGATGAACTGTTTTAAGTTGTCTGAGTTTATTTAGATCCAGCGATGAATGAATTTCACTGTTTTCTGATTCTATATACGAATGGTGGCTTTGATGATTTCCTAAAAGATCAAGCTCAACAGACCGGAATGCAGGTTTCTTTTTGAAACTTGCGTGTCGATTACTTTCGAAACTGAGCCATCTCTCTGGTTTGTCTTTTTTTTTTTTTTTTTTGTTTCGTTCTCTGTTTGAAAGAAATCAGGCTGGTTTTGTTTGTTGTTGTATTTCTTTTGGGAAAGGGAAGGTTACAATGAGGATAAAGAAGCTCCCTCTTCTGATGTCCATTGAGGAGAATCTGCTGGCAGAATCGAACCTAATAATCTCCATTGCCTTCTGAGTAATCCATTCTCTTTTCTTGCTTTTTAAAACTCTTCCGAATTGCAAGTTCCAAGTCTTTTTTCGTTGTGGGTTGGATTGAGTTTTGTTTCTTTTCTTGTATATTTGAATTGTTGGTTTTTATGCTACTTTCCAGTCCTTTTATGTTTATCAAGTGATGAAATGAGGAATAATCTTAGGACACCTTCCTACACAGTAAAGCCATGCTGTGGATGAGAACAAAATTTCCTTTCTGATGATGATGATTATTAAAGCATATTTCCATCTGGGTTTTTGAAGCTTTTGAAAAAAGCTACAAAATCATGTCTTTTTAATTAGTGTATAGTCTGAACTATCTATGTCTTGGATCAAAATGTATTGAAATTTGCTGATGAAATTGGGGTCGATTCTATTTCCTTGATCGATAATGGGTTTACGTTTGAGGATTTTGGATTGAGTTTAACAGGCATTATGGAGCTCAGTAATCAATTGGATGACAAAAGATGTTTAATAAAATAAAATTTAGAACAAAATTAATATATCTGAGGACATGAAATAAGAGTTTATAATGAAGCAGTGAATGATAATTTTCAATTGGAAAAGAGAATTAATAATTAAAATCAATTGTGAAACAAATTTTGCATTAAAAAACAATTTCAAACATGAATAAAATTTTAAATCAGTACTATTTACTGTGGAAGTTGAAACTTTGGGAACGTTGATTTCCAAACATTATATTCTTAAGATGAAATTTTGAGTTTAAAAATTGTAATATAGTCATCCGTAAGCCAGTTATAGCTTAGATTTTCTATTTACGTACCTTATTCTTCTAATACACCCTTTATTGTGGAACCGCACTCCATGTCGATTACAAAATAGCTTCCACCAATGCAATTTCTTTACACCCTTCCCACATTTCATCTTCCATGGATCCTTCTTTTTCATAGCTTTCGATCTCCGTACATGGCTTTGAAGCTCTTTAGCAATCGCCTGAAACTTACTAACTTGATTCGTCCAACCCTCGCTTCTGACTGCTGTATTCTTTACCTTCTCATATCTATCTTCCATACTTGTTAGTTTTTTGTTATTTGTGGGATGGAAGATTTTTCTTACCCGATTCCACATGAAGCTATGTCTGTTATGGTGGTGATGATGGTGGTGGTGGTGGAAGATAATGCCTAGTTTGTTTTTGAGTCTCTTGAACCGTCCAATTGCTCTCTTGGACTCTTTTTTCCCATGGCTGTATCTTCTACTACTTGCCTTTGAACTATTTGCTGGCGGTTCATCTTGGTGGCTTGGGGAAGAAAATTCATCAAGGGTTTCACTTTCACTGGTCTGTTGAGTTGTCCAACTTGAAGAAGAAGCTGAATCTGTGAATTCTGCTTCTTGCTGACTGGCCAAATGTGTCTTGTTTTGGGTTTCCTCCTTTCTTACTTCTCTGGAGGGATGCTCCAGCAACGTTGGCTTCATTACCATATGAGGACCATATGAATTTTTGCTCCTCTTTACACGACTTTGACTTGGTTTTTTTCTGGGCATGATTGTTGCCTTGGATCCTACTGAACCTCCAGATCTATCTATCCGAGTCATTGGATTTACAAATTTGTGTTGTTTGGATAGATGAGTTTCAACGGCAAGAGGTTTCCTGCCCTCTGCATTGCCTTGACTCAGAGGCAATCTGAATCCATGAACGAACTCAGAGCAATGGGGTGACAATACCGGCTTAACATTCTGTCCACCAACAAGATGACCTTTTATCTGTCTGGCGCTTATAGTTGAGTGATCTGTCCTTGATTGAACTTTCTGGCGGTTTAATGTCTCATTCCCTTTAAGAACAGACCGCCCACAGTAACTGATATGGCTTCTTTTACTTTGACTTATATAACGTTGCCGTGATAGAATGTGGTGTTCAATTCTTCTGAGTGCTGAACGGATGCCCTGTAATATTAAGTCAGTGGTAGCCTTTGAAGCTGAACCTCTGGCCCTCTTTGGGATGTGTTTCATCCGTTCAACAACTTTCTCGTCCAGTGGCTTTGTCTGTTTATTATCTTTGTGTAGAAATTTGTAAAAAATGCCGGAGTCTGTTGCCAAGTTCTGCACAAACTTAAAAGGGAATGCATGTTACTAGGCAGCTTCATGAAATTAAACTTGAACTATTTTTCTTGACATTTATCTACGTCAAATTGTTTTTCTTTTTCTAAGCAGAATGAAATATAAACCTTTGAGAGAAACTCAAGAACTTCAGCAGTAGCATCATCGAGAAAATTCTTCAATAAAATCTGTGCCCTTTCATCCAGCTGCTTTGACAATAAAGCCAAACTAAAACACTCAAATGTTCAAGTAGAAAACGCACTCAAACTGCCTTATCTCACAATCTCTATCATCCTAAATTCACATAAAAATCACAAGGTAGCCGAAATCTACTGATCTGCAAGTTCGGTAAGATAGTTTCATGCTTGATAAGATCAGACTATGAGTATAATGGTTGAACAAGTCTGGTTCTTACGATTGTATGTTCTTAAATTATATCGACTTGAAATTTGAATGAACAGATTTTCGTCAAGTTGTTTAAAGTGAAAACTAGCTTAAAATGACGTAGAATTCGAAAAACTATAAATGAAACGAGAATAAAAACGAGATGACTAATTCAGGGAGGCTTACAAGTTCTGAAGGTGCATCTCGCAAACAACTCTTCAAGAGAAGGATGTATAATTCCCTCAGAGCTAGGAGATCAAGATATGACTCATCAACATCCATATTGCCTAACAAATTACACTTCAGAATAAACTCAAACTTAACTCAGGTAGCAACTAATGAAAACAATGTGTATCAAACTGATAGAAGAAAAATTAGGGCAGGATGAATCTGAAGACAACATGAACATAATATACAATTACAAATACTCTGTAGATTAACGATACTATTCCGATTCCGAAATCGAGTAGCAGAAAAGGCAAAGGAGAATGAACGAATGGATAAGAAGAATATACTTACTAATTTCCTCTCGTTTCTGGCATTCGTAAAACTTGGATTCGTCCATAAATTTTTCGGTTACTCGCTGAGGAGTTGAACAGACGCTATATATATATGTTGAAGCGCTTCTACCGGGTTGATTTATTTATTTATTTATATTTATTTTTATTTTTATTTTTATTTTATATATATATAATTCAAACTTACCCCAAAATTAAAAGTAATGTAATATATATATGATGTATTGTTTTATTATTATAGTAAACATAAAATGCCTCAAAATGTATTAGTGAGATGCAACCAGTAGCATAATCGTTTATGAAAGAAGAGAATCAATGGGTTCGTACAAAGGGGTCGAGGCCAATTTGAATCGAGAGAAAAATCGAAAAATTTTTACCTTTAGATTGATAAGGTCCCGAAGGAGGCAACTATGTCTAGCCCAACTATCCTTCTCAACCTCGGCTAGGAAGGGAGGTTGAGGCAGAACATTCTGTAGTCTTAGTAAGAGGGGGAAGGGTTAAGGATTTACCCGGTGTGAGATATCACATTGTTCGAGGAACCCTAGATGCTGTCGGAGTAAAGGATCGTCAACAAGGGCGTTCTAGTGCGTTGTAGATTCTTATCCAAGACTTGTATCATTTGATGATGCCATGTGAATCGCTAGAAACATGTGAAGTGTATGGCCGAAGGAGGCAATTATGTCTAGCCCAACTATCCTCCTCAACCTCGGCTAGGAAGGGAGGTTGAGGCCAAGGTGCACCATCCTTCTCAAGAACAGGTCAACGCTCGACCCAAAAGAGTATTGGTTGGTCTAATCCTCTTCTCTATACTGGTCGAGACCGAAACGAGCTAATCTAAAAAGACGTACGAACAAAAGAAATCGCTTCTAGAAGCATTTAATTAGATGGAGGAAAGTTGAAATAGATGAGGAGGCAAGATTATCAAACATGAAAGGGTCCCATTATGGGAAAGAAAATGATCAAATTCATTCACTTTTAGCACAAGGGAGGGCCCATTTAATTAAAGGCTTCTACGCAACTCGTCTCTCTCAAGTGGGCTGCAGCTCCCAAATACAATGCCCTTCTAGAACAATGCTTTTAACCGTTTTTTATTTTTTAAATAAAGTAAATAATTAAATATTAGATCTCCGGAAGCCGCCAACTTCTCAGCCGACCACGTGGAACCCACGTGGATATTATTGTCTTTTTATAGCACTGTGGTAATTTTGTCAATGCTTCAACTTTCAATTATAATAAGGTTCAAACCTTCAGTTATTATTAATTCATATATTATAAAATGTAATCATTTTAATTCTTATTTACCTAATATTCATAACCAAAACTAATTTTTTTTTAAAAGTTAAAGAGGAATTAAATTATAAATTTTAAAAGTTTAAAATTTTAATAGTTTACAAATTTAGAGTTTATAAATATATTTTATTTAGTGTTAATTTTTTTTAATCAATATAAAATTAACATAAATGACTAAAAATGAGTATTTTAGAGGATTTTAAAAGGTAAAAAATGGTTTTACATATTTTTTAAATAGTAATTAATTTTTTTTATATAAAAAAAGATATAAGGGATGAAAAATAAATACTTTAACTTATTTTAAATTGATATTTTTATTTTTTATAATTTTTTTTAGATATATATATATATATATATATATATATATATATATATATATATTATTAATTGTATCAGACTCGTCTACGTAACAAATTCTATGGTCTTCAAATAAATCAAAATTCAAACAATTAAAATATAAAAAATAGATTTCTTAGTTTTTTATAAAAACAATAAATTAATAAAATCAAATCAAAAAGTGAATTTTCATTTTTTTTTTTTTTCCAACAAAAAGTAAAAACATAATCCAACCCGTACGAAGCTCCCTGGAAATCCCAAATCATTCATGGAGCCCACATGAAATTACCCTTTTACCCTCATCTCCCCCCAAATTATGTCCCTTCCTCTCCCTTTCCCCGAATCTCCATGGAAACCCCCTTTCTCCTCCCCTTTATAAACTCCATTTCTTCACTCCCAATTTTCCACTCAAAATCTTCTTCAAATTTCATTCGCCATTAATGGATTCCATAGACGACGCCTCTACTTTAGATCTCATCAGCCAACATCTCCTCAACGATTTCAACTCCATTGAAGCCTTCACTTCAAGTCTCAACTTCGACAACAATGGAGTAAAGCCTCCAATCTCCACAGCCCCTTTAAAGGTCAGTCCTCGGCGGCCGTCGCTAAACGTGGCGATTCCGCCCAAGACCTATTCTGTTGAACCCAAATCGGATGTGGGTATGAGCCGGCATTACAGGGGAGTACGCCGGCGGCCGTGGGGGAAATTCGCGGCGGAGATTCGAGACCCCAATAAACGTGGAGCTCGTGTTTGGCTTGGAACTTATGATACCGCCATTGAAGCTGCGAAAGCTTATGACAGAGCTGCTTTCAAGATGAGGGGAAGTAAAGCGATTTTGAATTTTCCTCTTGAAGCTGGAAAGGAGGCGGAAGAGCCGCCGTTGAAGGCGGAGGTTGGCCGGAAAAGGAGGAGAGAAAGTGAGGCTGTGGAATTAGGGAACAAGGCGGTGAAGAAAGAAGAACCGCCGGAAACAACAGAGAAAGAAATCCCGACGAGCATTTGTCCGTTGACGCCGTCATGTTGGGCGACGGTTTGGGATTGTGATATGAATGGGATTTTCAGCGTGCCGCCGTTATCGCCGTTAATGGGATATCCTCAATGCACAGTCATTTAAATTGTAAAAAAGAAAATAAATGAATTTCGTTAAAATAAATAATTAAAAAAAAAAAAAAAAACTCGTAAAACCTTGCGATGGGGATCATAGCATTATCCAAGTTGACGAGAAGAATAAAAAATTAAAAATTAAAAAAAAATAAAAAAAAATAAAAAACAAAAAACAAAAAGAAATTATTTCTTTATTCATTTATTGAATTGGAAAATTTTGAATTTTATTTAGTAGATGTGTTGTAATGGTTGAATGCCTAATAAGAAAATTGGGCAATGGATTATCTTATAATTAAATTATTATTTAAAAATAATATAATTATATTCGAGTGGATAGTTATTACTTATATCAACTTCCTCGTCGTTATTATTTATTTTATTTGTCTAATAATTAAATAACCTAAAATTAATTAATTAATTAATTATTAATAAAATATTTTAATAAATTACCTACTTAAGAGGGTAAAAAATTGAAAAATGCTTTCAAAAGAATTGACCAAACATCTTTAACCCTCAATGATTATTATGATTTATAATAATAGAGACAATTAAATATGTATATGATAGATTTATGTGGAGGTCGGAATGGCTCGGAGCTCGTCTCAACTTTTGACTTTTTTAAACTAATTTTAAATATTTTCAATTTTTGGTAAACTAATTTAAAGAGACTAATAAATGTATATCAAATGTATATGAACTGATATCAAGGAACATCAATGAGTATAAAATTATAGATCTATGAGTGTTCGGATAATTGAAACGTGGACATTTACGTGATATTAGATTAGCCAAAACCGCTTATGTGGATACCCATAGTTTGGAGTCGTTTAAATTTTGTGGGTACTAAGAGTCGCTTTCTTGTGGTCTATTCTCAACTTGACTTCTAAAACCAAAACCCTCACAAGTTGCATGACAAGACATTGTCCCCCCAAACAATAATATCCTTTTCATTTCTCTTTTTTTTCTCTCTTTTGTCCCTTTTGAATTTTTTTTATGGGATTATTTAAAATATCATTTTTGTACCTAAATTTTGTATATTAAATTGTTACCATATCGACATTTGGAGTGGATTTAGAGGGGTTCCTAGATCAGTTGGAGAAGGAACGAGTGCCAGCGAGGTCACTGGACCCCGAAAGGGGGGAAGGGGGGTGGATTGTGATGTCCCACGTTGGTTAGGGAGGAGAACAAAATACCCTTTATAAGGGTGTGGAAACCTACGTGTTTTAAAGCCTTGAGAGAAAGCCCAAAGAAAACAATATTTGCATCCTATTGTGATGTCTCACATTAGTTGAAACACCCTTTATAAGGGTTGTGGAAACCTACGACTTTCAAAGCCGGGACCCGAAAGGACAATTTTGTAATTTCACTTAAAAGTTTTTAGGATTAAAAAAAAAGAATTTTCTAAAATTTAGTTCAATTTTTTTTTTTACGGACAAGTTAGATATTTTCATCGTTAAAACAAAATGTCATATTATAAAATGACATTCGACGATAGATAATTGTTACTTGTCGTTCACAACAACAAGAGTGTCTTGTAAGATATAATTAAAAAAAAATGTTACAAATATTCAAGGACCATATTGAAAAACGACCATTTAAGTATAGAGATCAAAATTGTAATACAATAAATTCTAACGACCCTATTTAAATATATCTTCAACTAAATTTTGTAGGTGTCTTTATGAGATATATTTTGGATAATTAAGCAAACTTAATTATACGATCGGGACTAAATTGACCTTTTCGGGAGACATAGGCCCCATAAAAAGTAAATACTACATCAAATCAAATCATATAATCCATGGTTATCATAAAAATATGTTCGTATGTCTCAAGAACCTAACCAACCTAGATTCCTCAATCTAAACCATACAAGTTCTGTTGGGTTTGCTTTTTTTGGAGTTTTATCCCGTCCACTCGACCAACCTAAAAATCAACCTAAAAATAGGGTTACAACTCAACCTTAATTTTAAGATTATTATGGAAATTAAGAACATTTGACATTTGAAACTGATGTTAGTGAAATAATTATATATATAAAATAAAAAAAACAACCCGACAACCCATATGAAATCAGGGGAACGAAACATTTCTTATAAGAGTGTGAAAACCTCTCATTAACGCGTTTTAAAACTCTAGGTAATGGGTCAAGACAGACAATATTTGTTAGTAGTAGTTTTGAGTTGTTATAACCGAACTTGATGGTTGGGTTGTGAAATCTATTTAATTTGCTCGAGTCACCAAGCGAACCAACCCGAAATTTAAGATGGGTCTAAAAAATTTCTCGGATTAGATCAGTGTATACCGCTAATTTGGTTAATTAAGAAGGAGAAAGAAGTCAACTTGGTGATGGAGATGGTAAGAGGAAGAGATAAGGTTGAGGTTTGTTTTGGAGTGAAAGACGTGTGCGGTTGCTTTGTAAATGATATTAAATAAGAGCAACTTGGGATGGGAATGCTATTAATTCATGTGAGCCCCCACGTTTGTTTGGGACAACCTTCTATTTTTTTTATTTTTTTGGTCGAGATCACGCGATCCTATATGTATAGCGATATAGCGAGAAAAAGGGAGAGTTATGTTCGAGAGTCTCGGGTCGAGTAAGGCGAAAATGATTTCGAAGACATAGTCGTAAGAAAAACCTGTGCTCGGCTCGATTAGATTAGTATAATTATAAGAAAAATAACGTATAATTTTTATTTTTTTCCAATTCTGTTTTATAATTCTATTAATCTCTCTACTTTCTCAATCATTCTATTCACGAGCAAGCTCACGATGCAATATCACTTACTCGATAGTCACGAACACGAGTAAAACGTCTATTGAGGTTCTATCTTGTTGCATCACTTTCGATCATAAATTTATATAAAATTCATTTAAAAGAATTTTAGCTTAGATCGAGATGAGAATAGATTTTTAAAAATATTAACTCGAGATCGAGACGAGGATAAAGAATATAATTCTACTGATTCGTCGCTATAAATACTATCCTATCTCATCCCCAAATTTGAAGCTCACAAAAATGGAACTACTTCAAGACTCCGATTCCTTCTTCAATCTCCTAGAATTCGAATTCCACTCACCACCGCCGGCGTTGTTCTCGCTCCCGCCGATCAAATTCGAATTCGAAGATTTCGAGTACATGAAACCGTCGGAAGAGGAAGAGTCTCCGATTCAAAATCTGAGAAGCCACCAGGAACCACAATCGACGCGGTCGAGCTCGCCCGAGGCGGGCTTAAGTTCCGATGGCGGGAGGCGTTACAGAGGAGTTCGGCGGCGGCCGTGGGGGAAGTTCGCGGCGGAGATCCGAGATCCGAGTAGGAAAGGGAGTAGAGTTTGGTTGGGGACTTTCGATTCGGATGTGGATGCGGCTAGGGCTTATGATTCCGCTGCATTTAAATTAAGGGGAAGAAAGGCTAAGTTGAATTTTCCCTTGGATGCCGGAAATTCCGATCCGCCGCCGAGTAACGGCCGGAAGAAGAGACGCGAGACGACGGTAAATTGAAGGAGATGAAAACAAATACCCTCAAATCCAAGAATTTCCTTTAATCTTAAGTCAATTTCAGGTATTGCACTAAGAAAGAATAGGTCAGATTCTCACTCAATATGGTGTGAGGTATTGGAAGTATTCATCGGGTGGGTCGAAAGGAAAACAAAAGAAAAAAGAAATTAAGTATACATTAATTACTTTGTTATATCGAGTTTCCATCCGTTTTTGTATATAAATTTTGCAATATATGACATGTAGATCAATTCAAATATGTAAAAAAATAAAATAAAATAAAATAAACAGAAAAAGGACTATTTTTAAAATATTTTAAAAAAAAAAATCCTATCAAACATTTCATCAATGCAAAAAAAGTAGAGATTCTGGACGTCTACAGATACAACATTGCTTTTGATACCCCACCTGATCTTCTCTTAATACTACAAAGCCTAAGCTAAAATTGTGTCTCAGTTACAACAAATGGGAGGTTCATCTTCATACTAATTACATCTTCCAAATTGTGATATAGGCCTCTATTTAGTACCATTTCAGAAGGAAACACCGTTACTCATCTGAACTATAATCACTGGATTCTGGTAGAACAGGCACAGCAGCACAACAGAACGACTCTTTGTCCTTCAGAAGAAGACAGCTACCATCTGAATTCCATTTCAGGTCGGTTATGGCGAACTCCGATAGAGGGATATTGACACAGTAAGCGCCTGCGGGAGTCCACATGTACAAATGTGGGCTACCGGTACAGAGACTAAGACGTGTGCATGTCGGGTCCCAAGCTGCTGCTCGGATTGGATCTTTCTGCACCAAGATGGCTGCCAGTTCTAGATGGTGAATGTCCCAAATCCAAAGTGCAGTTGGCATGCTATCATTGCGTGTACAGATGTATTGGCTATCCTTGCTCCATAGCATGAGACCTGTAATATAAACTATCATCAAAACCATATTTGGGAGACAGGCTGATAGAGAGGATGCTCAAAATCCTACTTCCGGAGGAATGCTAATGTAACGACTCAAGCCTACCACTCGTAGATATTGTCCTCTTTGAGCTTTCCCTTGCGGGCTTCCCCTCAAAGTTTTTAAAAGGCATCTGCTAGGAAAAGGTTTCCACACCCTTATAAAGAATAAGAATGCTTTGTTCCCCTCTCCAAACGATGTGAAATCTCACAGCTAATAACATATACTTTATTGTTAACAACGAACTGATAGTCCCATACAGAATTTAACAGTCTGCCGCACACACCAATGCATATTTATGCTTCATATATTAAACTATACGCGATACCTTAATTACGAAGAAACAATTTTACATGCACATTTTCTTTTCACTGAATGGAGCAGGAAATAGAAATATTTGGTTTTGAATGGAACATGGATTTAGGACTACAAAGCTGTTCATGATAGCCACTTGACTTTGATAGGTCTATCTTTAGTAGTATTTCTGCAACTAAATATTTATGTTTCACTATATGCTTCACGGACCAAGTATGCAACAAAAACAAAATACTACCTGAGGTTTTACTCTCGTACCATATTTCACACAACCTCATACAGCCCAGAAACACATTATAACTATTGAAAAGGCAGAAAATGAAGCAGCATGTATTCTCTTTTGGTAGGGACAGAGGACTTACCAATGCCTTGCTTGGGGTTTGGTTTGTCTACAAGGGGTTTCTGGAATGGCAAAGTAACGGGCATTTCTGTAACTTCATATCTCACCCTGAAGTGTCCTTCGGTAGAATCTTCTTGAGAATAAGAAAAACGTAAAGATAAAGCCATTAGCAATGAAGTAGGTCGAATGTTCAAAGATTGAATAGTATAAAATCAAAGACGAGAGACTAATTGATGGGCTAATTTCATACATCATGCTTTGATTTCAAAACCTTGTGAAAGGTGATAGACTGACAATTTAGAAGTCAATTGTTCTGATGAGTCAATGGCCAAGATTATAACATTTCTTGGTTTTTTATGGCAAAGTACGCCATTCAGAAAAAAAGATAGCTATATTATGAAGGTGAGAGAGGCATAAAAACAGTTGAAAAACTGATGGTCTTATATTTTGAATGTTCTTTCTTATCTGACAAGGAAAAGATAAAGATCTCATGATAAAATCACCGAAACAATATAAGAAAAGATAAAGATCTCACGCTAAAATCACCGAAACAATACAAGAACGTATTCAAGAAAAAATAAGAAAGACCTGAGCAAAAACCATCTAAAAATAGTCTATGGATTGCAGGTAAACTAATGAGATTTACAATGTTTAAATATTTTGAAACTAATAATTTATAGGCAATAAAATGATGTAGGGACACTTGAGAAAAGAACCACATGTACCAGAATTCCCTTGGATAAATTCATCACTGAGACATAATTCTGACATATTAAGCTGCAACGGTTCATCCACTTCCTAAACATGAAGGAGAAAACATGAGCTTTCGTTTTTACACGAAAATGATCATAGAACAGAAACTGGAAAAACAAAATTACACTACCTTAAAAATAGCAGTGCAACTAGGACCACGAACAGTAGATACATGAATGAACTCAGCAAAAGTCTTCCATGTCAGACGATTTAAAACTCTCAACATCTGATCATAACTACCAACGGCTAAAAACTGGCCGCAAGGTGACCATGAAACACTTTTTACGCCAAGTCCACTTTCATATGCTTGATACTTAAATAGGCACCTTCCATCCGGAGAGTAAATGAGAACCTGTGCAAACCGACCCAAGCTTCACATTTTATTGTCTTCTTTTAATTCAGTATTAAAAAGAATCAGCAATGTGCTCCCAACAAGCCAAATTAATAGAAGATGAAGTATTTCTGGAAGTGGCACATAGACTCTTATTGCCGTGTATTGTCTTGAAAGGCTTCTCACAGAAGAAGGGAAATCTAGTCTCTAGCCTTCAAAATTGTGGTTTTACTCCATAATAATCTCAAGCAAACTAAAAGACCAGAATATTTTTTCGTTTTTTTTTAAAGTTGAACAAGTGGAAGGTTTAAGCCTCCGGCCTTTATTTAGGTAAGGAAGCTTTGATTAGTTGAGCAATGTTTATGTCAACAAAAGATTAAAAAAAAAAACTTAAATTAGAGAAAATGCAAGATGATATCTAATCAATATCATGAATTAGCCTGAGTACCAAGAAAGATCGGTTTTTAGAAGCAAGATATGGATGAGGAAAACGATTATATTCGGTATCGGAAAAGAACTTAATTGTATGATTAGAGAGTCACATACATATAGGTGTACAGAAAAACCCTAATCTAAAGGAGTGTATAATTACAATAAATGACAACTATATATAAGAACATATATTATAACAACGATAAGTTTAGGAGTGAAAAGAAAATGGTGGTGGAGTTGAGAAACATTAGCATTGTACAAAGAACACCAATGTTACATAGATTTACTCCAATCAATAGAAAAAAATCAAAATTACAAAAAAAAAGGAGACAGCACATCAAGAGGATCTTAACAAAGTAATCTTCACCTGAATAATATTGCAGTACGGCTCATTCTAAAAAACCTAAGTATGCAAGATGTATGCATATGTTTGACAAGATTTATGCACCAAGAGTTCACAGTAAATATTTAAACCAAAACAGGAAGATATCACCTTATACTCAAGAGGCGAATCCCAGACCACAATAGAACTATCATCTGGCGACCATTCAATATCTGCCAGATCAAGAGTATCAACAGCAAAAACACCCATTATCTCCCATGTATGACAAGAAATGAGATTGACGTAATCCTTGCAATCTTTTCGAGTGCAAACTGCTGCAAATTTTCCATCTTGGGTAAATGAAACTCCCTTGGAAGTATGCTTTGGCCACTGCACATGTACACATGCTGTATTTACCAAGGACCAGACTGTCAACCGTAGTTGAAAATCTGATGTGGTCAATATGTGACGACTGTCTGGGCTCCACCTGGCATATGCAATGCCCGCTGGACCATCGTCTATCTTGCACGTCCATTCCGGTTGTGTCAATGACCATGCCTGTATCATTGGTCTTTTATATAGACCACAAAGAATGTATTCAGAATCGAGGGCCCATTCAATGTAGCTTATCTTGTCCAGACACGAAAACAAGTGCACAACCTGCATTGCATCATTTAAGTTACATTATCATCTTCATATTCAAAACTAAGCCTAACTACGCCAAGTTACTGCTCAAGTTTCCATTGAATAGAACACAAAGCAATTACAAAGTTCGTTTGTGTCACTTTTATCTGTCAAAGTAAGAAAATCAAAGCAAATAACATCAAGTTTTACATGTATCATTGAAAATCTATTATCTACTGTCACTATTAAGATCGTCATACTCTTAAACCTTCCTTGTCCTATTCATATTTACGTTTCTATGGTGGTTTTAGCCAAAAATTTACAACTCTTATGAGCACATGATAATTTAGAAGCAGCACAAGAGTATTCCTATCCTGCATTTTGAGAAAAGGAAAGCACTTACAGCTAGAAAGAGAGATTATCCTGTATGTCAATGCGACTCGATTAGAATGCTTTTCAGTACCAAAAAATCATAATGAGCTCATACATTCTCATAGTTTTGCATTTTCCTTTACCAATCCCGCCTTATAAGCCCCAAATATGGCTACATCCTTCCTGATCTCCAACAAATTTATTTAGCAAGGAGATCGGAAGCTACTTTGGTTAATGGTTTTGCCTAAAAATGGGAAGAGAACAATAAGATGTTTTGATCTTCGCTTCTAGGTGGATTTATCCAAAATCAAACTCGTAAGAAAAACACCCGAATCAGCTCACTTCAGTTCAATTTATATCCTACTTGGTTAAACACTTCAACCAATGGACATTTCAGCAATGCTGCTTAATTAAGATACCAAGAAACTCTGTATCTCAAATACCCTAATGTTGAGATCATAATTCAAGTGGAAATTTCCAAGTAATTGAATGAATCGAGAGAGAGAGAGAGAGAGAGAGAGAGAGAGAGAGCGAGAGACCTTGAAGGAGAGAGTATCGCGAACAACGAGACGATAATCGACGGCCACAGCGATGAAACGGGAGTTGGGAGAGAAACAGCAGGGTCCAGTCTGCTTATAAGAGTCAGTGAACTCCATAGCTTCAGGAGGCAAGGACAAAACTCCAGAAAGAACGGCGAAATGGTGTTGAATGGGCGAGAGTTTGCGAGTCTCTATCTTCTTCTTCGTCTTCTTCTTCTTCTACTAATCCTCTCCCTCTCCTCTCTCTCATCAATGGCAGAAACGAAATGGTGGAGGGAAATGAAATTCCAAAATCTGTGCCCAAGCACAAGAACAGGGCGACTTGAATCCCATTATAAACCCCTTCATCTCTGTCTCCGATCTTCCATCGTGATTTGGGTAATCGCTTTTCGCTTCCCTCCAAACTTTTTTCTTTTTTTTCTAAATTAATAAAAATATATTTCAGTTTTAAGTTTAATAGTTTTGGATAAAAATAATTAATAATTTAATTCAAGAATATTTTTAACTTTAAAAACATATTCATAATTTTTTTCTATTATTTAAAATTTTTATTAATATACTTAATTTTCTTTTTTTTTAAAAAAAAAATACCCTAATTCAAAAATAAACTTATCATATAACTACATTTCAAAAATTCTCCTAAATCGTTAATATTTTTAAATTTTTTTCTAATTTTTTAAAAAATTCTTATCCTTTTATTTTGTTATATCAATTTGACATTTTAATTATAAAATAAATAAATAAACTAGGCTATATAGAAACTTTAAAATATTTTCAATCATACTCTTTAATTTTTAAAAAATAATTTTAATAGTTTCGAAAATACATTTAAACATTCAAAAATGTTTGTTTCACATCAATAGTGATGAAGCTCATACCTGTAAAAATTACAATACTTAAACTCAGATAGTTCTAACTATCTAAAAGATAGTGTAACGACGCTTTTTAAAGCCTTGAGGGGAAGCCCGAAAGGGAAAGCTCAAAGAGGACAGTATCTACTAGTGTTGAATCTATGTCGTTACAAATGATATCAGAGCTAGATATCGGACGATGTGTCAGCCTTCTCGCTATTCCCCGAAGGGGGGTACCCTTCTCGGTGTGCCAATAAGGACGCTATCCCCAAAGTGGAGTGGATTTGGGGGCGGTCCCACATCAATTGGAAGAATGGTGGGCTCGGAAGGGGGTGGATTGTGATGTTTCAAATTGGTTGGGGAGAAAGAACAAACCACCATTCATAAAGGGTGGGAAACCTTACACTGTAGACGCGTTTTAAAGTAGTTTTTGTTTAAATATATCCTAGATAGTATAGCTGTATAAGGTAAAAAAGACAGGATTGTTCGCCCATATATGAATTTGACTTCGATCCTCTTCATCTCGACTGACATGATCATGATCTTGTCGCCCAATTGAAATTTTTGGAAGATGAAAGAAGTCAAAATTGAAAAGCTTTCACAGGAAGATTTGAAAGAGTCTCTAATGGCTTCCTCTGCAATTTTCTTTCCCCAATTCCTTAAATCCTCCGTTTTCCCCCAACCTTCATCATCATCACACACCACAATCCGTTTGATTCTCTCCATCACACAAAATGCTCTGCTCCAAATCCCCCAAAATCCACCGCAACTTCACCGCCGCTACCGCCGCCACCGCCGCCGTTGAACCAGTTCTCAACAACGACGATCTCTTACTCGAGATCCTTATTCGTTTACCTATCCGATCCCTTCTAACATTCAAATCCGTCTCCAAACGATGGCTTGCCCTAATTTCCAATCCCAGCTTCTCTCGCCGTCGAAGCATTTCTAATCCGCCCATTCCTTCAGGTATCTTCCTCGCCCGTCCCTACCCCGATTCCCTAGCATTCGATTTCGTCAATTTGAGTGCAAATCCATCTAGGGCACCGTTCGAATCACTTAATTTCACCGATCAAGAGTACGGAATTGTAATCAACCAATCCTGTAATGGCTTGTTGTTGTGCAGTAGTAGTTATGGAAACGAATCGAAAAGAGATTATTACGTTCACAATCCAACCACGAAGCATTTCACGACGCTTCCCAAGCTTCAAGCGCGAAAAAATTTTGGCCTCAATTTAGCATTCGATCCTTCGCGATCGTCAGATTACAAAGTAATTTGCGTTCGAAACTCCGATTCCTTCAAGAACAACTACGAAATCGAAATTTATTCCTCTAGATCTGGCCCCTGGAGGCCCTGCCAAGGCGTATTTTCGGCTCCATCAAGCATGAGATTCGATTCCGGAGTGTACTGGAACAGCGCTGTTCATTGGATCGACGCTTGGGAGAACTGCCTGTACTTCGATTTACGTGAAGAAAAACTCCATGAATTGCCGATGCCTCGAGTTCCCGATGGTTGGGAAGAGAGAAGAGTGGAGTATTTTGGGAGTTGCGGTGGAAATCTTCATCTGATTGAAAATTATGAACCTCAAGATTTGGAGTTCAATGTTTACGAAATGAAAGATGATCATTCTGGATGGTTTGTGAAGTATCGTGTTGATCTTCATTGCGTTTCTGTTGCATTTCCAGAGATTATTCCATCTGAAGAGAACTTGGAATTTGGTTTCATCCCGAAGTTTTCGGTGATCGCCATTGTTGATGGAACTGAGGTGGGCGAAGAATCGTATATTGTTCTGCAGATTTTTGAGAAAATTGTGAGAGTGAATGTTGAGAGTGGAAGATTTGAGAGGTTGGTGGGGAGTGATAATGGTGGCGAAATATCACAAGTCAATGGTTTCTTTGAACAGGTTGAAGCATATTTGTACATCGAAAGTCTTGTGTGTGTTTAAGGTTAGGACTCAATTTGAATTTGGGTGGGTTAAATTGGTGACCACAACCATATAAATATAAATACAGTTTAAAATTAGACTCTGTTTTTAGGTTGGGTTAGATCGTCCGATTATTTTTTCTTAGAAAATATTTTAAATAATTCTATTAATTCTTCAAATATTAAATATTTACAAGTGACTACAGCTAGAAGATATCAATTATTCATTTTGCATTAGACAATGAGGGGGTGAATTCTGAGATTTCATATCGATTGTAGAGGAAAACGAAACATTCTTTATAAACTAAACATTCTTTATTCATATCGATTTGCCTGCTATTTGTTTATGGCTTTAATTTGAGCAGCAAATCTTCCTCGGGAAAATCAGCAGTTTTCCAAACCATAAAAGAAACTGAATTATAGGATTTATCTTGAGGCAAATATTTTTTTGCATACCTCTTCCGGTTGATCTATATCATACTCGATTCTCGTAAGGTGACACACACTAGCTAACAGTCCACTTGGTGCTACATCATAAGCACATTGATAACGTAGATAATTGTAACCATATACTTATAAAATGACTCAAAACATAATGTCAACCTACAACAATTCTATTTTTGGGTTGACTCAGACACAACATAATTTCAACCAACCAACTAAATTATTTTTTTAAAATTTTCTAAAATTAATATATATATATATATATATATATATAACTCAATCCAATTTTTACCATTTTGATTGGATAGTTTGAATTGGATTATGTTATTAGTTACTAAAAAAGAATTTTAAATTTTATGGTTTGTTATTAAACATTATTTTATCATTTGTTACTTAAAATTCATAATATTTACACTATTTTTTTTAATTTCATAAAAAAAATTTAATGTTGTTGGACGATGTTGACATGTCAAACAATTACACCCAATAAAACAATAATATAAGAATTGTTTTAAAAATTTTGAATTTATATTACTTTTTCACTTTTGGGTAGAAGGATTTGGACTATTCAATTAAAAAAAAAAAAAAAAAACAAAACAAAACAAAAAACGATCACATGTTATTTGGATATTAAATATTTAAGATTTAGATATAGAAGGATAAACAAATATGGTACATAAATTAATATTTGAAAGTTTGAGGAAAATAATATTTGAAAATTAAATGTATTTACTTTTAATATATGAAAACCAAAATTCAAGGCTCAAATATAACATTAATACTTTTAAATGTTATATATATATATATATATATATATATATATATATATATATATATCGAAATAAAATTTTAATTCTTTTTTTAATTATTTTTAAAATATAATAGTAATGCATAATTATTTAAAAAACAGCGAATTAAAATTTACTATTAAATTTATTTGCATCTCTATATTTATGGCCACCCATTAATTTTAACCTTTTTATTCTCAAACATTTCCCAAAAAAAAAAAAAAAAAATCTGAAACATTTAATTTTATCAAATTAAAAAATTAATCCATGTTTGGAAGTAAATTAAAAATAATTTATCAACCAAATTAATAAATAAATAACATGAAATTAATGTATTATTATTTAAAAAAAAAAAAGAGTAATAATTTTACCATTTATTAATAATTTCCTAGGTATTGATTTGACCATTTATTGATTATATTTTATTTGCCATGAAATATGATTGGAAAATTAATTAAACAAAATATAAGAGAGAAAAAAAAAATTGAAGGTTGAAATTTCCTGGAAAGGAAATCATGGAGGAGGATGAACTTGCCTATTAAACAGAGATTCCAATTTCCATTTCAGAATTCAGGTAAGTTCATCATCGTCTTCGCTTAATCCTCAAGGCAAGTTCCCTCCATCCATCCCTCTCCTCTTCATCAATCCACCTTGAAGGAGAGGAAGAGAGGTTACTCATGTTCAACCCAGGAATCCCATTTCGCCCAATCAACGAAGAATAACCCTCTTCGTCGATTTCCAGAATATTCCCTTCAAGATCTCATATACCCTTTCTGATTTCGCTAATCTTTGTGTATTTATTCGCTTGATCCGTCCCTGTTCCTCTAAGGATGACTTTTCTTCGATTCTTCTGTTTCTTTTGCCTGATTTCTCTAGCTTTCGCTCATGAAGCTTTCGATTCTCATCTCCTTCTCAAGCCGCTTGTTCTTGAGGTTCCTGAGAGTGGTGAGAATCAGTTGAAGGAAGTGGATGGAGAAATTAGGTTAAGGTGCGATAGTTGGAGATTCAATGTGGAGGCTAATAATTTGAATCCGTGGAGAACGATTCCGAAAAATTGTACTGAATATGTGAAACAGTACGTAACGGGTCGAGCGTATCAACTTGAACTCAAAATTGCTTCGAATGAGGCAGGGATTTTTGCCAAGAGTGTGAAATTGGTCGGCGATGGAAAGGACGTCTGGATTTTTGACATAGACGAGACCTTGCTCTCTAATCTTCCTTACTACACGGAACATGGTTATGGGTATTATTCTATTGGCTCTGTTCTAGATTCTGTATTTTGTCTTCTTTTAGAATTACTTTGAATCTTGAAGAATGGGCTACTGTATTGACTTGTTTAGCTACTGTTAGGACCTTCTGAACTTCTGTGTTCATATATTTTTATGCATAATATTGAGGTAGATGAGAAAATTGCTTATTTATAAATTTTACATGGAACTTTTGGGCTGTTTTCGTTTAGTTCTGAATTTAAAAGGTTCTAATTGGGTCACGTAGTTCAAATAAAATGAACATGTTCTTGTCTTCTCATCGTTGCAACAATTGACTAAATGATGATATGACATGTTTTAAACGATGTTTGATAGTTTCGAGCTCGGAGGGCTCGGATAGCTTCAAGAATTGGTTATATTTATCTGGATATCTATTAAAGTTGGCTTGTTTTGGCAAATTCACAGCTCGGAGGGCTTTAAAGCTGATGAGTTTGATAGCTGGGTCCAGATGGGTACGGCACCTGCTATTCAACCCAGTTTAGAACTCTATAAAGAGCTTTTGGATCTAGGATTCAAGGTGGTTTTGCTTACTGGAAGGAGTGAGTATCAGAGGGAAGCAACAACACAGAATTTGATAAATGCAGGGTTTAATGATTGGGATAGGCTCATATTGAGGTCAGTATTGTTCTGTGTATCAGTTAGCTTGATGATCTTGTGATTCAATACAATATGTTTAATGCTTCCTCTGTTATTTTTGATATCAAATATGGTACGGTACTTGCCCAAGAACTGTTCTGTTTTGGATTGAGCAAGTTTAAGGCAATAACTAGTAGAAACAACTGATCTAGATAGAAAACAAAGTTTGTAGATGTGCACCGACAGCCTTGAAACCAGCATTGTTTCTTATTCTTTTGTGTGCTTAATTGTTACCTTTTATGATCCCATATCGGTTGGAGAGGAGAACGAAACATTCCTTGTAAGGGTGTAGAAACTTCTCTCTAGCAGACGCGTTTTAAAATTGTGAGTCTGACGTCGATACGTAATGGGCCAAAGCAGATAATATCTTTTAGCGGTGGGCTTGGGTTGCTACAAATGGTATCAAAGCCAGACATTGTGCGGTGTGCCAGCGAGGACGCTAGACCCCCAAGAGGGGTGGATTGTGAGATCCCACGTTAGTGGTAGAGGAGAACGAAACATTCCTTATAAGGGTGTGGAAACCCCTCCCTAGCAGGCGCGTTTTAAAACCGTGAGATTGATGGTGATATGTAACGGGCTAAAGCAGATAATATCTTCTAGTGGTGGGCTTGGACTGTTACAAATGGTATTAGAGCCAGACATCGGCCGGTGTGCCAGTGAGAACGCTGGCTCCTAAGGGGGGTGGGTTGTGAGATCCACATCGGCTGGAGAGGGAAACCAAAGATTCCTTACAAGAGTGTAGAAACCTTTCCCTAATAGACGCATTTTAAAATCATGAGGCTGATGGTGATATGTAATGGGTCAAAACAGATAATGAGTTCTAGCTGTGGGTTTGAGTTTGAGTTGTTACCAGCTTTCATTTTGTTTCGTAATCATCATCTTACCCAAATGTTTCTGATCCTGTTCAGGAGAGATGATGACCATGGGAAGCCAGCAGTACTTTACAAATCTGAGAAGCGGAGCGAGATGGAGAACGAAGGATTTCGAATCATCGGAAATTCTGGTGACCAATGGAGTGACTTATTGGGTACGTCAATATCGATTCGTTCGTTCAAGCTTCCAAATCCTATGTATTACATTTCCTGAACATAATGTGAACGTTCTGTTATCAATTAAACCATGGTTCAAGAACTCCTAAAGGATTGTATATACATTAATGATTGTCTAATTTGTTGGAGATTGAATCAAACATACACAATGAAGACTGATCCATGAAAGCTTTTATTTATATATTAGTGTTGATGACAAGTTCAAACTCCTGTTCTAAGTTCCAGTATTCCATAACTGCAGAAATTTTAAGAGCTGTTCATTTCAATCTGTAATTTTTTCTCTTCTTTGAAGAAAAATTTGTGGTTTAAAAATGGAAAATGACAGCCAGGTATACAATGTCGATCTAAAACTGTTATCGTATGGGTTCGATGTCGGTTTAGAATTGCAATTGTTACAACAATAACATTGGATTCAAAGTTGGTATTGAACTATCAACGTTGTGAACCAGCATTGTACCCCATTATCATCGATCATTATCTCTTATAAACATATAAATTTATGTGGTGCATGCAAGTCTAAGGAAGCAAGTAAGTGATATTGTGAGATCTCACATAATTAGAGATGAGAAGTGTTGCCAGTGAGGACGTTGGGCCTCGAAGGGGTGAATTATGAGATCCACATCGGTTTTTTTATTAAGCGTGTCGAAATCTCTTTCTGACAAACTGTTTTAAAAACCTTTAGGAACCTCAAAAGGGAAAACACAAAGAAGACACGTCGATTGGAATGAAAAATGAGTGCCAACAAGATGTTGGGCCTCGAATGGGAGTAGAATTTGAGATCTCACGTCAGTGGAGAGTAGAACAGAACATTAGGATGTGGAAACCGCAAGAACGTTGGGCCCTGAATGGGGGTGAATTTTTTGAGATCCCACATCGGAGAAGAGAACGAAATATTTTCGAAAGGAAGGCCTAAAAAAAAACAATATCTTCTACCGATAGGTTTAAACTGTTATCACTTAAATTCTCCCCACCATAGGAAAAGAGAACACCTTAGAAAGAGCATCTTTTGAGTATCAGCATTATAAGTGGTTCCAAGGCAAGTGCTTGTGTGGGGATAAAGTCTAGCATTACCTCATGCTTTTGAAGAAGGACCTATCTATTCTTTTAACATAACCACTCTCAATCTCTCAATTATATTTGAGCTTTGTACGATTTCTTTTCTAGTATGTTTTTTTGAACGAGATAATACTTTTAACGAACGTGATTCATATAAATTATAGATATTTTCATGATCTTCAAGAACACAATTCTTGCAAACTCGAACAACCTAAAATAATACCATTCTAGATATGACTTGTCAATGGTAGTTCTTAACTATTATAATTTTTCTTCTTTCATAAAAGTTCAAAATTATCTCTAAAATTTTTAATGGTAGGTCGTCACTTTAAAAATTATTAATAAATTTTTTGAAAATTTAGCCCAAAAAAATATTTTTTAATTTAAAACTATTTTTTAGATTTATTTGAAAAGTTAAAAAATATTATTGAGATATTTTAAAATAAAAGAGTGGGGTCCACTTTCTTGGCTGGATGGGATGTATTCCCCTACTGCGCACGCAAAGTATAGTATTTCACTCTGTTCTTCTGCACAAATCTTTCAAACTCAAAGAAAAGAAGTTTTGAAGATCCAATCATTAAAAAGAAAAAAGCTTTGGATTTGTTTGAACAATCCCACATGCTGAAATTCATTCTTCTCGTAGCTTCGGCCGCCATTTTTGTTCTTCTCCTAATTTCCATCTTTTTCTTCTTCTTCTTCCGCCATAAGCTCTCACTAACAGAGCATCGACACGACGTCGAGAGGCCCTGCACCGACCAAAACAAGAAAAAGGAACACACGCCGCCGCCGTCGCCGCCGTCGCTGGCAACTTTCGAGGGCGGCGAGGATTTGACGATCGATGAGATTCTAGAAGCTCCGGGGGAAGTGATTGGCAAATCCCACTATGGAACTCTGTACAAAGCTTCGTTACAGAGCACCCAATCGACCCGGCTACTTAGATTCCTCCGGCCGGGTGCCGGTGGAGGAGAGTACGACGTCGTGCGGTTTCTGGGTTCGATTAGGCATAGGAATTTAGTGCCGATGCTGGGATTCTACGCCGGCGGGAGGGGTGAGAGGCTTCTGGTTCACCCGTTTTATGGGCAGGGGAATTTGGCGGATTTGATTAGAGGTAAGTTTGAAAATTTTGGTGTGAGATTTTCTGTTTGTTTCTCGAGAAAGTGAAGGGAAAATGGAGTTTAATTTGGGGTGGGATGTCGGCAACCAGATTTGTTGTCGGTTTTTGGTGGCTGTGGACGTTTTTGTCAATGGGGAAATCAGAGATGGTGACCATTCTGGTTCGTCCAGGGGTGCCTTTTTTATTTCTCTCGGTTTCCACGCCCTTATAAATCTGGTTTGATTCCCCTCTAACGTAGAATCTCACAATCCACTTACTTAGGACTAAATATCTAGACACACAGTTCAATGTTTGCCTATGATATTATTTGTAACAGCACAAGTCCGTCACTAGTAGATATTGTTCGGTTTATAGAAATGTTTGGCTCCTTCTCTCATGTGGGATTTCAAAATCCACCCTCTTGAGGCCTAACGTCCTGACACACTATTTGGTGTCTAGCTATGATATCATTTGTAACAGCTCAAGCTCATCGCTATAGATATTGTTCTCTTTCGACTTAACCTATCTCACAATCTACCCCTTGGGAGCACAACGTCTTCGTAGACCATCCAATGTCTATAATACAATTTGTAATAGACAAAACCCACCACTAGTAAATATTGTCATCTTTAAACTTTCCATATCTCACAATCCACCTTCTTAGGCCCAACATCCTGCACTAGCTCGGATATGATACCGTCCATAACTAATAGATATTAATTTTGGACTTTCCCTTCTACCCCTCTCCTCGAGATTTTAAATGCGGAAAAGTTTTCCCATTTTGTTTCATTCTTAGACCGAACTCTATTAAAATATTATATTTTAATCCATTTTTTTTAGGTTTCATTTACTATATATTTTACTTGAACTATATATATATATATATATATTTTTTTTTTTTTTTTAAATAAAGATTTTTCACGTTGTTTTGCAAATTTATGTATTTTCTCTTCAAGAAATAAAATATTCTACAAATTACCTAAAGTTTCTATTTTCCTAATAATTTCAATTGTTTCACTTGTGATTGAACAGTAGGAGAATCAGAGACAAAAAATTGGGAGGTCATTAACAAAATCTCCCTCGGAATCGCAAGAGCCCTAGATCATCTCCACAACGGATTACAGAAACCAATACCTCATGGAAATCTTAAATCCAAGAACATTCTTCTCGATTCAAACTTTGAGCCGCACGTCTCCGATTTCGGCCTCCATCTCCTCCTCAACGCCGCCGCAACTCGAGAAATGCTCCAAGTTTCCGCCGCCTCCGGCTACAAGGCGCCGGAACTGATTAATATGAACGACGCTGATGAACGGACAGACATCTTCAGCTATGGCAAGATCTTACTCGAGTTGCTTTCTGCCAAAGAGACTGGCGGAGACGGCGGCGATTGCGGTGTTTCTGAAGAGCGGACTCTCCGATGCATTCTTCAGATCGGTGAGGCCTGTTCTTCTTCTTCGCCGGATCTTCGGCCGAATTTCAAGGAAGTGATCGCGAAGATTGCAGAAATCGGAAGGATTGAGATGGATTCAGATGAATTGGATTGCAGCAGAAAGGGTAAGCGTTCTGTGAGACGGTTTTTTAAAGATGAGTTTTGAGCAACCGATAGATTTATTATTTATTATTATTATTATTTTAATAATTCTACAGAATATATATATCTGTTTTTTTTTTTTTTTTTTTTTTTTTTTTTTTTTTTTTTTTTTTTTTTTTTTTTTTTTTTTTTTTTTTTTTTTTTTTTT
>NW_019272054.1:657646-739324 GCF_002738345.1 Cucurbita maxima
TTTTTTTTTTTTTTTTTTTTTTTTTTTTTTTTTTTTTTTTTTTTTTTTTTTTTTTTTTTTTTTTTTTTTTTTTTTTTTTTTTTTTTTTTTTTTTTTTTTTTTTTTTTTTTTGTATCAATCAGAGATATTTTATATTATTATATTCTGATTTATTATTTTAATCAAAGAAATTAATTTTTTCAAATCATTTTCAGTGTAGTGAGAAGCATATTTGTTCTCATCTCTTTTTTTTCAAAATTTTAAAAACATTTTTATGTCAATAATTAAACCATTTAATTCTTTTAAAAAAAATACAATTTTACTTGTGATATAATTATATAACATATATTTATCTTATTTTTATTTAATTTCATAATTACTTGTTTCGATATTTAATCTCTAATAAACAATTTATAGTTAGGTTATGTTCACTTGTAATAACAAAATAAAAAACTGACAATATTTTGTCTTGTAATTAATTTTTTTGCAGGATGATCATATCCTTTCCTATAATGGCTAAAAGAATGTTATGGGGGAAAGAAGTTGAAAGTAAATAGTGGCTTCTGAGACACTTTCACATGCTAACTTCAATTCATATCTTATAAATGGCTGTGAGTATCAGTTTTTTCTGGAGTTCCACTCAACAATTGCAGAGAGAAGACTGAAATTTGGTATCAAATTCTTATCTGGCAATGGCAACTTCGTGATCGGTGAGTTATCGTTCTCTTGTAGCCACTTCTCGATCGCCCAACGATCGTACGTGTACCCATCTGCAGCTACACACGGATCATTCATCACATCCTGCAGAGAAATTTAGAAAAGTATCAAATGGTTTAGGAATTTGAGTCTCTAAGGTTATAATCACAAGACCAGTTGAGCTATGCTTAAGTTGACTTTGTTCGTACCTGTAGAATTGGACAGATGAAATGATTAGGAATCGGAGCTGGAACTTTCGAGGCCAAACTTCGAGCCTCATCAGCAACGTTTTTCAGTGTCAGCAACAAGGGAAGCACATGATCCTTCAAGTCAGGCCTATCTTTACGTTGCATCTCTGCACAGTGAAGTCCTAATCTTGCTAGTTCATATGTTTCTTCCACCGGCCAATGTCCAGCCTCTATATCCAGAACCTTATCTAAACTGCAGTTATCAATGGCTGTTTCCACCACATGGGTTAGTGCTACTGCTGGTTTTGCAGTTAGTAACTGCAAGATCACCATTCCAAAAGCATACACATCCGACTTCAGCGAGATTAATCCGCTTCGTTGGTACTCGGGATCAATGTAACAGAGAGTCCCAACAGGTCCACTGTTATTGAATGCAGTAGACATTAATGGGTCCGAGTTAAACACGGTAGATAGACCGACGTCGCCGATTTTGCTCACGAGGTTTCGGTCGAGTAATATGTTTGCTGGCTTAAGATCACGGTGGATTATCGGTTTTGGTTTCGAGCTGTGAAGAAAGACGAGAGCCGAGGCTATTTCCCAAGCTATTCGGAATCTCTCATACCATGGAATTGCAGGTGTATTGCCTCTGCAGTATAACCTATCCTCCAAGCTACCATTTTCCATGTACTCATAAACCAGACAGTTCATATCCGGACATGCACCGAGGAGGAGTAGTAGATGAGGATGATGGATTTTGCTCAAGATTTCAAGCTGAAAAGAAACAAGGACAGATTTTGATAAAAAATGTAACGAAATTTGAGCAGAAAAGCAACAAGGGACAGATTTTGATCGAAAACGTAATGAAATTTGAGCAGAAAAGCAACAAGGGGCAGATTTTGATCAAAAACGTAACGAAGTTCGAGCTGAAAAGCAACAAGGGATAGATTTTGATCGAAAACATAACGGAGTTTGAGCTGCAAAGCATCAAGGGACAGATTTTGATCGAAAACATAACGAAGTTCAAGCTGAAAAGCAACAAGGGACAGATTTGAGTTTGAGCTGCAAAGCAACAAGGGACAGATTTTAATCGAAAACGTAACGAAGTTTGAGCTGAAAAGCAACAAGGGACAGATTTTGATCGAAAATGTAACGAAATTCTAAAAGAAACATGTTTGTGAGATGTTATTTTGAACAGTTCACTCACCTCCTGAAGAAATTGGGTCTTTTTGTGATCATCTCTAGAATGAAGAACCTTTACTGCTACAGTTGTATGATGTAAACTGCACTTATAAACTGTTCCATGTGCTCCCATTCCAAGCTTAAGATCCTCTGAGAAAGATGATGTTGCAGAAACAATATCTTCCCACTGAAAATGTTGGTATTGCTGCAGAGGTCCTTCAAGAGCATTCTCATGCTTTCCTTTCTCTTTGACATCTTGAAGAGCTTTTGTCTCTGCTTCCTTCCTGTAGATGCCCTCTCTTTCGGCACGTTCTTTTACGTACTTCGCTTCTCTTCTTAAAGCTTCACGCTTCGTTCTCTCTTCCCTTGCAAATTCTTTGGCAGCCACCTCTCTGTTCTTGATCTCGTCGAGCTTCCTAGCATCCTCCAATCGTTGTTTATTTAGATGGTTCAGCTGATAAAAATCAATAATGGGGTGGGTGACTGTCAAAGAGCATGAAAAGAAAACAAGTAGAGGGAGGAGTACTCATAGGTTATGAATGATGAATAGAAAAATGATATCTACCTTTCGAGAGGCATCGATCGTCTCTCGTTGAGCAATTGCGTACATTCCTCTCGCATGTCTTAGTTTGATTCTCAACTTTTCAAGCTCAAAGTTGACATCCGTCTGTCAATGCAAGAAGCAAATTGAATATACAAATATGTCATAGTAACATCAAATAAATGAACGTCAGAATGAAAGAAGCATTGTTTATAAGGGTGTGAAAACCTCTCCCTAACAGACGTCAAACGCATTTAAAACCCTAAGGAGTCACGAAGAGAAAGCTCAAAGAGAATAATATCTACTAACGGAGGGGGCTTGGGTTGTTACAATGGTATCATAGCCAGACAATCGGGCAGTGTGCTAGAGAGGACACCGGGTCACCCCGGATTGTGAGATCTACATTGGTTGAAGAAGGGAACGAACCATTTTTTATAAGAGTGTGGAAATCTCTTTCTAACAGAAAACCTTGAGGGGAAAACTGGAAGGAAAAGTCCAAAGAAGATAATATCTACTAGAAGTGGACTTGGGCTGTTACAATGATATCATAGCCAGACAACCAGGCAGTGTGCCAGCGAGGACGCTAGGCCACTCCGAATTGTGAGATCCCACATTAGTTGGAGAGGGGAACGATGACACAAGAACGCTAGTCCCCCAAGGGGGTGGATTGTGAGATCCCACGTTAGTTGGAAAAGGGAACGAAACATTTTTTATAAGGGTGTAGAAACCTCACCCTAACAGACGCATTTTAAAATCGGAAGGGAAAGCTATAATCTCTCTCAACCACTAGTGGTGAATTACATATAAGCTCTCCAAGAAAGAATTAGAGCCTTAAATGGATGCAAATGCTCAAGCCAAAAAGACCAAAAGATAACAAGCCAAGGGAACATATGAAATGATCCATTGAACTAACAACAAGCCAAGGCAAATAGCAGATGGATTACCTGACTTTCACATGAAACGTGATCACTGAACACGCCTGAGGACGAAGCTTCATCAATCCAAGATTGGCCATCTGTAGGCAAACTTTTACAGCTAGAGTCTCGACTCAATGTTCGTGCACAATCTGAAACATAGGAAGAAGAACGAACACCATCCACCTGATCCTCAATATCAACAGATTGACATCTAGAATGATCAGCTTTAATGGGGCTTGATTTCGTCGTAAGAAGAGTCTGGTTGATGGTTGAAAGAGCTTGAAATCGTTGTAATGGTAGGGACGGGGAAGAAGAAGGGAAATCAGAGTAGGGCGTAGTTAAGCTCGAATTGCTATCTGTATCAACAAAACAGGAAAAAATGAATAATAAAATTTATAATATGAACTAAAGATGAACAAACACTATCTCTGGTTGAATGCTGGTAAAATATGCATGCAGATCAAAGCTAATGGCTACCAGTAACTGAGCTGGATGAATAGCTCAAGTAGCTATTTGCAGAACTTGATTCACTCGCATCATCTTTAATGCTCACGTTTGTCTCCATATCAGGCTGCCGTATTGAGGCTAATTGTCCTTTTGAAATAGCATAGACTGTACAATGTCTAGGTGCAAGTGCTGATATTCTTGAGGATAGACCATTTAGTTTCCTACCAAAAAATGTCATCCAGACACGACAAAAAGATGAGAAAATAAACATAATACTATGTTTGAGAGCTGAAATATGTACTCAACAAAGTGTAATGAGAAAATAAACAGAAATCAGTGTAATGATAAAATAAGCAGCAGTTGTCCCTTTAGGCTTACTGTCCCCGACAAAGTGTAAGAACCTAGTACAATGTCATTGAAACGGTCAAAGTCCACCGCTAGTAGATATTGCTTCTTTGGGCTTTTCCATTTGGGCTTCCCGTCAAAGTTTTTAAAACCCGTTTACTAAAGAAAGGTTTCCACACCCTTATAAGGAATGTTTCGTTCTCCTCTCCAACCAATATGGGATCTCACATTCCACACCTCCCTTGGGGCCAGCGTCCTCGCTGGCACACCGCTCAGTATCTAGCTCTGATACCATTTGTAACAGCCTAAGGCCACCGCTAGTAAATATTGTCCGCTTTAGCCCGTTGCGTATCGCCGTTAGACTCATAGTTTTAAAACACGTCTACTAGGGAGAAATTTCCACACCCTTATAAGGAATGTTTCGCTCCCCTCTCCAACGGATATAGGATCTCACAATTCACCCCTCTTGGGGGCCAGCGTCCTCGCTGGCACACTGTTCGGTGTCTGGCTCTGATAACATTTGTAACAGCCCAAGGTCACTACTAGTAAATATCGTCTGTTTTAGCCCATTACGTATTGCAGTCAATCTCACGGTTTTAAAACACGTCTACTAGAGGTTTCCACACGCTTATAAGGAATGTTTCATTTTCCTCTCAAACCAATGTGGGATCTCACAATCCACCCCTCTTGAAGGCCAGCGTCCTCGTTGGCACACTACCCGGTGTCTGGCTCCGATACCATTTGTAACAGTCTAAGACCACCCCTAGTAGATATTGTCCGTTTTAGCCCATTACGTATTGCCATCAGCTTCACAATTTTAAAATACGTCTACTAGAAAGAGGGTTCTACACCCGTATAAGGAATGCTTTGTTCTCCTATCCAACCAATGTGGGAATCAGGCACTTGTGTCCTGATGTCTCCACGTTAATCTCGTTTATAACTTTCACAACCCTACAGAAACCTTCATTTGATGTTTGTCATTACATATCTTAATTTAGTAAAGAGCATGCTAAAGAGAGTTAATTACCATGAGAAAAAACCCTGTGATGAAACTCCTATAACAAGCTTGCTAATTGAACACTTCGTGACCTCTTCTATTATTGCATTTGCCACATCATCTGCTTCAAGAGTCACAACATCAAGTTGAACCTACATTTTGAAAGAAGATTTCAGCTTATTCTGTTTTCCTATCCACAATTCAAATTAGTGTAAGGCCGGACCTTTCTTTGAGCAAACATCTTCGTGTATGGAAGAAGCTTTTCGTTCGTCTGCCACCCGATTTCTTTCCTATAAGCTGCAGCGACATCGTCACGAACTTGTGAAACTGGAATTGAATTCCCCACTGCATCAACATTGGCATACAGCTTGAATATGCTATCTAGATAAAGTTTAGTGTTAGCCACAAGGAAGTATAGGGAAAATCTGATCAATTTTTACGTCTAATGAGATTTTGTCTCACACGTTAAGAATTAAAAAATGAACACAACGTATAGGGTTGAAGTAACTTGGTCATGTCGGGAGGTTATTACCCTCTGAATGGACCATGCTTGACCTTGTCTTTTCACCTTAGTAGTCCTATGCATGGTCAGTACTATAGCTCCATGGCCTAATTTTCTGCGTCATTTCTTAACCTCATGATGCAACTTTGTTCAAGATTACATTGTGAGGGTGGATTTGCACATATTGGGGTCACTACATGTAACCGTGCAAGTCCACTGCTAATAGATATGGTCCTCTTTAGGTTTTTTCTTTCGGACTTCCCCTCAAGGTTTTTAAAACGTGTCTGCTAGGGAGAGGTTTCCACACCCTCATAAAGAATGTTTCGTTCCCCTCTCCAACTGATATGGGATCTCACAATCCACTCCGATTCGGGGCCTTTGGGCTTTCCCTCTTGGACTTCCTCTCAAGGTTTTTAAAACGCGTTTGCTAGGGAGAGGTTTCCACACCCTTATAAAGAATGTTTCGTTCCCCTCTCCAACCGACGTGGGATCTCACAATCCACCCCCCTTTGGGCTTTCCCTTTCGGACTTCACCTCTAAGTTTTCAAAACGCGTCTGTTAGGGAGAGGTTTCCACATCCTTATAAAGAATGTTTTGTTCCTCACTCCAATCAATGTAGGATCTCACAATCCACCCCCCTTCCGAGCCTTTGGGCTTTCCCTTTCGGACTCCACCTCAAGGTTTTTAAAACGCATCTGCTAGGGAGACGTTTCCACACCCTTATAAAGAATGTTTCGTTGCCCTCTCCAACCGATGTTGGATCTCACAATTCACCCCCCTTTAGAGCATTTGGGCTTTCCGTTTCGGACTTCCCCTCAAGATTTTTAAAGCACATCTGCTAGCGAGAGGTTTCCACACCCTTATAAAGAATGCTTCGTTTCCCTCTCCAACCGATGAAGGATCTCACAATGCACCCTCTTTCGGGATCCAGCATCCTCACTGACACTCGTTCCTCTCTCCAATCGATGTGGGATCTCACAATCCACCCCTTTAAAGCCTAGCATCCTCACTGGCACTCGTTCCTCTCTCCATAATGTGGAAACTCATGGATCTTAAGATGGTCACAAAAATGTGTACTTTTCAATTTTCAGTACAAGAACCAAGCGTAAAGTGAACCTCCACATAAACAACCAAAAACATATTCAATTTGAAGTGCACGGCTTACTTGGAGTTGGGACACTAGTAATCCTCGGTGTGACATGTAGCAGCTTGAAATTAATGATGCCCTCAGGTAGAAACTTTTCCAACGACCACCTAATTATATATCTACTGTTTTTCTTCCCACTGATAGCAACGGCTACAACTGGAGAAGGGGAAGGCAGTGAAATAAGATCGGCTTCCTCTTCCATCCCCTCCATAATGATGCAACTCTAATGCATCGAACTGTCTGAGCAATGTGGAAAGAATGTCAATCAAGTATAATACATCAAAACAACATAAAGTTTTACAGCAAAATGGCTCATATTTAGTAGACCTAGCTAACGTATTGGACCAGATATCTTGTATGATACTGTAACGTTCTACCCCAAGATTCAAACACAGGTCCTTCTAGCATGCGACGACATGAATGAGCCAACACCACATTTGATTGATACGAATCGTGAAACTATACAAGCATAAGACAGGAGTTACTAGTTACTATCTATACCAACAAATATAGCTTTCTTTTTAGTGGCTCAACATAAAAACGTCAAGCTTAACCTTGAGTCAATCATATATAGGGTGTAACAGCTTAAGGCCACTGCTAGCAGATATTGTCCGCTTTAACCCGTTACATATTGCCGTCAACCTCACGGTTTTAAAACGCATCTACTAAGAAGAGGTTTCCACGCCCTTATGAGGAATGCTTCGTTCTCCTCTCCAACCAACGTGGGATCTCACATAGGGTGGCCTTTTAGGGATATTTACAAAAATACGAGTGAGGAAAAAACATGCTAAGAAATCCGTTCAGGTATGTAGAAACAATATCAACCTCTTGTAAGCAGCTCAAGTGGAAGGATGAGAGTTCTTTGGGGGAAGGGAAGTTGTTTGATACAGAGAGAATTATCCAATGCCCTCCGAGTTCAATAAACACCCAGAAAGTTGGGGAGAAACAAGACAGTATATCAGATTCAAAGCATCAAACAACAAAAAGAGAAACAAATAAGGATTTCCCAGTTAATCAATTAACACCAAATAAAAAAAAAAAACGAGCCCCAGCTGCTTGGAATTCCAAAAATAAGAACAACCCAGTTCAAACAGAGTACAGATAAATTAGGAAGAGGTAGAGAATATGAAAAAAGTACCCTCCACGGCCAGAATCCGCCGCCGGAGATGCCCAAGTCCACCGTGCCTCGCAACCAGAAAACCTGCGTTTAAAAGTCCACAGAAAATCAAAGTAAAAATGGGAATCGTGTTAGTGTGGGAAAGGGAAGAAATGGGGAAATTGGTCAAAATTGTTTATGGTCGTCCATTCCTAAACTCATTCGCAGACATGAAAGCAAGACTTTGAAGGTGATATTAAGTAATAACTCCTCATATGACGTTGTGGCCCACCTTACCCCAATTTCTAATACTCATGCTCCAATGCGCAGCGATGAACAATGAATCGACATGGCACAACCTTTTCATAAATGGTTAACTCTATCTATCAGCTATTATTATTCAACATGACCCTTTTGGTGAATAATAATTTTATTTTAATAATTTAAAATTGGTGAATAAATCAATTGAAAATAGCTATAAAATAATTTTTTGGCTTTGGATTTTTGTTGATCCAACTCTACAATTTATGGGTATTAAATTTTTTCTCTTTTCCTTTGTTGAATTTTTTATCGTCTTTTTAATCATAAGTTTATATTGTATCAATTTCGAATGTAAACCCTTTTAATTAATTTGTAAAAATCTTTACGGATTAATTTTAATAAAATAAAATTTAGTACAATTTTTTTTAACAAATATATAAATTAATCATCGAATATTTTTAATAAATTTTATAAATTTCAACGATATATTTATCTCTATCCTTCTTTTTATCGAGAATTTTATTAAATTTATATCGTACATCTTTTTTTATATAATTTATTAAATGGATATGATAAAGAATATAATTTTAATTTACTAATTTATTATAAAAATATATTAGCAATAGATTAAATAAAAGTACAACCAAAATTAAAAATTAAAAATTAAATTTTTATCAAACCCACAACCACAAAAGTCAATAATATATATATATATATTTTTTTTTTAAATTGTCATTTAATATATTAAATATATTGGGTAGGAAGGTGGTTTAGTTAAGACTGAAATTAAATGGAAAATTTATATCATTCAAATTATATATTTATTTTAATTATATCTATGATGGTAGTATGAAAATTTTAATATTGTATAAATAATTAAAAAAATTTAAAATAATAATATTAATAATGGGGATAAACCAATTTTTTAAATATGATGTATCAACATCCAAATAGATAATTGGGATAGGTAATGTATAATATAGAAAAAAAATTAAAATAAATTTGTGATTTTTAATTTTAAATTTATTTTCAAACATTAAATTTTTAAATTTCCCATAAAAATAACAAAGACGTCCATTTATTAGTAAAAAATAATATAATTTTGTCTTTTTTATTTTATTAGTGATAGCTCATTTTTTTGATGTCTATTCCTCGGTCAACGAGTCTTTTTTATCTTAAAATCTAAAAATATTTCGGAGTTTCAATTTTGTGTTTAATAATTATATGATAATTTAAAAATAAATAAAAACTAATTATTATATATAAAATTGAATTTTATAAATTTAAACTTTTAATTCTATATTTAATAGTTTTATAAATTTTTTTAAAATGTGGAACATGTAAATGACTATTACCTATAAAATTAAAATCGTGAAGCTAATGTTAATACATAACGGGCCAAAGCGGATAATATATGTCAACTGTGTACTTGAGCTCTTATAAATTGTATTATAAATTGTATCAAAGCTAGCTTGAACGTTGGACCTTGAATTGTGAGATCTAATCTGGTTGAAGAGGGGAACAAAATATTCCTTATCAGGGTGTAGAAGTCAGAAGTCATGATTATGAGATCCACAGCATTGGTGGGAGAGAATTGTAAGACTGACAATAATATCTAACAGGACAAAATCGACAATATTTGCCAGTGGTAGGCTATGTAATAGAGACAGTTGAGAGTTCAATCCTAAACTTATAATTTAATATATATATATATATATATATATACTATTTTTCTAATTAAATTATTAAGAAAGTATTAAACTTTGTCAATTCAAGCATAACTCAACAGATAAAAATTTTATCATCTCCAATGTCAATACCTGTAATTGTTAAATTAAAAAAATCTCGATTCTCCAAATCAAAAAATAAGGTGGTTCCAAAAATACAAAAATTGACTGAATGAAACGAAGTGAGATATGCATATTTGAAATTATAATTTTTGAAATATTAACAAATGAATTTCAAAGTTGTCAATTCTAAGTAATTAAGTAGATAAAATATGTATTACCCTCTCAAACATTATTTATTATTTATTTAACGACTAATAGGTTATTATATTCCAATTTGAAATTTGAAGGATAGGTTAAAATCATTATATTAATATGAAATTATTTACTTAAAAATGTTACGAGTCTTTGAAAAATCATGTCAGGATAATTTAAACCCAACAATATAACAATATATAATTAAATACAAAATTTTGAGAATAAATTGAAAATTTTAAAATTATAATAATCGTATTTTAAAAAAAAAAAAACTTTTAGGCAAGGTTAATAATTAAAATAAAACATTTAAAAATTAAGAAATTAGAATAAGATATTTGGAAATTTAGGAACAAAATAATAGTAATAAAAATAATTAATTAAAATCAAAATTGAAATTATCCTCGCGTTTCTTTAATATTTAACAAATATAAATTAGATGTCTGAATTTTCCTAAATAATATTATATCGACTTATTCATCTCTAAAATTTAAAAATAAAATTGAGACAATATTTCTTATTTCAATTACGGAAATTTAATGATGGGATGAATGATTAACCTGTACTACCCAACTCAAACCATGATTAACCTGTACTACCCAACTCAAACCATAAAAGCTGGTTGTGTTAGTTTTTTTTTTTTCGATTTAAGTTGGATTGGTCGGGCCACTCGACCCTCCACAAAAAGAAATAGAGTTTAGGGTCAGTCCGCTCGACCAATCTGGATTTAATATTGGGTCCAGTTAACATTTTTTTTGGTCGGATCCTAGCGAAGTTATTAATCTCGTATTAACACTCCTGCCCATCCGGCCCAAGTTATTTAACATTTCAATTTAATAAATTAAATTATAAATTGATGCAATGGTGGAGTAGTGATACTCAACCGGGAGAAACAGTGGATGTTGGTAAAGTTCTATTAATTCCTACAATCTTGATGAATTTAGCTCTAATTCTGTCAAAATTTTGATTCAGCAGTTCATGCAACTGCATTAGGATTTTGGGTGTACGAATCCGCCATAGATGTTCTTACCAAGAATCAGTTCCCAGTTCCATTGCGACCTTCGTCTTCTTCTTCCCTCGTCCAGACTCTTCTACTGCAACTCCATCGTTTCCCAGCATTTCTTCTACCGAATTCCATCTTCACTGAATTGCTCGTCTGAGACTCATCGCTGCGATTTGAAGCTCGGGGCTGAAAATTTCATACCGAGGGCAATTTCTTCGCGAGCAGAATCATCGGCGCCAGAAATGGTTAAGGCCATAAGGGTTCATGAAGTTGGTGGGCCTGAGGTTTGGTCCCCCTTTCTCATCGTCTTTTCTCCGCTCTTGATTCAGTGTTTGATTCTTTTCCTTCGCCTGGGCATGGATTTATGTGAATTTTGTCATTGAAAATGATTGTAACAGGTTCTTAAATGGGAGGATGTGGATATTGGAGAGCCAAAGGAGGGTGAAGTTCGAGTTAGAAATAAGGCGATTGGTCTTAATTTTATTGATGTATACTTCAGGAAAGGAGATTACAAGGCTGCTACCATGCCCTTTACTCCAGGTTCTGTTCTCTTCTTTAAACTCATTGTAAGGTCATGGATTCTGTATAAGGTTTCTTTAGTGGCATCTTATCCTTCTTCCATGTTTAGGTGATTTATTCCTGCCTGTGAAGTTTGAAGGCTTTGGATTACATGTTGAGATATTGTTCTCTTCTAGTTTGATGCAGCCATTAATTCTGCTTTTTTCTAATGATTACAAGTTCTAGCGGGTGAGATGAATAGAGTTTTATATGAAGTTGGTTAAACTGAGTGCTATGGACTAATGATGTCTTGACATTGAGGTTTTCCATATGGCTTACAATAGGTGTGGACTTTGCAATTTCATATGGTGAGATTCTACGTCGGTTGGAGACTGGAATGAAACATTCCTTTATAAGGGTGTGGAAACCTCTCCCTAGTAGACGCGTTTTGAAACCGTGAGGCTGATAGCTATACGTAACGGGCCAAAGCAGACAATATCTGCTAGCGGTGGGATTGGGCTGTTACAAAATGGTATCAAAATCAAATACCGGGCGGTGTGCCAATGAGGACGTTGGCCCCCCAAAGGGAGTGGATTGTGATATACCACATTGGTTGGAGAGGGGAAGGAAGCATTCTTTATAAGGGTGTGGAAACCTCTCCCTAGTAGACACGTTTTAAAACTGTGAGGCTGACGGCGATACATAACGGGCCAAAGCGAATAACATCTGCTAACGGTGGACTTGGGTTTTTACACGTTGAAACTTGTTTAATTCCTCCCTGCGTGCAATTTAAGGAAGAAGTTAGAGTCCTTGGGGACTCAAAATTGAATTTCAAGGCTGAAATTTAAAATTTTTGTATTATGAGAGAGACTACTTCGTTTCATCTTTTTAAATTTATAGTGTATTTACAAAAGTTACTTGGCCAATACTCAATTAAAATGCAGGAGAACTGACCTTTATTTTACATGCCACATAATTGGAAAATAATTTACTATGCAGGCATGGAAGCTGCTGGGGTGGTGATCGCTGTCGGCCCTGGAGTAAATGACAGGAAAGTTGGGGATCTTGTTGCTTATGCTGGGAACCCAATGGGCTCATATTCTGAAGAACAAATACTTCCTGCTGATAAAGTTGTTCCAGTTCCTCCCTCAGTTGATCCCATAATTGCTGCATCTGTCATGCTGAAGGGTATGACAGCCCAATTTCTATTACGTCGATGTTATAAGGTTAGTTTTGTTTTATAGTATTTATTCGCAAATCTTAGATTTAAGGTACATCTAGATCGTTTATGTAACCGCCTAAGTCCACCGCTAGCAAGTCCTCTTTGAGCTTTCCCTTCTGGGCTTCCCCTCAAGGTTTTAAAACGCGTCTAAAAAAACCTTAAGGGGAAACCCGAAAGGAAAAACCCAAAGAGGACGTATCTGCTAGCGTTGGGCTTAGGATGTTACAATTTACACGTCCCAAAGACGTCTTTGAGAATAATGTTACATGATGTAATTTCTTCATTCCATTGCATCAATTTACTAAACTTTGAATATTGGGAAATGTGTGACTTTCTAACTTGGCATTCCCCACACATGTTGTACCAGCATTGCCAACATTTTTATGACCAGCGAGATTTCGTCTGATATTCTCTACAGGTTGAACCGGGAAATATTGTCCTCGTTCATGCAGCAGCCGGTGGAGTTGGATCCCTGTTGTGCCAATGGGCTAACAGTCTTGGTGCCACTGTCATTGGTACTATCTCAACCAAAGAGAAGGCAATTCAAGCCAAGGAGGATGGATGCCATCATGTTATTATCTCTAAGGAAGAGGACTTTGTTGCTCGTGTTAATGAGATAACTTCCGGAAATGGCGTTAATGTTGTTTATGACTCTGTAGGAAAGGATACCTTTCAGGTAATAATTCTACTTTTCACCTTGTTTTTAAGTATTCTTGCAGAAACTCTAAGTTGTTGTGACTTGCAAGGAATTGTCTTTGCTAACTCCTGAACAATTCAGCAATTCTTAGATACTGATTCTTTATAGCTTCCCACCTCTTATTCAAATAAACCTTCTCAGCTATAGTTTTGGCCACGGATTGGGAGCATTAGGTTTCTTCCTTTACTGAAGTTTCACCAATATGCTTATTATGATCTAAAATTTCCTGCAGTACTAATTTCAAGAACATGCTCCCAATCTAGTTCACTTGGAGAAAGTTTCTTATGCTAAATGATCTAACTAGATGATGTTATGCATGAGTTAGTTAAGGAGTATGTAAACCACTTGTGTGTGGGTGCACGATATCACAATCGCGCTCTTATGGGATGTTTGTAAGCGATTGTGCGGCATTCACTCTCACTATTGAGTGAACCAACTCGAAATCTTGTTGCCTTTGGCTTGACGACATGTACCCAAGCTTTTGGTCCCATTTTGAGAAAAAGGTTTTAGAAAACGGGTGCAAAGAAAGATTTTTGAAAAAGAGTTTGAAAGCAAGATTTGAAAGAATTGAAGAAAGTAACATTATATGACTATAAGCAAAGAAAGAAACACCACGGCTTAAATAGTATGACTCAGGGTAGGAAGAATTGCCGACTAGTCACATCTCTCTTTAGTACATTCTGAGTCATTTTAGGTCTACCAGGCGTAGACATGATTCTGCCGAAACATCATACACTTAGAAAATACAATAAGGAAACTATAAATCATGAAAGCAGTGAAGGAAAGCAATAAGGTGATACAAGACAAGGGTTTTGGCATGCAACGGGCATGCGGCCATGGGCAACACACCTTAGACAAGCATGACTGTGACACACGGGATATGTAGTGGAAGGGCAGTGAAGTTTGAAAACGGCCCGAATTGTCTCGACTTTTATGCCATTGGCTTTGACTGTGTTCTTCTTGTCCCACCCTTCTGTATTTCTGTCTCAGCTTTAGATAGTGTGGTGAAATGTGGAAGGATATACTGAATAAAATTCTATTCGATCATAAGTTAAAATCTTAACTGACTCGTGTGCAATATAGAATAGCCGACATGAACGATCTGAATTTGAGTTGCAGGTATCCTACTTGAACAGCTGATTTTAGTTGTATCATAGTAACTGGACTGTTTCTTGGAAGAGATGACCTCATTCATGAACTCTTCGTTTTGTTTCATAAACAGGGATCATTGGCATGTCTGAAAACTCGTGGCTACATGGTGAGTTTTGGACAATCATCAGGACCAGCAGACCCAGTTCCACTCTCAGCTCTTGCAGCAAAATCTCTGTTCTTAACAAGGCCTTCCCTCATGCAATATACCGCGACCCGGGACGAGCTACTGGAGGCTGCTCAAGAGGTATTTGCAAACATAGAATCTGGCACTTTACGGGTTCGTGTTAATCATACATACCCTTTATTTGAAGCTGCACGGGCACACGCTGACCTCGAGAGCCGAAAAACAACTGGGTCAGTCGTGCTGATACCTTAAAATACTGTCCTTTGAAAATAAGACTCGTGTTGGTTTATGGTGTTGATATGGAGAACCATTTCTGTTTGAACTGCTTTTGTAATGACTTTCTGAGATGAACAGGCTATGGGACGTTTGCTTTCAATAAATTTTGTGGTAGCCATGGAGAATTTGTCCCCATTTTTAAAATAGCATTAAACATTTCAAATTACAAGAGAAATAAATAGAATTAAGAGAATTAAAAACAAAATAAAATCATTTCTTCTCTTTTTATTTGACATTAATTTCTCTATTAAATATTTCTTAAAATTTGAATTTAGTTTATATTTCGATTATAGATTTAAATTGACATAATTTTACAAATTAGAAAATATCCTTTAATTTTCAAAAACTTTGTTAGTAAATTTTTTTAAAATTTTTAAAAACACCTAGAAACTTTTTAAAAATTTATTATTTTTTAAATATACGATAAAAGTATTTTAAACTACTTTTTAATATTAAAAAAATATTTTAGAAACATGGATATAAGTTTAATATTATTTGCAAAATAAAGTACTAACTATAACTATTTTCTTCCCAACACAAAAATATTTTAAATTAATATTATTATTGAAAATTTTAAAAAATTATAAATATTTTGAGCGAAAATTGAGTTGAGCTTAGTGGTATTTTTGTTTTATTAATTTAGTTTTTTTTTTTTTTTAACTGTTTCTGTAGATGGGGGACCACGGACATGGAAGGCGGGAAGAAGGTCACGTGAGGTGCAACACGTCTGGTAATTTTTAATCATTACTTCTCCTCCTCAAAATTCCCTCGCTATTCTTCGCTTTCCATTGGGTTTCATTTCATTTCATGCAAAGCGAAACTGAAATTGATTTCGCTCCATTTCTTCTCTCCGCAAACCTCAAGCTTTCTCCTCTTGGTTACCGCCCAAACTCAGAAGGTTCCGTCTCTCTTCACTCATCTTTTTCTCCTGCTTATCTGTAATCTATATGGCGTCTTGAATTCATCTCCTGATCTCGATCTTCTTTTTGAATGTTTTTCATCTCCAATCGAGTTTGTTTGGTTCTTGTTTCGGATGTATTCATGGAACTCTTAATTACTTGATATTGCTGTTCTGATCTCTCTTATGCATCTAAGTATTGTTTCTTACTTTGCCTGATCTCTACGACGTTTCAAGAACTGGACATGGAATAATTGATGGCTACTTTTGTTATTTATTTATGTTGCTCGTCTTTAATTCTTTGAGATCGAGTTAGGTTTTTTTTTTTAATTAATCAGTCTGAGTCGAGTGTTTAGTGTTCATTTGCAGTCTTTGTTGTGCTCGAAACGAATCGATTTATCTAACATTCTATCATATTCGAGTTGCAAAAACAGATGAAATAGTGAAAGTTTCCGCAAGAAGATCAGATATCTTTTGACCTAATTTGCTGCTGTGTACTTGTTTTCACTTTTAGTTCTGCTTCTTTTTATTTTAATTTCCCTTTTAGATGTGTATTTCAACTATCAGAGCGTTCTGGTCAACTCAGTGCGTCTCTTTGGTTGCTATTTCATTAATTTATCAACTATAATAATATTTGAATCCACTCCGTCGCGTTGTTTGTTTCTGTATCGCTGCTATTTTCTTTTTGTCTCTGAATTTCAGGGTCTGAAATACATTGCTATTTTGGTGGTTGTAAGCTTTTTCTTTAGGTAGCCGCAATATTATACTCATTTCCATTAATAAACTAATAAAGCCTTTTGTATCGAACGAAGCCCAGCCACTAGGAATTTCTCTCTCCAAACCCTTGCGATTTCCTTTTTTTTTTTTTTAACAGTGAACTGCCAATTTCCATTTTCATTTGAGGAACAGCCTCGGAATTTTTGCCATGTGTATTTATTTAATTTGTATTGAATAAATTATCAAAATGCACAGGGTCTCCATAACGATCTTTCTTTTTTTCAGTTTTTGTTTGCTTCTTTTTTTCAGGTTCAGTATTTTCTTAAAAAAAAAATTCTTATTTCATTGATTGCACCGTTAACAAATCGTTATGTGGACAGTTTTTCAGGTGTTCAGAATTATGGAGGCAAGCTCGTGCGTACTTGATGATGCAGCTGAAGTTAGCACCATTTCTCTCTCTCTCTCTCTATAACATACACACACACACACTAACTGTAATATATTCCCAAATTACCCAACTTGCAGTCCCACGCGCTTTCACTTACGTCATGTTCACGGTCGTTTTTTTTTATTATAATGATAAAATTTAACTTTCTTTAAAATCCCCTTACACAAGATATATAAAAGAATAAATTTACTCTAATGGAATGGCGACGTGATTTATTTCGCTTACTTGAGTAAAACATATAGAACATGTACACCAAAATAATAATAATAATAATAAAGAAAAGAAGATTCAAATGGAACATTTCATACACAGAACAGAAAGAAAAAAAGAAAAAAAAAGATGGGACGCCTATCATTAATGCACATACTTTTATGTCCCCAAAAAGGACATTTACTTCTGAAAATTTGCTTTTTCTGCGTCGAGTACGTGCCGCAGCTAAAAAGCAAAATATAGTTAATAATGAGATTACGAAACCACATGCACGTAACGATCGATAATGCAAATATCTCTTTCAAAATATTTCTTTTTTGTATATATTTGCTGCAAGATCACACACGCGCACTCTGGGAGGGGGTTTGTTACTATGAAAAACCGTTTTAGCTATATAGTCTGGGCTATTGCATTGGGAGGAGGGTTTGTTTCCCGGTCATCGCAGTGAAGGGAGTTTTGTGGGTGGTAATAATATTGGATGTAGCTTGCATATTTTTGGTAGGAATGAAAAATGGGTAATTTAAACAGTGTTTTTGTTGAGCAGGATATGAAATTGACGGTGTACTTGAAGGAAAAGCAGAAACATAGCTCCGTAGACGGCGCACCAAACCCTGCTTCAGCCAGACATGCACTGCCACCATCTTCAGCAGTGGCTACACCGAGTTGTACCGCTGGTAATGACAGCAGCCTCCTCCTTTTGCATCCATATTTTCGTCTATCTTGTACCCATTTTGCCCTTTGCTTTGGCTTAGATTTATGTCTATATGGGACACTATAGTAACGTTCCAATAGGCGAGACTCATCCTCCGATTGGCTTTTGTGAATCAGAGGGTAGCCTGGAGCAAATCAAAGTGGGTTCTTTCTATGAAATAGACCACTCGAAGCTCTCATCTTCTACGCCAGAACAACTAAGGGCAATCCGGATAGTCATGGTATTTTACCAAATTCACACAAACCCATATTTATCGTCCATAAAATTTTTGGCATAAATTTCATGTCATTTTCTTTCTTTGCTCATTTTATTAATGCAGGTGAGTGACAAGGATGAAATCAATGTATCCTTGAGATACCCAAGTGTCTACTCGCTTCGCACACATTTCCGTAACTTCGAGAATCCAAATGGAAAAGAGCTTCCTGGATTAAACGAGAAGTATATAATGAGTTCAAACGTCGCTGGAGATGTACTCCACCGGAGAATACCAGCTACGGAAATTGCAGAAAGAAGGAATTCCTGGAGTTTCTGGACTGCACCGTCCGAGAACGCTGATAGAGATCAAAGCTCGACTTCCGGTGGTGAGGTCAACAATGCATCTTCTAAGAAGGGGATTTGCTGGTCAGAACTCAAGTTCACTGGGATGGTCCAGTGGGGTAGCCGGCGGCAAGTTCAATACATAGGTCGGCACGAAGATAAAAAGATTATAGCTTTGTCGAAATCGTTTGAACAAGAAGAAGCAAAAAATGATAGTTTAGGGGAAGGGGAAAAGAAAACAGATCAGGAGAATGGGGAAGAAATATTTAAGGTGGAAGACTCGGACGGGAAAGGGAACAGCCTCAAGAGGAAGCGCTATTGCTCTAGAAATATTCAGAAGAATCTCAAGAAATCAACTCCTGAAAAGAAAAATGGGTTAAAACTTCGTAATACTGGTAAGAAAAAAGAGCTGAAGAAATCCATTGATAGATGGTCCGTGGAAAGGTAAGAAACCATAATCACAATCGAATATTCAGTCATTAATTTTGATACTATAGTTGAAATTAATTTAACCGTCTCATAATGGGTTGCTTTAATCATTCAATCAACATTGAAGATATAAATTGGCGGAGGAGAACATGCTGAAGATTATGAGGGCCAAAGGAGCAGTCTTTGGGAACCCAATTCTAAGGCCAGCCTTGAGAGCTGAAGCTCGAAAGCTGATTGGTGATACGGGTTTGCTGGACCATCTACTGAAGCACATGGCCGGAAAGGTGGCACCTGGTGGAGTTGACAGATTCCGTCGCCGACATAATGCCGATGGTGCAATGGAATATTGGCTGGAGAGTGCTGATTTGATAAATATCAGAAAGGAGGTTGGAGTGCAGGATCCATATTGGACACCGCCACCTGGATGGAAGCTGGGTGATAACCCTACTCAGGATCCCATTTGTTCCAGGGAGATCAAGGAGCTCCACGAGGAGATTGCCGAAATTAAGAAGTAAGTTATTTTATTTTATTTTATTTTTATAAATGGTTTTCCATATATGTGGATGGTAATTTTTTGCTTTGAGATCGTGATATATTTCCCCAAGTTCTTACCGGAGTAGCTGTCCGAGGAAAAATTGTTAACTGTGGCATTTGGGTGCCGCTAGTAATCACTGTATGCATATTCAAAATACAAATTTTAATTTATCCTTGTCGAAACTTTACCCTTTATTCATCATCAATTTCTATCTGTTTGATTCTCCCGGAATCTTGGCCTTGTATCTTTATTTCACTGTTTCATCGGGTAAAATGTACAGATATATCCTAGAACTGGCATCTGCAAAGCAACAAGATTTAAATATCGAGACGCAACCGAATTCCGATGTTACTCCTACGAGTCTGGACCATGAAGAACATTCCTTGACTGCATTAAAGGTGAGGATTTTGAATCAGATTAATTAGTTCGTCGAAAGCCCAATTATGCTTACTAGTTTCACTTCTCGATGGCAGGAAATCTACAACGAATTGTTGAAGAGAAAAGCCAAAATCGAGGAGCAGCTAATACAAATTTCAGAATCACTGCATGGAATGGAGGTAACCAGACACGAAACCTATATGTTTTTATTTTTATTGGCCGTAGTCTATGATAGGGAACGTAGAATGGAATTTCTAGATTTTTTTTAGTGAATCTGCTTGAGCCACACGTTGCCAGAAATCATGTGGTAAATTATGTCCTATAAGAAAACGGGGGAAAATCTTAGTTTCCCCCCTTAATACATCATTACATTGGGCACAAGTTCACACTACTTTAACACACCCCCGCGGAGAAATACAAACTAATTGTATGGCTCCTTTCATACACCTTTATTTTTAGAAAGCACAAAATAACTTGCCTGCGGAGGGAAATTATAGTGTAGCTAAAAGTTCCACGTGTCAGGGATTGGACTGCACAATGATTTGGTAAATATTGAATGGTTTATTTTTTTTTTTTTGAAATAGCTGAGGAATGATTCATTGCAATCATAGTAATAAATCTTTTTAGTGCAATGAGAGATCAAACTTTTAACACACGTACAAAAAATAACTTTATCCAATGTTTTGTTTTATGCTTAGGATAGATACTATACATTCATTTCTTTAAATATTATTCCTTAATATGTTTCACAACTTAAAATAGACCTGTGCAGAAAATTTACAACTTATAAATAAATATAGTTAGCTTTTAGCCATAATTAAAAAAAAAAACATTGTTAAAAAAATAAAGAAAAAGAAATGTTTTAATTTTCTTAGCTTCCTTCATCTACACAGTGGGGGAAAAAGTTAAATTTGGAAATTAATGGAACCCCTATTCGATATTTACACAATCATCCTAGTCCCTTACAGATCATATAGATCATAATTTAGGGATCTATATTTTATTCGCTGTTGAGAATGTTGGTAATGCGACGAACAATTGCATTGATGACAAATGTTTAACGCAGGAGACGACAAGGATTCTAAGAACAAAAATCCTGGAGGACCAAAACATAAAGAGGTCAGAAATAGAACCGGCATCCCCATTATTAAGGCCATCATCACCCGGGCCACCGACAAAGTCAGACAGTACTAAAAGAGAGATAAAGCAGGAAGAGAGAGGAAGAAGAAAACAAGTGCAGGAGGGGGTGGAAGAAGAGGGTAATATGGTGGGATACATGGTCGCAAAAACAGAGGACAAGGCAGCAAAGATCCGAAGGCTAAAGAGTGGGTTCAGGATTTGCAAACCACAGGGTACGTTTCTATGGCCAAACATGGCAATGTCCCCTCACTCTGTAATGCAGCAGGTGCAGGATGATCCCGTTGTGGTCCCAACGCCACCTTCAGCTTCCTCAACCACGGCCGCACCACGCCTCTCACTTTCACCCTCACCCTCAACTGGGCCCCACCCCACATCCCCTGTAAAGCCGTTGGCCAGGCGTCCAGTCGGCACCACCACGATCTCAAATCTCACAAGAAGGCCTAATCTCATCAACCTTAATGAGGTTCCTCCTCACACCCAACTTTGCGACCTTGCACTCTGTGGGACACTGACCTACCAAAGAAGGAACCCCAACGCCACTGCTTGCCATGATTTGCCAAATGTATGTATCCATCTCTCAATAATTCTTTTGCCATTGAATTCTTTAAGAAAATTTTGAAGTGAACACAAATCAACTCTCTGTGTATGCAGTTGGTATGTGGAAAGCATGAGAATGACGGCGTAGAAGGGATGGAATGCTCGGGCTCAGTTTCCTCCTCCACTCCTTCGTGGTTGTTGATGAGAGATAAGTGGCTGTTGGATCTTGCAACTTCTAAATCATCTCTGGATCCATTTTCTGAAAGCGAGTGACTTGAAGAAAATCACCTTGGTTTGGTTAGTTTTAATCACTGGGTTTGGTTTGGGGCTTAAAATATATATATAGTTTTATTTTTATATCAGGCTAACTTGGTTTGGTCAGTATCTTAAGAGGGGTGGGTGGTCACTTGTGCTTTTTTGTTGGTTGGGGGCGGGGATCACGATGCTATACCGTATTACTACAACTACAGTGTTGCAGAACCTAAATTGAGAAGCAGAGATTTTAAGGAATGGTGATTATGATGATGGCGTCTTATTCCAATGCTATTTTTTTAAGGTCTCTGACCAAAAAGAAAAAACCAAAAACTGCTTACTACCAAAACGATGACTCATGTCATAATAACACCGAAAGAATAGTAGAGAATGACTATCTACTTTATATTTGATTCTGTTCCATCGGACTTGAAATTTCTACTATTCCTACATTCCTTCATAGAGCATGCACTCTAACCATAAACCCATAAGCCATAATATCCCGAGGCACAATTTTAAAAAAAGTGACTTAAAAACACTTCTTGGAGCACTAGAAATTAACCCTCAATTACAGTTTAAATTTTGACTTTGTTACCAAATGAACTCTAATCACTTACAAATAAACAAGTTAAGGAAGAAACAAAAATAGAGTCCCACATGGTAACGATCCAATTAAAGATTTTGATTTCAATGGGGACTGCTATGATCATAGTAGGAGCGGTGAAGTAGACACAAGCATCAAGCCCATAGTAAACATATTATGAGCCCAAACAAGAAATTCAACAAAATGGGAATATGCTGGTGTCTCCCAAAAACTTACATGGTTGAAAATCCCTTAATATAAGAAAGAAAAACCACAAAGCAATTGGTATAATAGCTTCTCATGGAGTTGCAAGACGCAAGTGATGAAAAGATTTTCTACTCACTCAAATAAATAAGAATATATGTGTATGTATACACTAAAATGATTGCACTACTACAAACAACTACAAATGGATGCAAAATGTTAGGTTCTGTTCAACCAAAATTGATAAACCTATCCATTCTCTACAATGAAAATAATTTGTATTTCAGCAATTGTGGATTTATAACATGAAAAATCTTGAATAGCCCTACGAAGGAAGAAATACAGGATACATCCCAAATATTCATAAACAATCAAGGAAAATTCGACGGAAGAGCTAAAGAAATGAAGAACCTACAATCTTGCATGCCTGTTCGACCCATTGATAGCAATATCTTGAAACCTAATGCACTGCAAGAGTGCACTTGTCAGCTTCTTCACGTCTTCTGTCGTATGCGTTGCACTCAAGGTCACCCGAAGCCTGAGATGGACGATGAAAGCAAAACATTAATTTATTTACCAAGTAAAGTTTTTTGTATTTCGTTGTAGCACCCAAATAAAATAAAAATAAAAATAGAGAAAATCGGTTGGTCAAAGTCAACAGAGGGACAAATGGTCCATTGTGGGGTCTTGACCTTGACAAAATACCTGCAAATGAAAGGCAAAGTGAGAGGAGAAAGGAGCTGCCGGAAAACTCACCGAAAACTACCGTTGGGAGTTCATTCCGGCCAAGACCGTGACGCAAAGAGTCTTTCTTGGAAGGGAGAAGAGGATTTCCATTATCCGTCAATAATCGAGAAGTTTGGCAAGGTATGTTCTTGAGTAATCCTAAGCGGTTTTTCTTCATGTCCAAGCCATTTCTTAAGAATTAAGGCCTAAGATTTTGATATGTTCTATAGGAAGGACTCTCCACAGATTTCGTGAAGCAACTTGGCCAAAATCTTAACTGGAAACTGCTGTTCCGAGAGCCCTACCAAGAATGGTAAGAAAGAATAACGTACCTACTATTGACGTCCATAAATTGGTCCGTGTTGGAGTAAAAATTCAAGAAAAAATATCCAGACGAGTCGGGATTAGGATCTACAACTTTTCTGAAGAAACTGACTTGATTCAAGAAAACTAATAAAAAAGTTTCAGTTTTCGTCTGCTAGGAGGAGAGAGAAAAATCTGGTGTGCCACATGTCAAACGGCGAGAGGAGAGACACGGCTTGGACACGAGAGGGACACATGTCGATAGCAAAGTGGAGCAATGTGGTTCCACCCCATCAGTGACATGCAGCCTGAGTGACACGCAGTCCAACCTAAGTCACTTAATCTAAACTGACTCAGAACCCGGTCCAGTGACCTACGAGTAGGCCTTTCCTGGGCACGTGGGAGCGTGTGCAGCCCACGTGTAAAACCTAATTGAAGAAAATCACTATTTTTGACACCCTAATTGTGTAGAACGCTAAACGAAAGGGCACACGTCAATCAAGTAAGTCACCACACGGTATTTAGGAAGAATACTTGCCAGATTCACTTGGAATACATGCATGCTAATATACTTACCCTAGGTGTTAACCTTTCCATGTAATATGAGTATGAATGCATAATATGAAGCGTTATGAGAATGCAATCATGGTTTATGCTACCGCTAATTATATGTGTTTAATTCATGCTGAAAGGAGGATGGAAATTTGTGAATTCTGTGCTTCAGGTGCTTGATGGACGTTATTGCCCGTTGAATATGTATATTTATTTTGCAAGAATTATGTACGATGACTCTAGATAGTTAATGAGTGCACACCCCGTTATTGTTATTGAGCCAGATTATGTTAAGACTAGGGAATTATGGTTGGGGGTACCCCGTTACTAAATTTAGACCTAACCTTTCCCCTAGGAGCCTAACAGACCACCACGATTTACGACCACCTTATGAGTTGTCCTTAAGTTCCAAGATGTGTGAACGGTGTCAATAGCTTTGTGGGGGAACAAGGATTTCTGATCAAACCCGACTGAACCTAGCCGTTTCACATGGGGAACATGAGACTCATGTCATTACAGCCCAACAACTGCATGAGATAAGGGAGGGGTCGCGCCCCCCTACAAGGGTGACTTTGTGGACCTGGAAGGTTTCAGTTCACCCCCTAGGTAAGATACCATACTGTCTTAGAGAGCCATGCATGAGGTAGCGCCTCGTAGAGGAATACCAGTCATTCACAGCTCGACACAAGGAACTTTCAAGATTTAAAAAAGAAAGACAGACCAGAATAACCCCAAGGGGATCAAACCAAAACCAAACATCCTAATGCCAACAAGTAGCTAGTGGGAATCTGTTACACCAAGTATGCGACGAGAGCCTACAAGTAGGTGGCTTACTGAGTATAATACGCTGCCGGTCGAGGTGGAGGAGTGTTCGAGAGCTGTGCGGTCACAAAGGAAGTCGTTCCAGAGCGTCGGTTTATTTTTAGATTTTGGAGTCTCTTGTATTTTCTTTTATGTTTGTATTCCCTTTGTAATATTCTTTTATTTTAATTTTATTGGATTTTTATCTTTTATTCTACTTTTCTTTTATTTTTATTTATTTTCGATTTCGTCTTTTTAATCACAGTCCGATTTTCGAAGTCTAGAAAATCAAGTGATTGAACTTCATATCCCAAACCTTGACTAGTCCAAATGAGAAGCTCATAACTAGTCGAAGTTGATATAAGTTTTCTTTTCTAGAAGGGGCCCTGGACCCAATTCCTTATACTCGTGGTCTACCACTTAGGCTTACAATACAACATTTTCTATAATGGTGAAAACTTAGACGTTCATACTCCACAAAGAAAGCAACTCCATTTTGAAATAAGAAAACATTTAAATACATAAAATATTCAGAGATCATTGTGTACCAAGGAACGAAGATGTACCAGACCAAGTCCACCACTAGCAAATATTGTCCGTTGGCCCGTTACGTATCACCATCAGCCTCATAGTTTTAAGACGCGTCTGCTAGGGAGAGGTTTCCACACCCTTATAAGAAATGTTTTGTTTCCTCACCAACCAACGTAGAATCTCACAATCCACTCCCTTGGGGGCCAACGTCCTCCTAGCACACTGTTCGGTGTCTAGGTCTGATACCATTTGTAACAGTCTAAGTCCACCGCTAGCAAATATTGTTAGCTTTAGCCTGTTACGGATCGTCGTCAGTCTCACAGTTCTAAGACATGTCTACTAGGGAGAGGTTTCCACACCCTTATAAGAAATATTTCGTTTTCCTCTCTAACCAATGTGGGATCTCGCAATCCACCCCCCTTGGGGGCCAGCGTCCTCGGTGGCACACTATCCAGTGTCTGACTCTGATACAATTTATAACAGCACAAGTTCACCACTAGCAAATATTATCCGTTTTGACCCATTACGTATCGTCGTCAGCCTCGCAGTTTTAAGACACATCTGCTAGGGAGAGGTTTCCACATCCTTATAAGAAATGTTTTGTGTTCCTCTCCAACCAACAAAAGATGTATATATACTGAAGTTTTAGATAATAGAGTGGAAACTGCAGGAAGTAGCGATCCACTAAGAAATGAATGATCACATATACTGAAGTTTAACGATCACATGCTGAAGTTTAACGAGGTAATGCACCGTGCTAGCCAGATGAAGAATGTCAAGTAAAGAACAATCTCAAGAATTAATATTGTATAAGATTCAAAAGAAAATGATGCACCTGCAAGAGTTGGCTGGAACTGTAGGAGGCCTTATTGCAGTCACATGAAAACCGGATTTCAGCAAATGCCTGTTCCTCAATAGTAAAAAAACAACAATAAAAACAATGATGCATACCGTTGGAACAATAACTTAATAGAATAGAAAGGGTAACAAAGCACCTGCTGGCTTCCAATGCCTTCCCTTCGCTACCTACAATAAGAGAGATTATGGGGCTTTGGATAGGGATTCCAGTCAAATCACGAAAATCTTGCACCCGATTCCAAATTTCCCTTCTTCGCCACATTTCCCTCTTAGCCACCAAGACTGCAGCTGCTAAGATATGCTCTAATTAAGAACATGGAATTTCAAGATTGGATAAATGATGAGATTAAGCAATAACAAATCTACTCTACCATGGCCAGCAGCAATAAGAGGGATGGGTGCAGCAGTTGAAAATATAAAGGATCGGCCCCTTGATTGAATGAGCAATTTCCACCTTTTGCTGCTCGTGTCGAAGGAAGAAAATCTTAAAGCGAATTAAAACTAATTATCCAAAATTATGGAAAAAGAAGCATAGAATCTGTTGCCTGTTCTGGACATGGGGGAACAAAGCACAATCACATAAACAGGTTGATGGAAAGCAGGCTAAGCGGAATCATTATTTTCTTCAATTAAACAAAAACATAGCAAATCTTTTTTTTTTTTTTTAATGAGAAACCAAGCTTTCGTTAAGAAGAAATGAAAGAATACAAAACAAAAGGCACTTGGGAATGACAAAAAAGCAGCCCAAACCAAAGGAACGAACCAACAAAATACACAAATGAGGACTCCAGTCTGCAAGAATAAAACCTTATGGGTAATACAAAAATTGGAGACGGACTCTAATGGCCCAAACCCACCACTAGCAGATCTCTTTGGGTTTTCCTTTTCGGGCTTCCCATCAAGGTTTTCAAAACACGTCTACTAGGGAGAGGTTTCCACACCCTTATAAAGAATGTTTTGTTCTCCTCCCCAACCGATGTGGGATCTCACAATCCACCTCCTTCGGGGCCTAGCGTCCTCGCTAGTACTTGTTCCCTTCTCCAATTGATGTGGGACCCCCAATCCACCTCCCTTTGGGGCCTAACGTCCTTGGTTGCACATCGCCTCGTGTTCACCCTCCTTTGGGGATCAGCCTCCTCACTGGCACATCGCCCGGTGTCTGGCTCTGATACCATTTGTAACGGCCCAAGCCCACCACTAGCAGATATTGTCCTCTTTGGACTTTTCCTTTCGGGCTTCCCATCAAGGCTTTTAAAACGCTTCTACTAGAGAGAGGTTTTCACACCTTTATAAAGAATGTTTTGTTCTCCGAGATCTCACAATCCACCCCCTTCGGGGTCCCAGCGAGGTCTACAAGGGAGAGGTTTCTACACTCTTATAAAGAATGTTTCGTTCTCCTCCCCAACTGATGTAGGATCTCACACTGACTCCCCTAGAGACATTAAACCTAGCTAACAACCAGACCTTCTCCCAAGCTCTCTCCAAGTCCCTAAAATTTCTACTATTCCTTCCAAGCTAAAGATCCCAAATGACAACAACGAAACAGCATGCCACAGAACCCAACTCTTATCAAAACAAAGTAAATCTAGATCGTACTTTTATAGAGCAAATAAATATTATGTCATGGACTCTTTGGGTCATTTTGATAGCCAATGAGTAGATTGTTACCGTCAATCATTGCTCCTGAAGTTAAATTCTTGGCATTAAGTGAGCCAAATTTAATTTAACGAATGAGAACAATGCATACCAACAATTACCTGCACGCGATGAACCCACCAAAACACCCTGCTGCTTTGCTCAAGGTGCCAACACATATGTCAACATCTCTTTCACAATTGAACATCTCGGCTACACCCCCACCATTTTTGCCACAAACAAATGTTCCATGAGCCTGACGTTTGCAAGAACAATAGTTCTCAGGTATACACTTCTTACATACATTAAGTTTTAGGCTCGAGCAATGCATTACAGCTGATATGAAGCTCAAACCGACAAACTAGACCAAACACAGAAGATATGAAAGCCAAAGATGGAATACACCTTATGTAAAAATGGAACTGATAGCAACAAACAATTGCCAAAAGCATATCATAATATCTTATAACAGCTTCAAACGATTCTACATCAACCAATGAGTTCAAAAAACTTACATCATCAATAACTAACAAAAATCCATGCTTCTTGCGAAGCTTTGCAAGTTCCCTCATGGGCGCAAAGTCTCCATCCATGCTAAATAAGCTGTATTATGAATAGGATACATGCCAAACCAATTTCACACTTGCAGTTAGGATAAAGGAAAAAAGTTTGGGCCTAATAAATTCATTAATTAGTAGAAAAATAAGGGAAGATGTTGTAGGAGAACAACATAATAAATCTACTTCCAATGAATTTATTATCTGATGCTATCTTAAAGGTTCTGTTTTTGATGTGGGAAGAACCTACAGGGAAAGCGAGAAAGAAATGGGAGTTCTGTCAATGCATCTAATTGGTGCCCTCTAGAGAAATTGTCTCGTACTTTCTAATATTCCTTATGTAATTAACTCGAATTGGAGTACATTCGGTGTAAGCCCTACGGATATTAAAGCATCATGTTCTCTATATCAAAGAATAGTTCTCTGTTTAACTATTTTAGAAGAAAACATGCACATATATTACAAATCATTGAAGTACAAATACCGGAGCAGCTAAATTTTGTTGGTGGCCGCTATATAGTCAAGAAAATACAATGAAAGAAAAGTTAGAATTGAGAAATCTACTTGTAACACAACACCAACCTATCAGTTACGACAACTTTCTTTGTAAGTGTGCAACTTGATCTGCCCAAAAGAAAACAGAAATTTGTCTTCAAAAGCAGGAATAAAGCATCTGAGCAGATCCAAATAACATATGAACAAGAGAGCTAGAGAAAGGTAAAAAGAAAGCATACAATAAAGCATTGAGATGAGCCATATCACAATGCCTATAGATGAACAGTTCCACATTTCTTTGTCGATCCGCAAGACGAACGCCATCAATAATAGATGCATGATTCAGTGAATCAGAAAATATGGCAATCTTCTGATCTTCAGATGAAGCTTTTCTTTCAGTTAAGAGCGAGCCAATATTTCCTATTGCTACCATCAATGCCATGTTGGCTGCAAATCCAGTAGGACAAAGAAGGCAATCCTAGAAACACTAAAAATTATTTCACAGCTGAGTGTACATCTAGAATATTATGACCAACAGAAAGGTTAAGCCTTCAAAAAGCAGAAACAGGTTCCCATAGCAGGGGCCCACAGATTTCCCACAGTCCATGATATATGCAAATTACAAACACAATATTGAGCCGAGATGCGAATTGCTTGCTTCAATCACATACATATATTCATGTAATACTTTAATTACGATCTTGGCTTGATTCTATTCGTTGTATCACAGTATTTCACATTACCCTCTTATAAATACCGCACCATATCATAAATTCTACTAATTAAATTGTGACTTGCTTAATTAAGCAACAATTGACATCTCAAACTTTTGACAACTATGAGACCTTTCAAATTAGAATCATGTCTTGTGTTCTGTAAACACTGAAATGAATTATCATTTATCAGTAATTGGCCAAGCATTTATCCGTGTTCAAAAGGTGACACATTCCATGATAGTAATTCTGATTAAAGTATACATACAATACATTCAATACATACCTCTTTCTTCTTTAATTTGGCCAAGCATGATTCTAGCAGCCTATGATGGAAGGTATATCCACAGATTAGAGCAGAACCCCTGGGGCCCATTCTATATTCTAGAGCAGCCTGGTTTAGAATTGAGTTTCAGACACTACAGAACGAATAAAGAAATACAAGTACCATGGCGACAGAACATTTTTTGAAGAGTCATTTATCTTTAAACACACCTTTGCTGCAGCTCTTCCTATTGTCGGATGGGAACTTAATCCCAGATAATCATTTCCAGAAAATAGAATTAACTTTTTGAATTGATGAGGATGTTCCCCTAGACTTTTTATGGCGCCACCTTTGGTTATAATTTCATCTCCTATAAGAAAAAAGCAAATTGATAATAAATACAGGAAAGATTAATTATCTGAAACATATAGTTCTTTCCAATCAAGTGCATTGAAAGAATCAAGTAAAGGTCCAGTTACACTGAAAAGCCCAATGCCTATATTGGATATTTCGAACACTTTTTTTAAAAAAATAGAAAATAGTTTCATTGAGGATATGGAATTTTACCCCTTTTATTTAATTTATTTTACTCATGAAAAAGTAATTTTGACAAGAGTGAAAGTGCATGGAATGTTAGAACTACTATAAGTAATTGTCAATGTTTGGGAGTGATTTTGAAGTTATTAAAATCACTTTTGTTATTTTCAAAATCACTCCGAAACATGCTTTTAATGATTTCAAAAGCACTTTTGGTCGTATGAAAATCATTTTTAAGAGTGTAAAGTCAAACACTAAATTGACTTTGAATGATTAAAGACTTACTTTAGAGACATTTTGAACCCAACCAAAATGAATTTGACCATTTCAAAACTACTCCAAAACATGCCCCAAATACAACGAAGTAGAAACACTAGAAGTCAACAACAATAATCAACGATAAATTATTAAAAAATGAGTAAATGAGGGGGTTAGAAGAGTTTGTTAATGATTGAGGCACATGATTAAATATTGTTCTTAAAGACGATGTGCCTTTCCGAGAAATCATCACTCTTCTCTCAAGAAAGAACCCTCAACAGTCCTTGTATTTAGCTATGTTCGATAATTTTTATTATTTTTAAATTTTTTTGGAGGAAGACAAAAAGGAGGAAAAGATCTTTTGTTTTTCATTAAAGTTGCTATTGTGTTCTTCATGTCATAAGATGGGGCTGACTTTTTTCTTATAATATAAAAAGAAACTGGTCAAGTTCGTAGCACACCAACTACACAACTACGTCCTTTATAAAAATAAAGAAAAAATAGTTGCATTGACATTTTCCATTTATGCAAATATCAACTTTAAGTTTCTAAAACAGAATAATAAAACTTAATTTTCCAGCAGATACGACAAAAAAGTCAACCAACAAACAAATGCCTTGACTTGCTCATAACTAGCTATTATATAATACAATATGCATGGCTGAGGATTAAAAGGCGAGCAGATTTTGCCATTCAAGTCAGACAGTATGAGTAAAAGATTTTTTTTATATATTTTCTTGATTTCCTTTGGTCACATAGTCAGAACATTTCCACAAAAGCTAATTGCATCCAATGTAGGAGGACTCGAAGGCCTTGCAACAATTTCAATATAATCAGTTAGTACCGCAAAATGTCTACTTTCTACAAGCCAGAAATCACCATACTAACATTTTGATAACCATACTAACATCCATTTGTTCCAGTCAAAGATATTAAGGAAGGGTGACAGAGAGAGGATAGCCTCCATAAGAAGTAAGCGACATCCAGAAGGTGTTGCTTTCATAGAAAGCAAGAGGCTTAAGGTAGCTGATAGCAGTATAGAGGTAGGAAATTGGGAGAAATAACACTCTCTTTTCTGATTGATTGGATTATGGCCAATGTCAGATGGTTATCAAGATGTTTCAAGAAAGGATATCATGATGTCTTTTACTGAAAAGAATAGATAATAAAGAACAACTAAGACTACTTATCCTAGGCAAAAAGGATAAGGAAAACAAGGCTTGAAATTTGAAAATCTTAAATTTATAATCTTCCCATGTGAAAATCTTCACAGAATCACATCAAATATTTGATTAACTATCAAAACTTAGATATTTGTTTCAATTATAAAATGTTGTAACAGCCCATGCCCACCGCTAACAGATATTGTTCGTTTTGGGCTTCCCCTCAAGATTTTTAAAATGCGTCTACTATGAAGAGGTTTCCACACCCTTATAAAGAATACTTTGTTCCCCTCTTCAACCGATGTGGGATCTCACAATCCACCCTCCTTCGGGGCCCAGCGTTCTTGCTGGCACTTGTTCCCCTCTCCAATCGATGTGGGATCTCACAATCCACCCCCCTTCGGGGCCCAGCATCCTCGCTAGCACACCGTCCGGTGTCTGACTCTGATACCATTTGTAACATCCCTAACTTAAGGCAAGAAAATTAGTGCCGTTACAATTATCTACCAGCAAAATTGGATGAGAAAGTTTTCTTTTACTGAGAATAATTAGCAAGTAGAATTCTATTGTTTTATTAAGAACCAAAGCTTGTTGTTAAAAAAAGGCCATCTTTTATTTTTTTCTTGGATTTACACAAGAAAGCAAGAGTCTTATCTTCCCTTCTTTTCAGTAATTTTCATTTTTTACAGAAGTTGCTCTAATATAAGAACAGCAACAATATTTAAGGAGAGTGTTTCTGTAACAACCTAAGCCCACCCCTAGCAGATATTGTCCTCTTTAGGCTTCCCCTCAAGTTTTTAAAACACGTCTACTAGGGAGAGGTTTCCACATTCTTATAAAAAATGTTTTGTTCCCCTCTCCAGCCGATGTGGGATCTCACAATCTACCTCGAGGGCTTTCCCTTTCGAGCTTCCCCTCAAGGTTTTTAAAACGCGTCTACTAGGGAGAGGTTTCCACACCCTCATAAAGAATGTTTCGTTCCCCTCTCCAACCGATACGGTATCTCACAATCTACCTCGAGGGCTTTCCCTTTCGAGCTTCCCCTCAAGGTTTTTAAAACGCATCTACTAGGGAGAGGTTTCCACACTCTTATAAAGAATGTTTCGTTCCCCTCTCCAACTGATATGGGATCTCACAATCTACCCAAAGGACTTTCCCTTTTGAGCTTTCCCTCAAGGTTTTTAAAACGCATCTACTAGAGAGAGGTTTTCCCACCCTTATAAAAAATGTTTTGTTCCCCTCTCCAACCGATGTGGAATTTCACAATCTACCCCCCTTCGGGGCCCAGAGTCCTCGTTGGCACTCGTTCCCTTTCTCCAATTGATGTGGGATCCCCTAATCCACCCTCATTCGGAGCTCAGCCTCCTTGCTGGCACATTGCCTTGTGTCTGGCTTTGATACCATTTATGACATCACAAGTCCATCGCTAGAACTATTGTCCTTTGGGTTCTCTTTCGGGCTTCTCCTCAAGGTTTTTAAAACGCGTCTACTAGGGAGAGGTTTCCACACCCTTATAAAGAATGTTTCGTTCCTCCCTCCAACCGATTTGGGATCTCACAGTTTCCCCTACTGCTTCATTACAAAATTCTTGCTCTAAACATTTCTTTTACCACTCCCCTCTTTTTATAACAATGATATATTTTTTTGTTGAACAATACTACTCTTCTTATATACTCTGATTATAATTTCCTTTTTCCTTCCTTCTTTTTTCTGCCCGCATGGAATTAAACTTTGAGTGTGGATTATATCTAAGTCTCATTCGGTTACTAAGTCTAGTCTCTAAACTTTTAAAGTTGTGCTTAAAGGTCCCTTGCGTTTAATATTTAGTAATCTCTTCAACAGTTTTTAAGTTCACGGATCTATAAACACAAAATGGGATTAATTGTCTTGAATATGACTTTGACATTCCAATTGTTTTGCCTAATAAAGTAATGAATATAAAAAAAAGTTAGAATGATGGAATCATTTCGTGTGGATCGGGATAAGTTATAAATTGTCCAACTACCGTATTATTTTATTTAAGCTCCAATAATAATTCGGTATCATAATAGCAATTAAAATACTGTCGAATTATTGCATGAGAGTTGAAATGTTCGCATTTCTTTGAAGTATAAAAAACAAACAGAGACAATCACAGAGCAATTCACATACAAAGTATTTGTAGTCAGCGCTGACACAATATCCAAACATGAAAAATGGCACACTCAAGTAGAATGCATCCCATTCTCGCATCACAAAAGCAGGGAAGCATACCGGAACTGGGAATATCAAGAAGCCACTTCTGGACAGTGGATTCCGCAATTTCAACCTCCACAGAGGCCCTATCCCACGGCTGCATTTCGTCGAACACCTTGAATTCACCATCTTCTTTCGCTTCGATGGGAGCTTCGTCGTCAACGGGATTTAGTTTCTCGAGTGATGGCGTAATGGGTCTCAAAGATCTGAGCAATTGGAGAAACCCTAGCTGCGCTAGCGCCTGCTCGACATAGGCATCCCACATGCTCATCCCTGAGAAACTGAAAGTCCAACGCTCACCCAAAATAAAAAGCGCGGTAAGCAACTTCAATATATTAAACATATTTTCTTCAATATTTTAATAAAGATGTTCGAATTTAAGAGGAGATGATTCGATTGGACATCGAGATATTTCAGAAGGTCTCGTAGGCCTCAACAACTTCAGTCGAGAATAATTAGAATAAAATAAGGCTAATCTTCACATATCACTACGGTATCCGAGACCAGTATGGTACATATCAACTTCGAAGTCACATCATGAGAGACCATCTTCTTTTATTGTGAATAAAAACATTTTGTTCAATATTCTGTTGAAGGTGTTCGAATTCAAGAGAAGATAATTTGATTGGACATCAAGATATTCTAGATCCGCCCACCATTCTCAATAGCTCTAATTGAGTCATCGATGCCCATAATCTAAAGATACAAAATTCGTACAACATTTGAAGCATTCTCTACAACCTTTTCGAGGTTTTACTCTCGGGAGTAATTACGTCTTCATATGTTCGTTACAATGCTCGAGATCAATATGCTACATATCAACGTCGTAGCGAGGATATACACATTAAATAAGATCAATCATCAAATAGTCGCGATCGTAATGATAGTCAACAACATATGTGACTCGAAAAGGTGGGTTTATATAACATAATTTTCATTATAATTAATTAATAATTGATTTAACCATTTTATTAAAATAATCCCACAAAATTAATTTAAAATTAAACATTGAATTGCTTAAAAAATTATACACGAACGTGTCTTTTTTTTTTTTCAATTATTATTTTGGGGACAAATCTAATTTAACTATTATTATGTTGATATCTTTTTTTTTTTTTTTTTTTTTTTTTTTTTTTTTTTTTTTTTTTTTTTTTTTTNGCTTAAAAAATTATACACGAACGTGTCTTTTTTTTTTTTCAATTATTATTTTGGGGACAAATCTAATTTAACTATTATTATGTTGATATCTTTTTTTTTTTTTTTTTTTGATTTTCTACAATTCTTAGAACTGGTCACGGCACTAAAATTAGGATCTTCCAACGTTTCTTCTCTTTCGACATCCTTTGCCGCCGCCATTTCCTGCTCCCGTCGCTGTTCTGTCGCCACCGGCAGGTGCCTCTAGCTTTCTCTATCGTTCGTAGACCGAGTTTTCGGCGAAGATTGTAAGACTTTCGGAAGTCTATCAATCTCGCTTCAAAGAAATTGTTGCCTCCGAAGTTCGTGGATTCAATAGTATTACCGAAGGAAATAGTTGATGCGTTGGGGTTGTTTTATGTGCTAGTAATATTTGGATGCATTATTTAGGGACTGTTCTTGTGGCATTTCCTTTCAAAGGTTCAAACCTCAGTTCAAGCAGCTATGGAAATTTGGTGAGGGCTTCATATGTTGTTTATTTATTTGGGAGTGGCCCTTGTTCTCTTTGAAGTATCTGATGAGTTTTGATTAGTAATGCTTTGTTGTTTGAGTTTGTGGATATTTCTGATATGCTAGAATGCTGTATTATACAACTTGAATTTTGTTTGATATTTAATGGGTTTGTTAATGTTTTGATGTATTGGACTTTGTTTAGCTAACTCAATAGGATCCTTATGTCATAGCTGTGAATTCGACTTGGTTTAGGTTAAAATGCCTCGACCTTCAATTGTACTCTTGTAAAACAAAGGAATAGCATTTTGATGTATGTAATTTAAGCTATGATGAAAGAAAAATGGTGCTTGGTACTTTCCCCTTATTTTCTTCGCTTATCCGGTACTTATTTTGTAACAACCCAATCCTACCACTAGTAGATATTGTTCTATTTGGGCTTTCCCTTCTAGGCTTCCCCTCAAGGTTTTAAACGCGTCTATTACGTTTCCACATCCTTATAAAGTATTTTATGTAACAACCTGCTTTTTAGTTGGTATCAGAGCCAGACACCGAGCGATGTATCAGCGAAGAGGCTGAACCCAGAAGGGGGTGGACACGAGGCAATGTGCCAACAAGGATGTTGGGCCCTAAAGGGGGGTGGATTGAGAGGTCTCACATCGATTGAAGAAGGGAACGAGTGCCAACGAGGGTGGATTGTGAGATCCCACATCGATTAGGGATAAGAACGAAACATTCTTTATAAGGGTGTGGTAACCTCTCCATAGCAGACGCGTTTTAAAAACCTTGAGGAGAAGCCTGAAAGCTCAAAGAAAACAATATCTGCTAACAGTGAGCTTGGGCAGTTATATACTTGCTAGTTAGTTAGTTTAGAATAGCTACTTGTTTCCATGTCATGGCCTATTTGGTTTGGTTAAGTGTTTGATTCTACATGTGAATTCATCTTTATTGAGGCTCTAGATGTATGTGTTTCGGTGCCATTATCATAACTTAATTTTATTTTTTCCTCTATCTCATGTATTCTTGAAATTTATTTCTTTATTAGAATTAAGAAAGAGTTGCATCTTTATGTGGAATTTGAGTTCTTGGGGTGGACAGTCTAGTTTTGATGTGCTGATTGTATGGTCTAGTTTCTAAATTGAAGTCTTAGTTAAGTCGTTATATTCATAAGTTTGAGATTAGTGTATTGGGGTTGGTGAGGAGATAGTTTCATTTAGACACATGAGATTCATCATGAGGGGTGATTCTCATTTAGGTGGGTCTTTGTGTATGTGGTTGGTATATTTGATTGAGTCGAAGCCATCCATGTTTTAGTTTGTTTGTGGGGTTCGAGTAGCTTTGTATGGGTTTCTTGGAGCATTCTTGTAATGGTCCAAGCCCACCGCTAGCAGATATTGTACTCTTTTGAACTTTCCCTCGAAGTTTTTAAAATGCGTTTGTTAGGGTGAAGTTTCCACACCTTTATAAAGAATGTTTTGTTCTCCTCCCCAACCGATGTGGGATCTCACAATTCATGTACATAAGTTAAGCATTCTTAACAATTGAATGAGTTATGAGTTTCTGCGAGATGTTCACTTTGTTCTTAGTTCTTCGTCGGGATAACCTTTGCCAACGAGCCACCCGACAAGTTATTTTCATTGGGATAACCTTTTCCGACTCCCAACACTTAACCGAAATATTGGACTCGATATATTGACGTGATATTAAGTTTGATAACTTATCTAAAGTAAATAAGGAAAACAAATAAGTGAAAAGCATGAATAACCTTTTATTTATTGAAGTTTCTTACCGCACTTCGTTTTGGCTGGTTGTCAGATTTGAGGCAGCTGGGGATGAGCATGTGGGATGGTTATGTCGAGCAGGCTTTCTTAACTAGGGTTGCTCCAATTGCTCAGGTCGTTGAGACCCATTACTCCTACACTTGAGAAACTAAATCCCGTTGACGACGAAGCTACCATTGAAGCGAAAGAAGATGGTGAATTCAAGGTGTTCGATGAAATGCAGCCATGGGATAGGAATTCTGTGGAGGTTGAAATGGCAGAAACCACTGTCCAGAAGCGGCTTCTTGATATTCCCATTCCGGTAAGCGTCCTTGCTTTTATTATGTGGGAATGAATGCATTAGAACTTGAATGCCATTTTGCATATTTGATATTGTTGACATTGTCAGCGCAGTGAGAATCAATAGACTACAAATCCCTTTCTTGAGAGGACATTGAGCCAAAAAACCTTTCGCTATTGCTCTAGACATAGCATAATATTCAAATTTAGTGAAGGATTTCTTTTGATATTTTCTCCATTTCAATTTTGACCCAGTTCGTTCTCTAGAACTTCTGACCTCATCGAGACTCTACCTCTTTCTGAAAGTAGGAAAGGAGATGAGATAGAGAAAGCGTTTTTAACCTAACCCCACTTTATTGCATCTAATAATTTTTCGGATCTTGAATATAGTTCAATTGGATAATGCACGGATTACCCTCTCAATTGTTGATGATTTGATCTCATTCTATGATTGTTGAATCCAACAACCTGATTCATTTTCAAGACCTCATGCATTGGTGGTAAATTAACCGTGAATGGACTCAGGTTCGAGTTCTTACCTGCTCGAGACTGTACTTAATTTCCAACTGAAAGAGTTCGGGACTTCTTTGGGAGTCCTATTTATTCTGCCGGCCAGACAGTTCTAATTGTGGTAAATAAAATGCAGGCCATTACATGCATGGACGGCATTGACACAACTGATTCAATTACTTAAAAAGGTGATATTTATAACCTTTAATTGTAATGTACTTTGACATTTTCAATTGATTTTTAATTTAAATTGTTCATTTCTGTCTATACTATGATCTGTAGTGCATATATTTTAGGAAAGAACTTTTTTCTGATTATTTTTTTCATATATTTTCTAATGAAATCAATTATGTGAATTATAAACATTCTAAATTCTTATTTTTTCTTACTCTGGAAATGAAAGTCTTTGGGAATTTTTACCATATAATTTAATAAACCTTGGTTTATAAAGTCGAGGCTCGACTCTTAGAGTCAGTATATTTTGTGTTTGAATGTACAACAAAATAAGGTATAGATATACGAGTTTATATAATTTGAGTTTGGTTGATAGATTTATAATTTAGTTTAAAAAAGATGAACTTCATTAGTTTGTTATTAATATAACGTCTTGTCTAGAGGAATCTGGTTTCCAATGATTCTTAGAGCTAACAGTCATTTTCTCCCAAAGACGTTGAAGCTGCCGGCGATGATACCCATTTGGCTGAGTTTTCGCTTTCAACCAAGCCAAAAGGGTCCTCTAATTTGTTCTTAAGACCTCCTTTTCCACTAAAACCAGTCTCCATTACCATTGCTCATTGGAGATCCAAGGAACAAATTTCAGAAGCTTTTTTCAAGAAAAAAATGGGAACTCCCACCAATGGCAGTGGCAATGGCAGCAAATCCAGATGGATGATGGGTCTGCATTTAAAGGGTCGAAAAGAAAGCGACAATGAAGATCTTCATCTGTTCCGGGAGCTGCATAAGCGTGGCAAGGAACGCACTGCCTGCTTTCTTCTGCCCGTCCATGACCTTGAACACAGCAATGGTGGTAATATGCCTCATAAACTCATGATCTTCATTCCTCTTAATTAACCAATGTGGGACTACTCCTTTCAATAATTCTCAACACATGATCTCCACCATTCGGATCATTATGAGTTTTGTTAACTTTCTTCATAAGCTTTTATTTGATCTCGAGTTAAACTTTTGCAGGGAATTCTCAGTTCTACAGAATTCAATCAATCAGGAAAGAGTCTGAATTTGAACTCCTTTCTGAGGGCAACAAAAACGATTATGATTGGTAAAAATCTCATCTTCTTTGATTCAGAGTTTGTTTAATTGGTAACTCTTCTGAAGTTATCTTCATGAACACTGCTTATTGAAGGCTTAAAACACCACCTGCAACTCCTTTGTTCCCATCTTTGGAAATGGAAGCCACTGCTCCACATATGAAAGCTCAGAAAGAGACCAGATTTCTCCAGCTTCTCTCACAGCCACAGTCACAGGTGCGCTTCTCTGAAATTTTTTCATAATCCAAATAGATGTGAGAATTATAGTTGTCTACGGGGAAGGGATAGGGAACCGCCTCCTATTTCATATTTCTGCCCCAACCTCCCGACCCCTGTTTAGCTAAGGGGATAAATCTCTCTCGGTTAGAAACTACAAATCTCCACAATGGTATGATATTGTCCACTTTGAGCATAAACTCTCATGACTTTGCTTTTGGTTTCTCGAAAGGCCTCATGGAAATGTGTATTCATTACTTATAAATCCATGATCAACCCCTAATTAGACGATGTGAGACTTCTCTCCCAACAATCCTTCTCTCGAACAAAGTACACCATAGAGCCTCTCCTGAGGTTTATGGAGCCCTCGAACAGCCTCCTTTCAATCGAGACTCAACTCCTTTGGAGCCCTCGAACAAAGTACACCCTTTGTTCGACACTTTAGTCACTTTTGTCTACATCTTCGAGGCTCACCACTTCTTTATTTTACATTGGAAGATTCTATTGACATGGCTAAGTTAAGGGCATGACTCTGATACCATGTTAAGAATCACAAATTTCCACAATGGTATGATATTATCCACTTTGAGCATAAACTCTCATGGCTTTGCTTTTGGTTTCCTGAAAAAGCCTCATACCAATGGAGAGGTATATTCATTACTTATAAATCTATAATCAATTCCTTAATTAGCCGATGTGAGACTGCTCTCCCAACAATCCTCAACATCTCCGTCCCGTCCAGGGTGGAACTGAAATGGACATCTCGAGAGAGAATCTTAATTTCCTTCATTCGGACTGATTGACCTGCGAGTTAAATGTAGATGAACTCTGGATTTTCTTTCATGGTTTCTCTAATCTTATATGTATCACTGAAGTATCCATTGAATCTCAGTCTCCATGTTGCAATTATGGCCAGGCTACTAACAATTCAGAATCAACAAAGAGAAGCAATGGAGTTGAGAAATCTCCAACTACAAATCCAAGAATACCATCCAGATCCATCACTCCCAGTTATAAACCACGTATCAATTCATCAACTGAACCCAAAAACACCCAAAGAATCATAAACCCAAACCAGAGAATCTCTCAGGCATCATCAACAGACCCCCCAATCAAAAGAAACAACAATAAAACGAAATCCACAAATCTTAAAGAAAGTTACACAGATTATCTAACATCAAACCTCTCCAAGCCAAAGGCAAAGCCAAACCCAAATCCAAGAAGTAGAACGACATCCCCAATTGTGAGATCAACAATAGCATCTCAAATTCCAGAATTCTCCAACGAAACACCTCTGAATCTGAGGACTGATCGGTCGAGCTCGGTGACGAGAGGGCGGCAGGTAGGAACCGAGCAGAAACCAGAGGCGATCAACATCAACTCCAGAAGGCAATCGTGCTCGCCAAGTGTGACGAGGGGGCGCAAAGTGGAGGTGAAACAAGAGATTAACAGGGGCGGAAACTTGAGTAATGATCAGAGAAGAACTGAATCTACAAACATTATTGGAAGTCGAATGGTGGAGAGAGTGATGAATGCCAGAAAAGGAAATAAAAATACTTCAAAACTCTGTGTTTATTAAATTTTGTTAACTTAATATCATGCTAATCTATCAGATTCGAAATTTGGATTCAATATTTGATGGCTTGATATCCGCAAATTATTGGCCTGAGCTGGATTTGAACCCTACACCCCTCGAGACAAAGCCATGATACCTACTTTTCTTGAATTACTCTAAGAGTGAAGAATATCTCGATTAATGAGTTCTGTTAACACGAACTTACCTGCATTTTTTGAATTTTATTCATATTTTAAACCAAACAGGACTACATTAGACATTAAATTTTTGGTTTGTTTCTGCCCTCCTATTATACACACAATCAATTAAGCATTGATTCGAGAGGCCAATTCGAAATGGACCATAGAAGCAACCGTATCATCACGTTAACTTGCTATGATACGTTAACTTGCTATAGAATTTTATTGATGTCCATGTCTAAACATTTAAAGGCCAATTGGGATGCTCTTTCTTAGGGTTCATACTTGTTCATTTCTATGCCATCAAATATTGTGATAGAAAGGCTTTAAAAGTATTTTGAATCTGTATTCAATAATTATCGTGACTACTTTATTGCATAATTCTTTATGGTATTTGGTTTCTAAAGGGTCACAACATTGAGTAACTTGTGGATGTCTGAATTTCCTGTCTTCGATTCTTAATGCTATCAAGTTAGATCCTCTAAATACTCATAGATTCTAATTTTTCAAAGAAAAAAGAAAGCTATAGTAACGTGAATATCACTCTCTTCTATTCTTAAATAGAGGGGAGAATTATCATTATTGAGTTGCAATGATCAAGAGTATTTTGCAATATAAAGGTACTCTTTAATCTTCTTCAATTCGAGTCTTTGTTCTTTATTGCCTGAGCTCGACAATTTCATAGGGTATGAAGGTTCGATAATCGTTTTGCTTTTAGTTTTATACTCTTTAATATTAAGTTTACAATCACTATTTCTACCTATAATTTTTTTTTGAAATTTTGCGTAGAATTCAAATGTATTCGAGAAAATAGTATGAAAATCACCATAATTTTTTGTTAAAAACATGGGTTATTTTTCAGTAAAACATAGAAAACGAAGCCATCATCCACCAGAAGCCAATGTCGCAAATCGAGTGCTTACCCATCGACGCCCCAAAGAGGAGCCAACCTCGCCTTCCGACTCATGTCTCCCTCACTCGGAAGGTACTTATTTTTTGTTTTCTCATGTTCAATCATGTCAAGGATAAACATTTTAACTATAATTGAATAAGAAGCTTATTTTGTGAAATTGGTACAAATCACGAACCTACTATTCTAAGTCATATAGAATGGCACATTAGGTTGGTTCGACAGGTTTTTAAGATCAAGCTCTTATCTCAACTACAACAATTTATATCATCTAGTCCATGTGTGAGATCCCACATCGGTCAAAGAGGGAAACAAAGCATTTTTTGTAAAAGTGTAATACCGTGAGGCTGATGACGATACGTAACGAGCTAATGTGGACAATATCTGCTAGTCGTGGGCTTGAGTTGTTACAAATGGTATTAGAGCCAGTCATCGAGATGGATTGTGAGATCTCACATCGGTTGAAGAGAGAAACAAAATGGGTTAAAGCAGTGACAATATCTGCTAGCGGTCGGCTTAGGCTGTTACAAATAATATTAGAGTCAGACATCGAGGGTTTGCCAACGAGGGCGTTAGCCCCCACAGGGGTGGATGTAAGATCCCATATCGGTTGAAGAGTGGAACAAAACATTCCTTATAAGGGTGTGAGAACCTCTTCCTAGTAGACATGTTTTAAAATCGTGAGGCTGCCGATTATACGTAACGAGCTAAAGCGGATAATATTTGCTTGGATTGTTACACCCGACCTGACTCAACCGAATTTTTTTAGGGTTGTAATAGGTTGAAGCTGAATATTTGAGTGATATCATGTAGGTGGGAGCAGAATTTGTTGGCACATTCATCCTCATATTTGCTGCAACAGCCGCACCCATCATCAACCAAAAGTACAATAACATCACCTCTCTGATCGGAAACGCAGCATCCTCCGGCCTAGCGGTGATGATCGTAATTCTGTCGACGGGACACATCTCCGGCGCCCACCTGAACCCCTCACTCACTATCGCCTTAGCCGCCATCCGCCACTTCCCTTGGGTTCAAGTCCCTGCCTACCTCACCGCCCAAATCTCCGCCTCCATATGCGCCTCTTTCACTCTCAAAGGTATTTTTCACCCTTTCATGTCCGGCGGCGTTACAGTTCCCTCCGTCGGCACCGGCCAAGCCTTTGCTCTTGAATTCCTCATTACCTTCAATCTCTTGTTCGTGGTCACTGCTGTCACTACTGATACTCGCGTTGTAAGAACAAAAAATAAATAAATAAATAAATCCCTTCAATTGTAAGTTTTTGCTTAATTTTAGTACTAAAAATTTAATTATCACAGGTTAGAGAGTTGGCCGGAATTTCCGTCGGAGCTACCGTGATGCTCAACATTCTTATCGCAGGGTCATCCACCGGTGGTTCAATGAACCCCGTGCGGACTCTTGGCCCCGCCGTGGCCGCCGGAAATTACCAAGAATTGTGGGTGTACATGGTGGCTCCTATACTTGGGGGGATTGTCGGTGCCGGAATCTACTCTGCCTTGAGAATCAAAGATGATGAAATGGATATTCCGCCGCACGTGAGGAGCTTCGGTCAGTACACAGGTGGCAGCTGTGTTCGTGTTTAAATGTTCTTCTTGTATTCGTAAAAATACCATTTTGGTATCGAGTCGATTGAATTATACTTAAATTAATATTATTTTTGTGTAAAAGCGATCCATGACATAATAATATGGATGTTTCGATTTTAGTATAAAATATAACCAGCCACTTAATAAGAAACGAACGCACAGAGAATCCAGCGAACTATCAAGAACAATTCATAGACAAACGAGAGAGGACTTAATATCAATGTCAAACTCTCCTTTATATAAACGTACTAACGCGTATTTTAATCCTTAATTGGACATCAAATAGATGAAAACAAGAAAATAGAAGATGATTTGAGAAGATCATTGGAGCCAAGCAGACCAAAAGGCAACACCAAGGTGTTGCATGTAGAACTGTCACGACATTACCAAGCTCAAGCTAAGGAAGCATCATCTTGATGCTTCAAAAAATTAAAGATGAAATGCAACATGGTCGAAAAAATTGTATGCACTCCTCCATGAATTCTGTCACATCATATCTAAAATTTTGTATTGCATTCATGTTTTTTACAAAATCCAATTAAGAAGTCAACCTTATGTCTCTAATTCTGCATCTTCTCCGTTCGTGGGTGGTCACCATCTTCTCCGTTTCTTTCCCGATCAATCTTCATTTGTTGAAAGCATACCATTGTCAAGTTCTTATCATTATAACGTTCTGTCTCTAATATGATATGCTTTCAGAGCGAAGAAGTGGTACCGATTACTTTTTCCCTTCTTCTTATAGTATAATATGATTATTTATTTAAATGATATCTAAACTTAAAAAGTATTAATAGTGATTATCTATCAAAATTTTATGTATAGAAAAATTACCAAAATACCCTTACGTTACCCCCTCTCAAATCTCTCCACCTTCACTTCCATCAGAGCGGGTTGTTGTCTAATGCTAATGACCAAACGTTAACAACTGTCGACTTCGACAATTGCCCCAACGATTGCTGCTCACCTTTGTCATTACTAACGATCATAACCGACCACCACCAAGTATCACCGCTCATCGAAGACCCCTGATTTCACGTCACTTCCATTATCGTCAACCACCGATAATAGTCAATGGTCAATTATAGTAGTTTGAATTAATTTTAGGTTACACCAATGGTATGAAAATTAGTTTGACATGGTAAGAAATTGGACAAAATATGAGTTTGAAAATAACAATGAGAGAATGGGGGCCCACAATTGACACTCTGGCAGCCACATAATTCCAAATCGGCACAAAATAATTGCTGTCATGGACAACAAGTCATCGTCGGTGATGGCAACGTGGACACCATCCTCCACGTTTTTCTTTTCTTTTTTTTTTTTTTCCTATTTTTAAAATCAAACAAACAAATATTCTTTCCTAACCCATTTTTACATATTTACCCTTTTGTTTTTACCATCTCCCCACATCCAATAATTTACTGCCACGTTTCCCCGCCCATAACCCGTCGCTCACATTCCCGATCTTCTCTGTCATCATCTGCAGCACGCCTCCGATCACCGGCCTCGGTGCAGGCGGCTGCGCTAAGCAGGCCGCTGCGATTGATAGCAACGCTCCGGCTTCATTGCTATCGAATTCTCCCCGGAGCCGCGGATCCACCAGTTCCGCCACCGCCGACGGTTTAATTCCTTCGCCGTCGCGAACTTCTGGAGGTAAAATTGAAGTCAAAATCAGACCCTTCTCCGAGCAGAAAGCCACTTTTCCGGTGATTAGCTCTAAAACCACCACGCCGAAACTGTAAATGTCGTTCTTCTTTGAGGCGATTCCGGTTCTTAAGTATTGGGGATCTGTGTAACCTGGAGATCCCATCATCCATTGCTTCGTTCTGAAGGGGCTCGACGGCGACGACGACGACGACGACGGATTCGCTATCGCCGATGAGAATCCCATTTTCGCCGATCCAAAATCACAGAGTTTGCAATTGAATCGCTCGTCCAGTAAAATATTCGATGATTTTATATCGCCGTGAACGATTTGTAGACTGCATTTTTCATGGAGGTATTCGATTGCTTGAGCTAACTGAAAGGCTATGGCTAATCGGATTTTCCATGGAAGAACCGGCACCGCTGTCTTCACCACCGCCGCCGGCCGGTTGTGGAGCTTCTCTTGCAAGCTCCCATTGGAGACATATTCGAAGACCAAAGCTCCTTCATCTGCAATTTTTTAAATACATAAACTTTAATTAATCATTACAAATTTGTGATTAACAGTTAATGAAAGTTGAAAGATGAAACGCAAATTATTGAATTGCTTTTATTCTTAAAGCAAGCGTTATCCTTTACTGTCTTTTTTGCTTTATTCTTTTCCTCTGTTTCCTCTGTTTTCCTCTGTTTTCTCTCTGAGTTCGAATCTTTTATTTTTGGGTCTAATCCAAATTTGATTAATTAACAAACAAATAATTCGAATTCCATTAGAGAAGAGAAGATTAGATTTTCACCTCGTTCATCGCAATAGCCAAGGAAAGTGACAATATTCCGGTGGCGGAGCTGCAGAAGAATGTCCAATTCCTGCCGGAACATCCGGTTGAGCCGCTCACTAGCACCCAAAATCTTAACCGCCGCCGGAATCCCCGGCGCCGTCCGAGCAAGATAGACGTTACTGAAGCCGCCGGAGCCGACAACAGTGGAGAAATTCTTAGTAAAAGCCTCGATTTCAGTCCACCGGAACTTCCTAGCACCAAAACCAGGCTGAATTTCAGCATCAAGAACGGTTTTTTTATCAGCAACTTTCGATTTCCTCTTCACTCTAAAGAACCGAAGCAAACCCATTTCATAAAATCAAAAACCAAACAAAACCCAGGAAGAAAACCCAGAAAAGTGCACAAATTTGGATTAATTTGAACAAAAATTATGAAATGAAGAGGGTTTTTTAAGGAATGGGGTCGGTGGGTGTAGCGTCAAAAAGAGGTGATTATTTTAAAAAAGGAAATAACTTTCATGGAAACAGAGAATGATGAAAGAGTGGGATCACAAGAGGGAGTGGGTATCATTGATAATCCAATCCGATATGGTTGGTGGATGCAGGGGCTCTGGATTTGGGCTTGCCTGGGAAGAAGCGACGAAGAAGAGAAGGAAGCTTTTGACTAAGGAACACAGCCAAACGCAGTACCCACAGACCACTCACTCGTGCGGGGCATTTTCTATGTATTTATGGGTTTGTTTGTTTGTTAGGTTTAGGGTTCTAAGGCTTTTGGAAATAGAAGGTGAGGAGGCATTATCTGACACTATTTGGATCTTGTTTTGTTTGGAGACACACTAAGATCATAAATAAATTCATGGGTGTTCTTAGTTCATAACATAAATTCTTGCAAATGTACCATAAACAATGATCTTAACTATGGGAAGTAAGCATCAACCCATAATGGTTCGCCTCAAAAGTCAAATTCCCGTGCCTCGATTACTTCATTTATCATTATTATGTGTAAGATTACACATGAGTCGTAAAGAGAAAACAAACATTTTTTTAAAAGAGTGTGTAAAACTCTATTTAATATGCGCGTTTTAAAATCGTGAGACTATACATTATGAGTTAAAACATACCATCTTTATTAGCTATGATCAATGGAGAGAAATGCTGACATGCTCGAAGATATCTTACCTCATCTTTTAATTCAAACTCTTTCTTGTTCACCCAATTGTGTCTATCTCTTTTTTTTTTTTTATTATTAATAGTTTGGTATTCGAAGAACTTGGATCAATCCAATCCAAATTGTACTGTCTAAGATTGGGTTATGAAATTATTTGAGTTGGGTTCAGTTTAAATAAATAAATTTATGAGTTGGGTTGGGTTAAAACAATCTAATCGAACAAAGTTAATATATATATATATATACACACACATACAAAACTATACTAAAAGTGATTGACGACTAGGGTTTATTGTGGAGGCACAAGATACCTTCGTTGGCGTCAAGATACTCTAAATCTCGAAGCATCGCATCATAACTCTGTCCTATTTGCTTGTAGTTTCGATAGTCTCGGTACAACATATTACTTCGTTTTAACTAAGTGGTGAATAGTTTAATCACCAAATCTCGACTCACTTATATTCTATTATTTAATTTTTGGAAAATTTCGATTCATTTTAAGATCATAATTGTTTTAGTCAATTTTATCAATTTTATTGATGTTGATTGGGTTAGTTGAGTATATTTAATCAATTTGTTAAATTTTTTAATTATTATTATTTTTTATTAAAATTTGTCTATTTTCTTTTGTTTTTAGTTTTGAGTATTTAACTTTTTCTTAATTTTTTCTTTAATAGAATGAAAAAATTGATTTAATTTAACTTTTTAAAAAATCCACTTTAAATTTAATTGATTACACCTCTAAAAATTATCATTTAAAAAAAATGTTTATTTTTAATCTCTAAATTTTATACTTTATTCTATTTTAATAAACCTTAAAAAACAATTTTTATTTCTATTTTAAAAAAAATCACATAAATTTAAAAATTAAAATTGACCCATTTAATTAAAAAAAATAAATTCTTAAATCATAAATGGACAATATGAAATTTCAAAGGTGTGTTAAGGTGCAAAATCATTGCTTAAATATTTTTTTAAAATGTTTAAATTTAGCCATTTTTTAATTATCAATAAAAAAATGAAAAAATAGAAAATGATATGTCAACAGAAAAGGATGACTTCACCCTATAATTGATTCTTTCTTTGAAAAATATAATTTTTTTGTTCAGATTTCAACTGGCATTATTATTCCATAAAATGTTATTTATAAATTAATATTAATACAATAAATGCATGATTTTCTTAAAATAGAATATTTATAAGAATAAAAATATAATTCTTTAAAAGTATTGAAATTTTCGAACTTCTTTAAATAAATATAAGTGAGGATATTAATTAATTAATTTGTATTAATTATCATATTCGATTAATTTTTTTACGAGACATATGAACAAAAACAAAACACGCTGAAAGTTCTCGTATTAGTTTGTAAGAATAATCTTTACTCTTAAAAGTACTTCAAGTCGAGAACGTAACGTGGTCATGTTGAAGGGAAAGTCGAGACTCAGGTCGGAAGGGAAATAATAAAATATATATTTCATATTGGAAGGGCATAAAGCACATAGCTTTAAATTTATTATTAATATATTTTAATTTTTGAAATAGGCATAAGGTTAGGATGGTAATTTGGCTATATTCTTTGAGTGAGTGAAAGACAAAAGTGAAAATTTGTAGCTTTTTGGATAAAAAGTGAACATGGATTCTTATCCATTATATTATACATTTTTTATTTTAAGGCTAAATTAATTAAAAATAAATAAATAAATATATTTTGCACTATATTTGTGCATTTTCAAAAGCCTTGATAATATCTTTTTAATTTAAAAAAATATAAAAAATACTCTTACGATAATAAGATATAAATAATTAACTTCTACAATGATACGATGGTATTCACTTTGACCATAAGCTTTCATAATTTTACTTTTTCGTTTCCAAAAATTTTCATACAAATAGAAACCGTGTCTATTTCTTATATACTCACGTTCTTTCTCTTAATTGGTCGATCTGGGTGTGACACCCGAGTAAAAGGAGAGGTATATGAATGAACCGGGATTACATTAGAATGAAAGCGACCCTAAAGAAAGGATGACGACTAAAAAAGACTTACAAGAATTTAAAGTTATTACATATACCAACACGATGTATCTTCCTTTTTAGTGGCTTAGTTATAAAAACTTCATAATTAAACGTGTTTTGTTTGGAACAATTTTATGTTGGATAATCTCCTGTAAATTGTCTTACATGCATGTAAGTGAGGATAAAACATACAGGAAGAACTCGTGTTGGTCGATGGAGTAGATAATGTGATCATGTCTCAGAAGAATGTTAGAGTCATCAAGTGGCGAATCTTAAATGAATTTATAATTTCTATATAAAAATAAAATAATAATAATAATAATAATAAAAAAAAGAAATGAGAGGTCAAATTAAGAGAACCACTTTTTTCAAAAACACGCGGCATTGAAGTGGATGGCGCCTCATACCTGCTACCGGCTTTCATAATCACTTCCTTAATTAATTAAAATTAACCATTTAATTATTTAATCAGTGATTAAAATCACGCCTTAAATATCATTTGACGTGGTCGCTTTCTATTGGGACGTCTTCCAACGCTTACGTGGACCTCGATGTGGACGTCTCCGTTTACCCTTGTTTTATTTTTCATTAAAAAAATGTTTTGTTTTAACTAGTGAAGTGTATAACTCAATCAATTCATTTTTTTTTCTTTATTTTCTTTATTAAATTATATATTTATTTTTTCAACTCAAAATTACCTAATTATTCCATTTCAGTTCTTATTCCGTCACCCGAGATCCGAGTCAACATCAACAAAGTAAGTGGAAAAAAAAAACAATGCTATTGATCGATTATTTAATAGTGTCTGAGGTACGCTGAAAGGAGATAACGTAAGTGAGCGAATATTAAAGAGACCCTTTTTAATATATTAAGAAAAAATGTTCCTACAGACCAGATCGACTCGTTTCACCATGAGTACCTTCATATTAGTTTGAATGAGATAGTTTTAGTTTTATGTCCCACTCACGTATTTTTAAATATTAAAAGTTAATAGATTAATTAGATATTAATTTACTTTATTTTTTAATCTCAATGTGAACAAAATGATAATAATAATAATAATAAAAAAAAAGTTTTGAATAACTTTTTTTAATTAGATAATTGGAAATATTATATATTGAACTATGGAATTGTTGTCGGTTTGTTTGGATTAATTAAAAATTTGAATTTGTTTAAATAATTGTGTTTTTTGTGTACTTGTTGTTGTGGTTGATTAGTTGAGTGAAGGCGACAGTTTTTGACCAAATGAACCAATGTTTGAGACAACGATGACACTAATAATTTATTCCATCCAAATGTCAATTCCCCATTGGTTTATAATTAATATTTTATTTTAATTCGATGGCCACAAATGCTACGGTGGATAAGTATAGACATCATTGTCGGTCGAGGGATAAGTCAAACCTCGAGGGTTAAAATCTTAAATTTGTAAATTTATGAACCGAAATACTACCGAATTCAACCCGAGGGATAACGGTGTAATTTTACATATTAAAATAAGTCAAATTAGATCATATAATACTTGTGTGTCCTGGTTCAAATAAACCATAATGGGTTCATTAATAATAATTTAGTCCAAAGTCCAAAGGATTAGGTCCAAAAGTGAGCAAAGCCCAAAGGTCATCAAAGCCCAAGTCCACAATCTGATATCATATTGTTTAGGGATCATTCTAAGTTATGAGACCTACGCGCTACCCAACTGCACCACCACCCATAGATAGCAAAATTCGAAATTCGGAGCCAAACCAACACAAAACATTTTTTTTTTTTTGTTAGGTTTTATTGGACCTTTTTTTTAAAATTATTATAAAATGAAAAATATTATGGGGTGAGAGACTCGAACTCTTGACCTCAGGATCACTCTAAACTATGAGACCTACATACTAGCCAGCTACACCATCGCCCCTTGATAACAAAATTTGAAGTTCATAGCCAAACCGACACAAAACATATTTTTTTGTTGGGTTTTATAGGACTTTTTTTTTTTTTTTAAATTGTTATAAAATGAAAAATATAATGGGTGAGAGAGGCTCAAACTCTCAACCTCAGAGTCACTCTAAACTATGAGACCTACGTACTAGCCAACAGAACCACCACCCTTTGATAACAAAATTTGAAGTTCAGACTCAAACCGACACAAAACATATTTTTTTTGTTGGGTTTTATACGACATTTTTTTAAAATTGTTATAAAATGAAAAATATTATGTGGGGTGAGAGAGGCTTGAACTCTCGAAGTTATGAGACCTACGCACTAGCCAACGTTAAATAATTACCTAACAAGAAAATAATTACGTGCAGTGTATTTTGTAGATATCTATTGATTAGATAAATACTTAGCTATGAATAACAAAGAATATTGTTATAAATAAAACTTTTACATTAAATTTTAATAAAAAAGAAAGTATAATAACAAAGCTTTAATACTATGAATTTTGTGATTAGGAATTTAAACATTATAAAAATCAACCCATTATTAAATGATTGCCATGATTCATTCCAATCAATTGTATAAACATTTTATTTTCTTTAGTTTTAAAATCTTAAACTCGTATCAATAATAATAAAAAAAAAATCAATTTAGTTCGTATAGTTTAATCAAATCGTATACTATTCCCGACATCTCAAGTCATTACCACATTTAATATAAGTCTGTCCAATAGTCCAATAATTTTTGTTATTTAATAACTCGTGTTGGGATATTGCTTTAGAGAATGAACCATGGGTGGTGAGTAATAGAAGTAAAAAATACATATTCATATGACCCAATAATCTAATAATCGGGATTACTCAGTCCAAATCGAAAAACTCGACTTGGGTTAAATTTTTGGAAAATCAAAAAATTCGGCTTGGTTGATGGATTGATATTTTTTTGGTTAGGTCAACTCGATCAACTTAAAAATAAGGTTACAACCTAACTCAACCCAACCCTACCTTACATTGTGGATAAGCACGATTTAATTATAAACTCCATTCGGGTTGCTCAAGACACCAACCCAAACCAACCCAAATTTCAGGTTGGTCCAAATTTTCTTTAAAATCCAATCCAACTCAGTTCGGGTACACCCGTTTATGAAGTTGACTCAAATAATAGTAACAAAATGTCAATACAAGTACAACTCAATTCGTTTACACGTTCTATTCTCGAACTCTCGATGATCCGAGTCTACGAGTAAATAGGGTTGGAGGAGATGAGTTGCACAATAAATGTAATAGAGAGAGAGGGAGAAGGAAATGGAAAGCGGAAAGTGTGGGAAGGGGAAGTGGTTAAAAGAGAGAAGCAAGAGGCATGTGCAGCGATATGGAGATGGAGGGTAGATGCCAGGCAGTTGGGGGATTCTCAAATCCACCATAAACGCCACGCACGTTCCCTTACACCCTGTACTCATCTCTTCTTGTCTCTTTTTTTTTCTTTTTCATATCCACTCTATTGTCAACCATTTCTTCATTACTTTCCCACCACCCGACCCGACCCGACCCGACTATACTCCAATTCATCGAAACCTACACGTTCTTCACTAAGAGACCCTAATGCTCGAATCTCTTACCCTACGTCTAATGTCTTTGGTCTCCCGACTTCCAAAATTGTGTCTACCTATCCTGAACTTGTCAACATGAGATAGCTCAACCGTTAAGGTGTAAAATAGTTCAAGCCCTTTAGCTCATTACGTATTTAAAACGTGTTTACTAGAGAGAGGTTTCCACACACTATAAGAAATGCTTCCTTCTCATCTCCAACTAACGTGGAATCTCAAATTAGTCCGTATACTTCACTCCTAGAGGTCTAGTTCATTTTAGGGATGATTTGAATAACAAAAAAATGATTGGTTCTTATAGTTTTACCATTTTTTGCTTTAAAAAACATATCATAAATGTTTAAATGTAAAAATCGAAAATAAAAAACAAGAACCAAAAACGAAAAATGAATTTATTAAATATTGAAAAGATTAAGATCAAACTTATCTAATAAAATATTTCATCGCACGTTAATCATATAAACGTCTTTCGATTCAAAATATAAAGTAATTAAAAATATATTTAAAAAAAGAAAAGAAAAGATTATAAAATATAATTTATTTTTGTTAAACAATAATGAGCAGATAATAATGTATATGTACATTTAGGATTAAAATTATAAGATTTATTATTATAACTGATCCATTGCATCTTCAGCATTACCTATCACAATTATTATCCAATCCTGATACTAATAAATTAATAATTTCTCTTTCTTGCCAGCCAAGTAATTTCATTTTCATCAATTAAGTCACACTTACCATAATTAATGAAAATCTTGGGTTGTTGTTTTTAAAATTATATTCTCAATTATTGCAACCCACCCCCTCTAAATTCTTTTAATTTACATTATTTGCCTCATTAACATCCTCGTTATTATAGACGGTCAACTGATACAAATTTATTCTGTTCGTTCATTCGTGACATCAAATTCTTTTCTGGGTCTTCTTGTCTCTCTCTTTTTTATCTAGGTTGACTTATTCTCTAATTGTCAAAGTTTGTCGTCGAAACTTATAAACATGTTAGCTAAAGTAGGTTGAGAATGGAGATTATATTCTTTTTCTCCGTCTTTACCAGAACCACATCCTAATATCTGCTAAAATAAATGATATTTAAAAAAAAAAATGAGAATAGAAATTAGAGACGGGAATGAGAAAACCCTAAACCTTTTCCATCAATGCTCCATTTCATAGACATCTTTTGGTGAGAGATCGAACTATATTAATTTCAAATTTCAATATTACAATATAGTCGACAACTTATTTATAATAATAATAATAAATAAATTGTACAAGGTGGAGACTGTGTTTGAAATATAATCTTTATCTTTATTTTTGTTTCGCTAACGAGTTTTCTCACGGTGGATATTTCAAATTCTACGTCTCCACACTGTCCTGTTGACATCTCTAATTAAACGGGCTTATTATTTATTTTATTGTATTATTTTCAAAGAAAAATTACCTTTTTTAAACATCACTATAAACTATTTTATTTTGGTTTGGTTTGGTTCGGTTCGGACGTTAAAAATAAAGTGAGGGACTGAAATGGAATTAAAAAAAACGGAGAAAAAGGAAGGTGCCACATCATCATTTTACTATTCAAATTTAATAAAAACTATTATTAAATAGTGATATGATTGAAAAAATTTGAAAATTAGGAACAAATCTAAACTTTAAAAACATTACATGTGACAATAAAAGAGAAGTAATGAAAATTTTATTGATTATATTATGCACTTAACTAAAATATTCCATTCACAAAGCATAATTTAATCACTAAAATATTTAAAATATCAATAATTTTCTTTTAATTTTGTACCTCCAAACTCGTGCCCACTTATTCCAATTACAATATCCTAAATTTTATTTATTATATTAAAAATAAATTCTAAAAATTTACCCATTTAAAGTGAATTTAATTTTTTTAATTTAAAGAATAATATTTTAATTGGATAAAAGAAATATAAATTTATATGAGAGAGAGGGGGAAAGGATAAGAAAATGGATACAGGATTTATGCGCTGTCAAATTAGATATATTTATATTTATTTTATATTTTTGTGAGTGAATTTAGTGAGATTGGATATAGTGGGGTGACGTTTTGGCATTTGGTTGAAGAGGGCAATGCTAAAATCACCAACTGTTTACTGCTGTCACTCTTCTCCATCACGTGCTCCTTATTTAATATCCTCCGACAACTTCGTTAAATTACACTCAATCGCCATGTGGCGTCTCATTTTTACCCTTTTTTTTTTTTCTTTTTCTTTTACACTTTTTTCCCTCTCATTTTCCATTTTTCATTCTATTTCTTTTCCTTTTTTCTTATTTACTACCACACTTTTAAATCCCTAAATTATTATTATTATTATTATTATTATTATTATTATTATTATCCTTTTCTTTTTGGGTTTCTTTGAAATTATAATTAACAATAATGTGCGCTACATGTGCCCTCCCCTCATATTATTCTTAATGTTTGTTCTATGCTTTCCACGATTTTAAAATACGATATTCTCTCTCAATAATCCTTCTTATTATCTCTTATGCTCGAGGAAATGAAATTGATTCTAAAGATATGAACGTTAAAAACTAACTGAATTTTAAAATTAGATGTGTTTAACTTGAAATACTCTTATATTAAAAGAACGCGCGTTGGTTTGTAGGAATAATCTTCAGTTTTAGAAGCATGATATTGAAGACAAAAACATATTTGAATTTAATTTGGTTTGCAGGTGTTAGACGAACACGACTCTCCACAATGGTATGATATTGTCCACTTTGAGCATAAGCTCTCATGGTTTTGCTTTGGGCTTTCCAAAAGGCCTCATACCAATGGAGTTAGTATTCCTCACTTATAAACCCATGATCATTCCCTAAATTAGCCGATGTGGGACTTTCATCATCCAACACCTCCCCTCGAACAAAGCACGCCTCCCCTTAATCGAGGCTCGACTCCTTTGGAGTCTTAGTCATTTTGACTGCCTTCGTACCTTCGAGGAGGCTTGACTCCTTTTGGAGTCCTTTGTTCGACATTTAAGGATTTGTCAATCTATTGGCACGGCTAAGTTTAGGGCATGGCTCTGATACCATGTTAGACGAGCTCTGATACCATGTATGATATCATACCATTGTGGACAATATCATGCTCAAAGTGACTCATTATAAGCACTTCAAGACAAGTAGGTAAATATGTCCATTGACCCACTTTCGAGCTGGGTAAGGAATCTCCATAAACGAAAAATAGGAGTGGGGAGAGATATCTTCTCATTAGCTAAATAAGGTCAGGAACCGAGATTATATTCTCTGTTCTTATTCTTGCCCTGTAAAATAAAATGAAAATTGAAATAGGAGACGAGGACGAGAATAAGAAACGCTTCCCTGTCTCACATTAACCGATAGATATTTCTACGAGTAAGTAACGTAGTATACCAGAGAAAACACCGTGATCGTTAGGGTTATAATATAATTGAAAAATGTATATTTAGTTTGGGAAGGAATTGGGGGAGGATAAGGTGGGTGACAATTTGGAGAAACGTTGAAGGAAAATCCAATCATGCAAGGCCACGCCGACACCGGCATTGAACGTCTGGTCAAATCACCACTCCTCTTCACCAAATGTATGTTCTTATCTTATGCCGCGAAGTCTCTGATTATTTTCCTCTTTAATTAATCCTCCTTATAATACTTATTTTTATAAATCATGCTCATTTTAGCCTTGGAATTTAATTTAATAATAAAAAAACCATGATTTTATTTTTATTAAAAAATAACCATCTTAATTATTTTACCATTTAAAATCGATTTTTTTAAATAAAAATGTAATTTTTTAATAAATTTTTAAAAATTCGACTTAAATATCTGAAATTTGTGAACCATAAAATTAAATACAAAAGGTTAAATAATAATTATTATAAATATGAAAAGTACCTTTATATAATTATTGTTTTTTTTATTGCGGAGTTAGAATAAGAATTTAATTATTTGAAAGAAAAAGAGAAAAAAAAAAAAAAAAAAAAGAAAGTACTGAACTGGAGTGAAGAGGGTTTTGACAGTTATTTTTTGTTACATTAAATTATTAGTTGCAAAGATTTAAAAAATATTAAAATAGAAAAATAAAATAAAATAAAGATTTAAATCCAAAATTATTTAAGAGATAAATCCCACAAAACAGCAGGGCTAAAAATAAAAAAATAAAAAAATAAAAAAATAAAACAACTGCTAGTGGTCTGCAGAGCTGTTGCGATGAGGNTAAATATGTTTTTTTTTCCTCATAAATAAATAAAAAAATAATTAGTTAGAGAGTGAGAAAAAATAAAATAATTAATAAAATAAAAAGCTGCTGTCAACGCTAACCAGCATCTCCTCTGTTGTATCACACGCACATTCTTTTATTTTAATTTTTATTTTAATTATTTTTGGTTTCTCTCTCTTAATCATCTATTAAAAAAATAATAAAATAAAAATAAAAAAACAATATCATCATCCTCATAATCCTCATCTCCATTCATTTATGTCTGTTTCTATTTTCTCTCTCCTCTTTTTTTTTTGGTTCTTGAGTTTCTCTCTCTAGAAAAGGAATTTGGTGGTGCGATGAGAATAATTATGCCTTCTTCTTCTTTGCTGATTTTTTTGTTAATTTGTGTTTCTGGGTTTTGTTTTGTTTAAATTATTATTATTATTATTTTTTTTTTTAAGAAAAAGAATCGAAATCTGAAGGTCCTTATAGCACTAACTCGTAGGAATTCCCTTTCTGACTTCCATTTTTTTTTTCTCCAGCTGTCTACTGCTTCTGTTTCTCTCTCTTCCTTTTCAATTAATCGTCCCTTTTTCTCTCTCCTCCTCCATTTCTTCATTCCTTTCTTCTTCCTTTTCTGGAATTTCAACTCTCCAATTCACTGTTCTGTTTTGATTTTACTTGGAATAACACGGCGGTGGGTTTTGGGATTCCGACGGTTTTCGCCGGAGTTAATGGAAGGGGTTGGAGGTGGGTCGGGATCGGAATTGTTTGGAGTTACGCCGCCGTTGACTGTCGAGGCTGTAAGTGATTCTCAGCCAGTGGAAGCTGCTTCTCCGATTAGTAGTCGACCTCCTGCATCGTCTTCGTTGAATTATGAGGAACTCATTCGCGGTGGAGGACAGATGGCGATTGACGACGACGCGCTAGTCGGAGAAGATGCAGGCGGCGGTGGTGGCTCTTCTGGGAATCGTTGGCCTCGTCAAGAAACTCTTGCGTTGCTTAAAATTAGATCGGATATGGATTCTGCCTTCCGTGATGCTACACTTAAAGGACCTCTCTGGGACGAAGTCTCCAGGTAATTAAAGGAAATAATCATGAATTTATAAGTAAGGAATACTCTAACTGTTTTGAATTGAACTCTGTTAGTTGCACGAGAGTCATTTTGAATTCGGTTGGAGTAGTGATTGCTAACCGTTTTGAAATGGGTTGGGTTGGATTGAATTACAGGAAGCTCGGAGAAATGGGTTATGTCAGAAATGCGAAGAAATGCAAAGAGAAATTTGAGAATGTACAGAAATATTACAAGCGCACAAAGGAAGGGCGAGGAGGGCGTGGAGATGGGAAGACGTACAAATTCTTCACGCAGCTTGAGGCGCTACACAACGCCGCATCTCAAAACGTGGCGGCATCGGGCTTCGGGATTAGCAACCCAACTCCAATCTCAGCCGTCAAAATCTCACAAACCCCAATGGGAATCTTTTCTCCGCCGCCCACCATCGCCGCTCCAATGGGTGTCAGCTTTTCATCCTACACGTCATCTTCATCAACAGAGGAGGAGGAGGAGGAGGAGGAGGAGGAGATGGGTTTTGATGTTGAAGGAGAGCCGTCGAGTGTGGCGGGAAGTAGCCGGAAGCGGCGGCGGAGAGCGGCGATTAAGGGAAAAAGTGGTGGCCGGACGAGAAGCCATAAGATGATGATGGGGTTTTTTGAGGGTTTGATGAAGGAAGTGCTGCAGAAACAGGAAGCTATGCAACAGAGATTCCTGGAGGCGATTGAGAGAAGAGAAGAAGAGAGAATGATGAGAGAAGAGACATGGAAGAGGCAAGAAATGGGGAGATTAAGGGAGGAGCAAGAAAAAATGGCTCAAGAACGGACAATTTCTGGGTCTAGAGATGCGGCCATAATTGCTTTTCTTCAGAAATTCACAGGCCAAACCATTCAATTACCGTCAGTGAATATCTCTCCTTCAGCCCCACAACAACACTATGATCTGTCAGTGCCTGTCCCTGCGCCCACGCCTGTCGCTATGCCACTATCCCCTGTCCCCCCGCCTCCGCCATTGAAAACCCAGCCGCCTCCAAATACAATGCCATTTTTGGATCACCCAATATCATTAACAAATCAGGAAAGCAGCCATGGCGGCCGAGGAGATGGCCCTTCAGAACCCATTTCTTCAAGATGGCCTAAACCGGAAGTTCTAGCGCTAATTAAGCTGAGAGGTGGGCTTGAATCAAGATATCAAGAAATGGGTCCTAAGGGCCCTCTTTGGGAAGAGATTTCAGCTGGAATGAACCGATTGGGTTACAAAAGAAGCGCCAAAAGATGCAAGGAAAAATGGGAGAATATCAACAAATACTTCAAGAAAGTTAAAGAAAGCAACAAAAAACGCCGCGAGGATTCCAAAACTTGCCCCTATTTCGATGAACTCGACGCTCTTTACCGGAAAAAGATCCCCGCTGCCGGGGGTTCTGACGGTGGCGGCTCCTTTTGCGACACCGCCAAATTAGAACAAACCCACATCGAAATGCCTCATACCACACCCGCTGAAGAACAACCACCACCACCACCACCACCGCCGCCGCCGCCGCCGCCGTCACCACCACCCACAAAGGTAAAACTCGTTAACCCATTAAACAAATCATAGCTCAGTCCTTAACGACCTTCTTTTTAGTACATCTATGAATGAATTCCGATTATATCGTTTTGCATTTGAAGCCAGAAGACATTGTGAGTGAGTTGATGGAGCTTCAGAACCTTTACGATGTCGATCAAGTCGACGATGAGGACGATGACGACGACGACGACAACGACAACACCCGAGAAGAAAAGAGGAGGAACATGGATTACAAAATGGAGTTTCAGACAAGTGAGTTTCAATCAATGGCGGTGGTTCAATAATGATCTTAAAACAAAACAAACCCATATCTGAATTTTCAGTTCCATTTACACCAAAACAATCCTAACCCATTTTCTTCATCATTCCTTCTAAGATGATCATATGAATTTGTTTTTAAAATTCTCAATCACTGTTTATTTTATCATAATTCTTATAAATTCATGTATTAAATTATTTGTGAGGGGGAAAATAAAGAAACTCTCTGAATTGGAGTCAAGAATCAGTAGGGATCAGAAGAACAACAACAAGAACAAGAACACATTGATTCAGCTCGTGAAGTTGTTAGATTCTGGGTTGAATTTGGGTGAAAATTGGATTAAAATGCTGAAATTATGTTAAAAGATTTGTATTATTTCATTCTTTTGGGTGAATAATTTGTGATATTGTTATATGTTTTGTAAGTTATTTATGATAATAAATGTGGGTCTGAGTTAAAGGAAGGTTGCAGCTTTAACAAAGATGCTTAATATATATATATATATATATATATATGAGTAAGAGAGAAAGTGGAGAGAGAGAGACATGTGATATATACACACAATTCCTTTTGTAATCACATGTAATGTCTCTACTTGCTTCCACATTCTAATGTCTCCCCAAAACATATTTTTACATATAGTTTCTTTTTTCCTTTTTAAATCCATGTGTTCGTGTTTTTATTCGGTTCACAATTAGGTTAAATTACAAGATCGAGCTTCGAGCTTGCTTAATAATATTGCTCTGTGTCTAAGCTTTCGAATCTGAATGACCCCTGCATTCTCCTACGTCATGACTATGTTACCTATAGTATGTTATCTAGAGATGTCTATTTAACTCACGGAAATCTACCCAAAATTAACTTGAAATTCTCTGTTTAAACGAGGAATAGAGGGGAGAGTAGAGAGATATTTCTCCATATAAGCTAAACGACGATGGAGACAGAGATTATATTCTTTGAATAGTTCAAGCCCACCGCTAACATATATTGTCCAATTTGACCCGATACTTATCGTCGTCAGTCTCACAATTTTAAAACGCGTCTACTGTAGAGAGATTTCCACACCCTCTTATAAAGAATGTTTCGTTCTCCTCTCCACACCCTTATAAAAAATGTTTCGTTTCCCTCCCCAACTGATATGAGATCTCACAATATAGCCCTCCTCGTAATAGACAAATAAATATATATATCTTTTTTAAGCGTTAAAAGATTATATTATCGGGTTAAAAAAGTGAGAATAATTTCTCTATCATGTCCCATAGATATCTACATGATATCTCCTTGTCTTGAAATGCTTCGAGCAATGAAGAATATCTCAAACACGAGTTCTTTTAACATGATTCTCTTATTAAAAGAAGAGATCACCCAACCTAAAATTGGTCCGAACCGAACATGATTATGCTATTGAAAAAAGAATGTGCATCTGGTTTATATAAGTAATAATTATCGATTATTTTAATTATCATAATATTTAAATTATCAATTATATTATTATTACTATCATAGTTATTATTTGACTTCAATTTTCCACATTATTAAGTGTCACATAGAATATTACAGACTGTATTTTTGCATAATATATGATAGTTATATCAATTATGAAAAAAATCACTTAATCGATTGTCATATTATATTCTTTGAATAATGGATTTATATTTTAATATATAATTACAACAGGTAATTAACCATTATTTGGTTAAGACATTCATAATCAAATATAATCTCGGCTCATTCATGTACTTTTTTTTTACTTGTCTTTATTCAAATGTCACATCATCCTTAAACTTTGTAAGACAACTCAAGATTACACCATCATATCGAGTCTTATATGTAGTCCAAGGGCAAATTAGTAAAAAGTCGATGGAGTTTAAGAGAGATTACACTAGGGTTAATTTCATTTGAAATTGGTGAATTGTAAGAGATTTTTTCAATTCTCGAACATATACGACGTGATTTTATGTATTAATTTGTTACATATCGGGGTTAAGGTTTAGTTAAGATAAAACTAGAAGTTTAGAGAGTAATAAAAAGGGTTTAGGGTTTGACAAAGTAACTAATGACGTGTATTAGATGGGGGAAAACAAATAATTATGCATGGTTAGCTTAAGGAATGTTCCATTCTATTATTATATGCTCTTTTTGTTTCTCAAAAGCTAAATTTCTATTTGAAAACACTCATTTTCTTTGGCTTTGATTTCGGGTTGGGTATATAATGAGTGTATACTTGTCGGGTTAGGTTTGGACCAACCAAAATTTCGGGTTAGTTTGGTTTGTAACATGACCAATCTGAATAGAGTTCACAACCCAATTCACTTTTAAAAGAATTAAGAATATTTGACGTTTGTAACTGAGGTTAGAGATGCTTTGTGACTTGTAAATATTTAATATTTGAAATTTACGAGATTTTAGTTATTGATGTAACATATAGAGTCGATAAATATGATTTTTTTTAAGCAATTAAAATAGAACTCAACAACCCAACTCAACCCGAAAAAATCCAGCCCAAACTCACATTAAATTTGGGTTGGATAGTCTGAGTAGATTGAGTTATCAGATCATAAGTAGGATCTTTAAACGAGAACCTGATGCCTTAGCTTATACTTGTTTGGATATTATTCTCGAGAAAATCTCGTGATTTATTTCATATTAAAATTTATGGAATTTTTTACATCAATCTTCCACAATATTTGAACCCTTTTGTTTTGATTGATATAAGAAAATTGAGGGCATAGTTATTGGGTATCAATAATGAGGGAACTACTTTGAATGCATAGTTATTGGGTATCAATCATGTAGGGTTTATAATATTAGTAGTGCACATGGACTTGGATTTTGACCATATTGGAAGTATCCCTATCCAATAATAATTGTGATGTACTTTACTCTAAACTATTTCACACTTTCAGGCCTAAGGGAGTATACAACTACCTCTAAAATTCTACTCAAGGGTAAAAAATCAACTTGTCGTTTCGTATCAATTTTTATCATAAATTTTCGGATCGTTAGATTAAATCCTGAACTTACTAAAATTTTGTAATTTCGTACTGCTGAACATAATTTTTTTTTGTGGAAAATACTCATACTCTTTATTAAAACGAATTGAGAAGAAATTATAAGATCCTAAACCCTAAACCCTAAATTACAAGACCCTAAACTCTAAACCCTAAACCCTAAATTATAAGATCCTAAACCCTAAACTCTAAATCCTAAACCCTAAATTACAAGATCCTCCGTAGAATACTAGTACACTATGCTTTACTTAAACCGCTTTAGATTTGTTGTGGGTAGATGAGTATTTATAATAGAATCTAGATAATTTATTTAAAAAATATCTAATCATTTATTCATAAAATACCTAAATTATTTTTCTAAAATGTCAAAATTCCCCTTCATCTAACAATAGTTTGAACCACTCTGTTTGCTTTTTACAACTTTCAACCACTAATTGTAGATTGCATTTTCCAACTCACCACATTGATATCCCATGAAATGAGATTATTGTATTTGTTTCTCTTATTTGGACGCTTAATTTGAAATTGAGCTTTTGGTTCTATTCATCGCTACAAGAAATAATGAATGGGATAGCTAACTGCATTTCTAGGGCTCACTAAAAAATCTTTATGATGGTTTCACAATCAGTTCTATGTACAACAATGTGTTGAACTACTTCAATAAGTCTGCGTATAAGATATCTAGCATTCGATGTTCGTACAATAGTATCTACAATTTCTTTACGCACTTCGTAGTAATAAATTATATTATTTCGTTAAGGACAACCCTTCACGTAAATTGTTTTAAATGAGTAAATCAATCCTTTGTTGTTCTGGATTGGACATTAATCCTCTCGTACCTACTAATTGGTGAAGTTTGTGAAATTCTCCCTACCGAACACATCAACTTTTTATTCATTTCTCCCATAGAGTCTCGTCAAGATTAAGACTAAACTTGTATTTTTTGTTTCATTGAAATCTTTATTGGTTCTAATCAACACGTAACTTGACCACTTAGAGAAAGAAAGAGAGAAATTAACCAAACATACTAAGCTAGCAAATGATTGAAGTTCAAATATTCAACAGAAATTAATATTCCATCATCTCAAGTTTCAAAGATACGAAATGGAAAATTAAGTAAAGAGGGAAATAAGATGAAGAATAAGGCTCTCTCTCACAGCTCACTTGAAGTATATCATTCCTTTCATCCTTCTTTCGCCTTCCTCTTGTTTTCTATTTTCTCCACTTGCACTTACTGATAAAAACATTGAACTTATAATCTTGAAAAATGATCCATAGCTCACACTAAACTTTCAAACTCGAGTTCATCCTAATACGTTATAGGACATTAGAGATTGAGGCATGTAGCACAACTTCGATTGCTTACCAAATTTGACCCGGTGAGGCATTCATCTTAACATGTTATGACTTCCCAAGATGGTGCAACCTGTTACTCAATGGCTATAGTAAGACCACAAACATTACTTTTGATTTATAGGATGTTGGCTGGAAAAATTACCAAGTTCCTTCCTGCATCTTCAAAATTATATAACATCTTGTATCCACAGAGTAAAAGATAAACATAATGTCTCATCCAAAACACTACAGAATGTTTATTAAGATGTACAAGTTTCATGGTACAAAGATCATAGGGGAAGAACATGGACACAAAAGGAAAAATGTGATAAACTCAATTCTTACATTTTGCCATTCCTATCAGAAATGACAAGAAACAAAAACTTAGATGGTGAAAACATCCAGACAGTCGCTTTCCTTATGAAATAAATGAGATAACGAACCGAAATTACAATAGGAAATTTAAAAAACTCGCTCACTAGCTTGCAATGAACTGCAATAGAAAAGAGAAGAATGTTACATGGGTAACAGGAAAATGAGCCTTGCGTTTAGTAGCACGTCCATCAACTTCTCCAGGGAAGAACCTATGCAAGACCAACTTTACATGATAAAATTGTATTGAGAGTCAAAAGGAAGATGTAAAGAAGGGGAGAAGGGCAATTCTCACAGGTCAGCTTTGACGAAAACAAATCCAAGATCTGGAAAGGTGAAGAATAGATCCAACAAGTTAATACAAGTAATCCTAAGCATTAAGAACTGGTCTGGGCCAATTCCTGCTTGCTCTTGCTTCTTTTCATCTTTGCCTTGAATCTTGATTTTACCATTAAGGTTTGCACTGTATTTGAGAAGTTCCCGACCGCCATTACAACCAGAAGGAATCCACAAAATAACACCTGCAACAGACATTTATCCATCAGTTTGTATCCAAACATGTTCACAATCTTTTTCTTTTAGTTTGAAATATTATTTTGAATTAGAACCAGTATAAACAAGAAGCAATTTATCACCTGCCACTCAGGAACCACGCCAACCAATGCAGTCTTGAGGAGAAGTAATCCAACATATGCCTCAAAGCCCTGTTGAATATTCCACGTATAAATAAATTAACATATTACTAAGACATATTAGAGTTCTATCATATAGCAAGTGGCCATGCAGATTACGACTGTCAAATGCCCTTCCCCAAACAAAGATGGTTTACACCAACCATAAAACCACCGTGCCACCGTTGTAGTAAACAGCGAAAGGCAAACCGTTAAAAATATACTCAAAATCTTCAATTGAACCCATAACATCCTGGGACTTGAAATCTAAAAGTTTTACCATCTCTACTTTCGAGTATGTTTTATATGAAAAATTATACTCCCACCTTTTTCCGAGATTCTCTTAGTGAAGAGTAAAAACATTGAATAGAAAGAAATCAACCAATAATAAAAGTACCTAATATTTTTACTGAACTAAAAAAATTTATAATGACTAACTACGACTTAATGGTAGTTAAATAGGAAAAGAGTTTTGCCAGTTTGAATTGACTAAAAAATTTCTTAGAACGCTGATAAATTCAGTATTTACTGCAATGAAAAATCTACTTTTCACACTTTTTATTTTGTAGTATGTTCATCAACTGCCATAAAAACTTTGGAAGACGGTGAAAGTTGAGGATTAAATCACCTGTAAGATAAAGAGTAAAGGACACAGTATCAATAGTTGACCATCCACACCAGCTGTTTCTCCCCAAACGACATCCATTCTCTTAGCCTAATAATAAGAAGAATAAACAGGGAAATCAACATATAGATAAAATGACAGAACAAGCAACCACCAAGTATAAAACATAAGCATAATTCCTCAATGTTAATCATCGTGCATTCCTCATCAGATGTTTAAAATTTTGAGTCCCTTGGATAGGTATAATGAGCTCCAGTCATTGAATGAGATGCAACAAAAATTAGAATATATTGTTATAAAGTTGAATGTACATGAATGCAGTATCAAACTGCACCTTTCCAAGAGCAATCCGAGTATAAAGCCTCTGACGCTGATATCTATTTTGTAAAAGCATTGCAACTCCTTGCATCATGGCCCACTGTAGGAAGAGTTGTACACCTCTCTGGAGAAGAATTGAACCCGTATAGTTAATCTAATGCATAGAGTATGCATGTGTTTAGCGGGTAATAACAATTGAAAAACCTGCTTTTGGGCACAATTTGGCTGTCCTTTGATCTCCCACGTAAGACTAACAAGGGCCATAATCATAGCACAATAGTGATGGTATATCCACCTGTAAAACCATTACTTAGGAACCTCACCTCAATGTCTGTGGAACTAAGGAATCATATAGCATGAGTGATGATCACTTGACAGCAAAAGCATAATTACAAACTTTATCATAATGTCTGTGTATACCAAAGACACTATAGAAACATTGATGCAATACAAATCCCATCCACTAACCCATATTGAAGATATAAAAATAAAATTGTTTAAATCTATCGTGGAACAGACATCGTTGTGTCAAGCACCAAACGTAATCCTTAACTTATAGCAGATGCTATGACGTTAGAAAACATGCATTGAAAGCTTTCCCATGACTACATTTTTCTTTAAAATTGCTCATGAAAGAGAATCCTATTCCACCCTTTTTGCTGGATTTCTTTCACCTTTGTGGAAAGAAAAGAGGTAATTTTCAGGGCTTTTACAAAGGAAGAGTGGGTTCCAAACATGTTGATCACAATCATCTGTAGTAGTTAGATGAGCTTTACTCTCTTTTACAGTAACCTTATAATACCATTTTAAAACAAACCACTGAACATATCAATGAAAGAAAAAGTTGCAGTGCACTTACCAAGAACGAATATCACTTCCATTGACTCTTAGTATGTTTTCACGCAAAGACAATCCTGTGTATAGGAACAGGAGCCATGCCTAGAAAGAAAAATGATGTGTCAAGAGTTTAAATGAACCTATAAGCTATCTCTGAAGGCATCGGATTCCCATTAAGAAGATAAGCCTAGAAATGTCAAGAGAACAAGATTTCAAAAATTACATGGAAATGAAATGGGATACCAAAAAGAAGCACACAAAAAGGGAGCCAATCCAGAATATATGATTTCCAAGTAGATACAAACAATTATGTTTATCTGATAATCACAAGGTATTTGCTTCACAGTCCCCATTACCAAGTAGGAGGAGACTTGAAAACTTGTACAGAATTGAATTCAACATGTAACGAAACATTCAATTAGAGAGAGCAAGAGCAATTTTTGGGAAAAAAAAAATACCTGGTACAGTTGAACTGGAAATGTAGGCAAGCATCCATCCCAAACCCAGCCTCTTAGAACAAGCAGCAGAGATGGGAAAAAAAGAAAGAGAAGAGCAGTCCTATCCTGCTTGAAAGAGATCACTGTGAGGGCACCTCAAGCTAAAATAACATAGAATTTTACCAAAAGAAAACAATCCAGTTTGACAATATCATATACTAGGGTAGAACAAAGGAACAAATCCTGACTAAGAATCTGAAAAGAAATTCCCGATAGCACATAAGAATGTCAAGATCCCCCAAGTTGAGAAAAATATCATGTAGTAATTACTAAAGAAAAGATTACAAACACCAAGAAGTTGCTCGACCCTTAGCTACATCCACTCACTCACACCACTCAGTAAAGTTCCTGGTCATTATAATCGCATTCACCTACAATGGTTTTCTTTTGCCTCTAGACTTGATTCTCCGTATAAGTTGAACAAAATTACTTTTAGTGCTGATGTCCAGCACCCATGAGATGTTGAATTTTTTAATAAGACCTGCCAACATTTTTAAGTTTGATAGGTGTCCTTTAATGATTTGTCTTGATAAAAGTTGGTCTGGTTACCAAAATAAGAGATCGATAATGTAGTGTTTGAAGTTGACAGGAGGAAAGTTATAGTTGTTAGTTTGTAATCAGACCCTACGTCAATGAACTCTTGGATTAGTTTTTTTTTTTTTTCAAATGAGAAACTAGCCTTCATTATGACAGATAAACTTACAAAAACAGAAAGCCATGAAAAAAATGTCAAAAAATGAAGCCAACAAAAACACCCTTAAGAGGTTACAACTATTAGGATCAATAATATCAAAAAATTACAAAATATTTTTGTAGAGATACCCAAAGGGAGGCCTTCAACTAAGACACTTCTTTTCTTTTCTTTCTTTTCTTTTTTTTTTTTTCCCCTTACAAGAAACAACTTTTCGATGATGTATGAAAAGGAATTAAAAAGTTCAAGGATACAAGTTCCCAGTGGAAACAAAAAAAGATGATACGAGATGAAATAAGCCTAAAAATACAAGAGGATAAAACAAAAATTCTCCTATTTCTCTCTTACACAAGGGGAGGCATTCAACTGACACTTTTTGCAAACATCCTTCGAAGCCCCCTTTTCAACCTAAAAAAATGCTCCTATTTTTCTCTAAGCAAAGAATGCTGCCTGCCAAAGAATCACCCTTCATTACTAAATGGTGGGTGAGGAAGCAACACCTCCATCAAACGAAAAGGAATAACTCCTCTATCACCTACTACTAGATGAGTTGATTCACCTAAATGTCTTGTCTTTACTGCAAAGGGAGCTATTCCATGTATTGCTGAACAAAATTTTTCATGAATTTGTTTATCTTAAAATCATTTTTGTGGCTAAATAGAGAATTTGATAACCTAATATTTTCTCCTCGCCTATAATGCTTATTCTAGTAAACAAGGATTTTTTTTTTTTTTTTCTTTCAGCAGTACCTCAATATAACCCGATTGGTGTCAACCTAAGACTAAATATCTCCAGACTTCTACAAGATTTTTGAAGTGAGATCATCCTCGGGATTTAATCTTCCATTGCAGCAAATAAAATGTAAGACTGGCTAAGCAGAAAAACATGTAAGAGATTTTAGGAACAAGTTCTAAAAGGATCGACAATCCAAAATAGTAAGTCACCAAAATTTGATAAAACAATCTCCAAGAAACATAATAAGCAACGTCAAAAAGTCTGAACATTATGGATTAGAAAGGAATCTCCAGAACTTGGAGTCACAAAAAAGGGACCAAGGCATACAAAAAACTTTTTTTTTTTTTTTTTTTTTTTTTGTAAGAGTCAATTTCATTGATGTTTGAAATCAAAAGGGATTAAGGCATACAAAAAAGAAGCCGAAGAAATTTCATAAGAACTTTCAATCCAAAAGAACAAGATCAAGATCACAACTACAAAAAGACCCAGTCAACGAGGTTCAAAAGGAGGCACTAGCCGCCTCCCACACCTCATCCCCCAATCTCTCTACCTCTCTAAAAACTCTATGGTTCATTTCCAACCAAATACCTTACAAGACAACAAAGAAGCTTGCTTGACACATGATTTAATGACTCCTTTCGCAGAGAGTTTAGAGGGCACCTATTCTTCTCTTACTGTAAATTTTATTCTATTAATGAAATTTTGCAACTAACATAAAATGGATACGCCAGACAAGGGGTAAAATTAACAAATCAGGTCCATCTGAAGCTTCATCATGCAAATGCATTGAAGAAAGAATGTTTCAATCAGCTGTTGATGGCTGTTGATGGCTGTTGATCCTCAAAAGGTCGACTACCAAATACAGATGTTTCAAGTAAAATACAAAAGCGAGCAAGAAAATAACTCTTATAACAAAGCACGAATTTCTAAGAGTTGGAGGTATTCCATAGCTGTAATAGTTGTGAGCAGTATCGTCAAGGTGCAAATTACAACATGCAACAAGGGGTAGCCTCTACGACTAAAGGGAAAAGATGTGGAATTGTTCAATACAAATAGTAATAGAAATTCGTACTCTGTAACTGTTATACTCCTCTTTAACTTTAAACTGAACATCTTTCCGTGAGGCACGCACATTAATAGGTCCCAGAAACATCTGCAAGAACTTACCTGCCATCAAATTACATACTCAGACAGTAAATGCAGGAAGAAGCAAACGGACGCTAATCCTGATATTGTCCTTTCATTTCCTAATCCCATGGTTCCCTTTAAAATGAAATGATATCAATTCAAGATCTCTAAATAACGAAGGAAAGGACTCTAACCCTGCGGCTTCCCAGGAAGAAACGATGCAACCTCTCCATCGGCCATCATACATCTAGCTCTCTGCAAGTCATCTTCCAGCTGATTCATCCAAACAAGCGGAAAAATGAATCGATCCGACGATTGCAGAACGAAAGATTTCAAATCAAATGCGTTCAAAATTGAGAAAGATGTGCACCTTGTCAGCAAGTTTGGTATCCAAAAGCTCCTTGGAGATAAGCGAATTGAGTAAAGAACGAAGACGGCGAATGGAAGACTCAAGAGAGAGAGCACTTTGGCGGAGGGCCTGTTCGTCGGTGGCTGTTCTAGAGATTAGAGAAGCAGCCGAATCATGCAGCTCCTTCGCTTGCTCCACCACTTTCCCAACTTCATCCTCCACATTCTGCAACGAATCGGTTATGTTCTCGGTCTCCACCATATCTCTCCGCCCTTGAGATGATGGTGAACTCGATCTTTGTTGAGGCTGCAAGTCCCCAATGTTAGAAGAGGACAAGAAGGCGAATCTCGAACACCACCGCTTGAGTAGCCAAGTATAGAGAGATGGGCCTTTCTTCTTCAGACGATTCACGTAACCTTTCTCTTCACTCTCGCGCGCCCACGCTTAATCTCTCCTTTTTTCTCTCTCCATTTTATTCCTTAATGCTTTGTTCTTCCTGTTCTTGTTTTAAACAACCTTTATCAGGTTGATTTAGGTTGGATGGAAGGTAAATAAATTTTGGATCCGTATGATATTTAATAGGTTCGATCATTGGCCATGAGATATTAGAAACTTCCATATTTAATAAGTTAGTTCGTTAGCCAGGGAGATATGACTTGCATCATGAATATATGATATGATATGATTAATAAGATGAGACCTCATACATCTTGTATGTCACATGTATTAAAATATTTCTCTAATGTACACGTACATTACAATACTTAATAGTTCCGACAATGTGAGCGTGCGCTACCTGAATGACAGGTCTAAGGGATACATATACGTTTGTCTAGTGAGCTCATGTGCGCACATGTGGATCATGTGTAGAAAAGTACTACACATTCAATTTTTGTCCAAATTGGAGAATAGAGTTCAAGGTCATGAAATGTTTTTACGAAAAGATAGATCACACCATGTTTGCTTGTGTTTGTATTTCTCAACCCCAATAATATGGTTACTTCATTATTTTTTAAAATACTCAAGTCATGTGCTGCTCTTATATTTCAGGTAAAGATCTGTTTTAACCCGGACAAAACCTAACCCATGATCAACCTTAATAAATTGCGATGCACATTCCATCAAAACCTATCACATATCTTGTTTAGCCTATAAAAGTAGTCGGTCATTGTTCGACTATAGAGGGAGACAAATTATGGTTGAAGTGCAGAAAAATGTTGATAAATTAATCTACTATTCACAGTATATAAGAAGCATGTGAGTGAGAACAAAACATATAGATAATGTGAGAATAGTTTTCCATCTTAAAATCGAGAACTAAATAACGTGATCATGTTGTAAAAAATAAAACCGTGAGGCTGTCATTTGTTGTTCAATTGGGTGGAAGAGTCGCACTTTCGAATGCTATTTCCAACACGGTTGAATGCAGCTCATACTAGTTACTAGACCGTGAAAGAACAAAAACGATAAACAAACACCAAATCCTAGATTCGTTGTTAGACAAATGTGAATATTCGAAGACGAAGAGTTGACGATGATTTTGAGAAACGTTTCGCGAAGCATGAGAATATGTGAGATCTCATATCAATTGGAGAGGGAAACAAAACATTTTTTATAAAGATGTGAAAACCTCTTCCAAGTAGACACATTTTAAAACCATGAGGCTGACAGCGATACGTAACGGGTCAAAGCAGACAATATCTACTAACTGTGGGGCTTGAGTTGTTACAAATAATTGTGAGATCCCGCATCGATTGGAGAGGAGAACGAAACATTGCTTATGAGGGTGTGGAAACCTCTCCCTAGTTGACACGTTTTAAAACCGTAATGTTGACGGCGATACGTAACGGGCTAAAATGGACAATGACTATTAGCGATGAGCTTGAACTGTTATAAATGGTATTAAAGTCAGACACTAGACGGTGTGTCAGTAAGAACGAGTATGTAAGTATGCAAATTCGAGATTATTTCGACGTCTAATCAACAAAAGCGAAGTTTTTATAAAACCCGAACATTATCTATGATTGGAAAAATTCAGGTGGAACAATAGTGTCCCAAATGATTTACAAACAAAGAGGAAGAACAAAGTACACACCTAAGTGGTAAAAAAAAAAAAAGATACGAACTGCTCCAGTAATTTAAAATTTACTATGCTTGTTTCTCTTATTGTCGGGTGGTTTCACCCGTCCAATAAGATTTTACTGCGACAAGAATCTTCTCAGGATTGAATGGTCCAGTTTCATGGTCCATAATTTGGCTCTTCCACTTCATCCCATCTGAAATGGCTTGAACTTTCACCAACACTTCCACTGTATCCCTGAAAATTACTGTCCCTTCAGGCCTCAATATCCTATCCATCTCCAGTAAAATGTAAGTTATATCACACCTGCAATTCACAACAATCCCTTGTTCTTCAATCAAACCCTACAAAACTCATCAAATAACTATGCAAATCTTTTAATTACCTATCTTGATATATGCTGAATATGCCATCGGCATGGATTAGATCGTACGTTCTCGGGTACGTCGAGAAGGCCTCGCACCAATCATGGTACGTTCCGATTAGGCCGCGTTCGTATATTACTCCCAAACTGTCACGGTCTGAATTGGCTGGGACGACGTTCATAACCCACACCGGAAACTTCAACAAAGCTGCTGCAAATCCGCCTAGATTTGCATTCATGTCCATTATGTTTCGGTATCGTCCATGCTCTAACGGGATCATCTTTCCGTAATATGTAATTTTCTCGTTCCATAGTTTGTTATCTTCTTCGAATTTTTCCTTGTTCACGTTTGGTATTGTTCCTCTACTTATTCGAGGTGGTACGACAAATGCGCGGTTCGGCCAATTCTCCACCGCACCACCGGCAACTTCGTTGTCGCCACTTACCTCTGGTAATGGAGTTATGCAGGTCTCCAAGTTTCGATACCTTTATTAGTTTAGGATCGAGGAATGTACGTATAAGATATTCGTTGATCGATCTTGAATGATTAAAAACATGTTTCGGAATGTCTTTTAGGAGTACGTACCAGGCTGAATCGGGATCGTCTGACTTGCAAATGTGGGGTGTTTTGTAGACTTTCTTGTTCTTGATGCATTGGATGTGGTTGAGGGGCTTTTGCCATATTGCAAGATCATTCTTCTCAACCACTTTCTTCCAGCATAGGCTCCTGGCTACTTCTTCAATGGAGTCTTGCTCTTGTTTCAAATCCTCTTGTGTTCTTGCCCAACCTCTCCAATACTTCTTCCAACGAATCGGAGGGCCCGAGAGAATCCAATACCCGCCCGGCCTCAAAACTCGATCGAGCTCAATTAAGTACAACCCATCTGTAAATACTCACTAGTCATCGTATCGATAAATTGTAGAACGTGCTAGTTTCATACTCATTATAGATGGTATCAGAGTTGTTAGATTTGTGGTCTTACCATTATCGGCCCACGGGATGAGACAACGAGAGCAATGAGCCATGTCGAAGGCCCGGGCCGGGTAAGGGAGTCGTTGAGAGGCCAAGACACCGATCATGGCTGGAACGCCACGCTCTAGAGCGAACTGAACTTGAGCTTCATGAGTATCCCTTGGGGCAAAGGACATGGCCAAGATGTCCCTCTTCAGCAAGTAAGCGCCCCAACTTGCTACCTAGAAAAAACACATTTAATAATTGAATCATTTTATTTTGCGATGTAAGAAACAATTTTGAGTAAGAGAAATTCACTTACGCCACAACCCGTATCAATGGCGGTTCGAATCTTCCCTGTAGTAAGAGGAATAAGTTCGTTAATGTCGTCTATATAAGCATTGGCACCGCGGGGGAACATCGTGCCACCGCCGGGAAATCGGAAACGATCGCCTTCAACCTGAATCCAATTCTGCACCGCCTTCTCGATGCTAAGTTCTCTGTGAGGAATGTTATCGTACCATGCATAATCGCGGCTCTGTGGCCATTTGAACGGCGTCTTGTACTTCGGCGGCGCCGGAATCATACAGAGGAGCAATTCTTCCTTGGGAGGACAATGGCGCTCTCTGTATTTCAACATTCTCCGATCGAATTTCCTTGCCCTAGTCGGATCTTGACAGGGAGTGTATTCGCTGAACTTCATATCGCAGGGGGAGATCTTCTTGGTGACCGCTTCAATGGAATTGTTGATTTCGACGCCATGGTGGCTCTCGAAATCGAGCGTATTTGTTGATGAAGAGGATTGGGATGACGGGAATGTTTGATCCGTGCAACCGACTTTGGAATATGCTTCGGATTGGTTGATCGGTGTCGTGGTGTTCTGCCATGCCCCAAAGATGTATGATAAAATGCATAGCCCACTGACGCCGAGAATCCATGTCAACCGCTTCCTTCTCGACTCGATATGGTGATGCTTCGGTGAGCCACTATACTCCTTCGCCATTTTTTTCAACTTTTGATCTTTACAAATTACAAATTCCTATGAAATCATCCAACAAAACCTTGATTGTTAACGAATAAGGATCAAATCAATGGTTGAAACTTGAAGCTATATTATAGATATCATGTTCAATAGCACATATTAGCCACTCTTGGTTCTGGATTTGAGAAATTATGGCGAAAACATGTACTAAATGTTATATTATATTATGTTGACTTGCACATGCACGTATTAGCCACTTTTTGATTCTGGGTTTCTGAGTTCTGATCAATGGGGGGAAGAATTTCAAAGATACCAAGACAAATTACCAAGAAACAAGCCTGCTCCTACGCTCCCTCCTCCCCACAACAGCTGAAACTTCACAACATGAACAAAATGGGGAGAAAAAACAGATACCCAACACTTGGATTCATTAGCTTAGAACAATCCATTACTTAGATTTGAATAAAAGAAGAACGTTCAACCCAGATGAACCATTAGCTACCCTTTTGCTTTACCATTAGCTAGAAGGAAACAGAGGCAAGTTACAAACTGAAAAGGGTTCTGAACCAGGATTCCCCTGCGTGGGCTAGAAGAAGAGCATGTTAGCAAGGGAGCTTCTTTCGTTCACGTTCTATCAACAGCGGAAAGAGAAAGGGAAGGGAAGGTACGAGGAGGGAATGAGGCATATAGATGGAAGGGTAAAGCAAGAGGCTATTAAAAGAGTAAGAACAATTGATAAGTTAAGACAGTGTGAGTGGACGATACAGATTTACAGCTTACCCAAAACGATAAGAAACAGAGGGCGAACCCTGTGATTATATCACAACTTTCCATTAAATTTTTATAAGTTGGAAAGGAGAGAAAAGAGAGACAAAGGGATTTGGTCGTATGGAGTCTGAGGGTTCACAGGAGAGTCAGTAGCCTCAAATTACTCCCAACCTTGCTTTCATTTCATCTTTACATATCACACGTTGCTGCATTTCATTCCATCATCTTCTTCCTCCTACCTCTTTATATCCCCCCCAACTTTTTAGGTTCTTATTCCAAGTTTCCCACCCATGGGATCTTTCCTAAATTATGATTGAACAATCACTGCACTATTTGGAAGGATAGACACGAGCTTCCTCTGTAGCCCATACAGAATTTTTCTACATATTTTTGCTGAAGATAAAAAGGTGAAAACAATTATGAGAACAATAAATATGAAGGGGAAAGAGACGGGGAAAAGGGATGAGGGAAATGAAAGAACAGGGATAGAAGTACAGAAAAGAAATCACGTGAAGATCATATTTTTAATGAGTGGCATGCGTCCCTACGTCTGATCTTCATAATCATCTTATCCTTCCTCTCCCCATTTTTATATATAATTTGATTGTGGTTCACGGCGAGAATCAGGCTCCCACGTCCAAGCATTTACTCTTTGTATCAAGCTCCGGCCCAAGGGCTTAGCAATGTTGGTACAACGTGCTATTGGACACTATTCTTAGGAATAGAACCCCATTTTTAAAGGAAGACATCCAAATACTTATCTTGTATAGCTCCTGCACACTATGGCACATGGGTGGTACGTCTTCGGGCGCTTTAGTTTTGGCCGTCATTATGGCTAATAGCCATACAAGCTCTTTCGGCATGCTTTGTTCTCACTTTCTACTTTTTAAAAAGTCATTCAACATAGAATTATTCCAAGTAAAACACGTTTAATCTTGTAGTTCCTATGTTGGTCTAGTGGTAGGTTGTAATCCAAAGAATTTGTACGGGTTTAAGTCTCAACTAATCCATGTGACATTTGAATAAATGACTATTCTTAGAACTCATTAGACTAACACAAACACAAGGGTGAAGTACACAGCTCCTCATCTCGAATGCTATTCAGTTTTAGAATATTTCTATTCTTCTCGATTGAGAAATATTTTAGATATTTTTATTGAAAATGTTTGTAGGATACAAATGGAGTGAGAGTGAGATCCGTACTTCATACCAATAATGGAGATTACTACCCTAATTAAGTAATACTAATAATAATAATAATAATAATAATAATAATAATAATAATGATGGAGTAATTCCTTGCCTTTATATATATATATATATTATTAAGAAACATGTAAACTTTAACTTCTAGCGGCAATAAATACTCAATTTGAAATTTTGAAAATTGGGTTGGTTTTGACAGGAGTCAATCGACTAATTCGATAATAGAGTTCAACTCTACCCTATTTTTAAGATTACTATGATTACAAATATTTGACGTTTGTAATCGATACAAGTGATACGATGTAGCTTGTAAATGTACGTTAATAGATTTTAGTTATTGATGTAATATGTAATGTGAATAAATAATTTTAAAAAAATAATTAAAAAAAGAACAATCAACCCCCAAACCCAACTCAATTTTATTTGGATTGTTCATGTCACCGACTCAATTTGGTACCAAAGATTTCTCTAATCTAACTCGGACCAAAGATTTCTCCAACCCAACTCAGCCCATGTACACCAATAAGACACTATGTTAGATATATCATCAATATGTCCCATTTAAATGAGATATATTATTATTATATATTATTAGAATCTCGATCAGGTAATTAATGATATATCAAATCATGTATCTCGATTATATATTAAATCATGCATTTCAAATTAATTACATCAATAATATATCACACTAGCTTTACCTAACACATATACTATTGGTATATTAGATATTGTGGTAATTATTTTAAAATTTTATTTCATAATTATTTAAACGATTTAATATAACATGTTCTGTTGTGAGAAGACAAGGGGAACCATGTGGCTCATCTTTTGACCATAATAAAAGCAACCCATCAGGTGTTCAATTATGTCATTGTTGTTTCAAAAATTTCAAAGGCTTTAATTTTGGTTTTGGTATCTGAACTATGAGTTTTGTTTCCATTTTTATCTATTAATATTGAATAAAAAAGTGATTGTTCTAGTCTTTCCCATTAAATTTGATGAATGGATGATATGATCTCTGAGTTGAAATGAATAGGTATTCAAATAGCTCATGGTATAACTAGTCACGTGTTTAACCAACTTGAACAGATCGATATGGGTATATTTTCAGGGTTAGAAGATGATGAATCCAAGAATTTCAAACACGCGTTGTGAAAAACATTAATTTTTCTCGATTTTTTCTATTGTTCTTCCTTAGGTGCACTTAAAAAAGTAGACTGAGAATCATTATTAAGTATATGTCACTCTCGTTTTTAATACTTTGAAAAATATAAACACGATTATTTTAATAAAACAAACTAAATTGAATTTGGGCCTCCGTTTAAAACATTTAGAAATACTTGAGTCGAAAAACAAATTTAAAGCACATACTAAAATGAACGAACATAAATCAGGTCTAACATATCTCAAAACAAGCACAATTCAACACTATTGGAAAAGTTTATAACTGCGTTAGCAAAATAAAAAATCACGAGGACATAGACCCCCATAACATAATTTTCAACCCTCCTTGTTATTCTCTAGCCCGAGCTCAACTTTTATAATTAGGGACTATTAAGATGATCTAAACATATTTTGACGTCGCCCATGCTCTTAGGAATAATGGTAACGTGAAGAAAAATCTTGGAGCTAGAATTTGGTCGGATATTAGTAAGTTGATTTAGTACTTCTGGAATGATGTTTGATCGTGCTATTTGTCCTGATCATGCTTGTGTAGGACGTATTGTCTATGGTCGCATGCCCGTCTCAAACCCCTTTTACATGCTTTCATGTTATATAAATTTTCACTATTTCATATTGTGTCAATATAGGGTGTGTGACCATTCATGTGAGATCCCACATCCGTTAGGGAGGAGAACGAAACATTCTTTATAAAATCGGGGTCCAGGGTAAATCTATTATCTTTCTGTTACTGGTGTTCTTAATTTCATTCTAAAAATTACATTTTTACAGAAACTCATCAATCCCATCATTGTTCTTAATTCACAATGATGTTTGGAGTCATTCTAAAGTTGGTCGCTCATAAAAAACGATAATATCGGGATAATCATATATATCCAGATCATCTAAATGGAGATAAGTACGAAGATTAGCCGTTTTTGAGTCAAATAAGAAGACATTTAAGTTTAAGAGAAAGTTCCAAAAACATTTGAAAACGTTTAGGAATTGTTGTTTACAAGACGAAGAATGAAAACTGTGGACGCAATAATTGTGCCCCACTCCTTAAGGCACACAGATTGTTGAGCTCAAACACACTGCTTCAATACGTCACACGTTGCCCCCTTTGTCAGTCCTTCCGTGGCGCCTCAAGAACGCTCAACGTTGCCCAAACCCTTCCAAATTTTTACTCACTTCAATTCATTCATTTCATAAGAAACTAAAATTTCACGCATTTTTAATTTTAATTTATAAACTTTGCCACTTGAAGTGTTTGAAAAATTCCAGAGGGAAGTAATTGTAATTATAAAATTACAGAAACCGGGAGAAATTCCGGTATTTATAATATAAACTCAGGGGTCGCCGCCGTGCGCGGCGGACGACGGTGACGGAGGGAGGTAGCTACAGCGGCAAGTCGGACAAGAAGAATGCAAAATCAGCCACGTTTGAATACACTGAACATGAAATCCGTGCTTACAAATCGCCAATACACGAATCTCTTCCCCTTCCGAGAATTCCGTCAAACAAATCGTACACTCCGCCTCCGCACCGGCGAGTTTCGGCTTCATTTCCTCCGAGAACACCAACGCCGGAGCCATCTTCAATTTGTCCACTAACGTCGGCTTCGTCTCATCACGAAGCTCCTCCTGCCGGGTATCACTTGGGTTTTCATCGGCGTCTCCGCGGCGGCGGAGAAAGCAGCGAATGGCGGTGTTGAGAGCTAGAGAGCAGATGAGGCCGCAGAGAAGGATGATGACTACGACAGCAGCGTTGGCTTCGAAGTCTCTGGAATTGGAGTACGGCCGCCATGTACAAGCGCGTAGATCGTGGCACGGTGGCGGTGGTGATGGTGGCCGGTAGCTGACGGTGTCGTCGGCGTCTAAAGGAGTCGGCCGCATTCTCTCTCTCTCTAGTTCTTGTGTAAGAAAGGAATTCAGTGAATTGCAGAAGATGAAAGACACTATATAATAAATGTGTGGTTTGGATTTCCTTATTTAGCTGCTCTCATTCTTTCTTACGTGGCACATTAATTAAGCTCATTTTTATGCTAATAATTATTTAATTAATACACTTAGATTCATTAAACTCATTCAAATTATACTTAAATACAAACTCTCCATCAACAAATTAATTTGAATATTTAATTTATTGGTATACTCTACACATAAATAATAATAATAACAACGGCGACAAATAAATGTACTATTTTGTCACTAATTTATTAACATCGATCAGCAATCATAGTCACCTCATGCAAGTAGGAAATTAATGGGCTAAAACTAATTTCTTGAAAGTGACGTAGAGATCGGAATGTAAAATATATCTAAATTTATAATATTCATAATTTTATTTTTAATCGAGATTAAATTTTTTAAAATGTGTATTGTTACATAGACGTTTCCACACTCTTATCAACAATGATCGGTTCCTCTCTATTAATGTGACATTTCACAATCCACCATTTTTAGAGTCAAGCATCTTCATTGGTACACCACTACTCAGTGCCTACCTTTGATACCATTTGTAACATTTTAAATTCACTGCTATGTTACGTGTTGATGACAGTCATGATTTTAAAACGCGTAGAGATTTCTCGATCGATGTGGGATCTAACAGAACGTCTAGTTTCAAAATCGTAACAAAATCATTATTTGGATTAGTGAGTCGGCTGACATAATGTTCATTTTCTTAACGTTAGAAGTTCGATCTCGGGTCGGGAAAAAAAAATTCAAATAAGCACCATCCCCCACCCCCTTAATTAACCTTCTTCCCCTGGTGGATGGAAAGTGAATAACAATAAATTGGACATAATTCAGTACTCGACAAGCTGCCCTTTTTCTTAGGGTAAAACAAAATCGCCGATTTTCCCCTCTTCATTCACACTATTGCATCCCCCCTAATATTAAAAACAAAAAAAAAAAAAAAAAAAAAAAATTAA
>NW_019272054.1:739981-889845 GCF_002738345.1 Cucurbita maxima
AAAAAAAAAAAAAAAAAAAAAATTAAATAAATAATATATTTAATTTTTTTCAGAAATTAGAATAAAGTTGAGACATAATACAATTATTCGAATATTCATATCATTTCTAAATATTTATTTAATATTAAAAGAGAATAACTAATTAAAATAGAATTACATCAATTGACATAAATTAATATAATGATAATTAATAGTAATGAAGAATTTATTTCATATCAATAAATAACTAAATAAGATTAAAATAATTTCATATTAAAAAAATATAAATCAACGTTTTTTTTTTCTTGTGTATGTGATGTAATAAAATAAATAATATAAATAAGAGAGTTAAACGTAAGTAATAAAAACGTCGTGGGACCTACAAAATAAGAAATGAGAATAGGATCGTTAAAAGTTTACGAGAGAAATGAGATTCTCAAAGTGCTCGATGAGTCTCACCAATTGATTCTATGCATTTTAGTCGGTAATGAAAATTTTAATTCTTATTCTTTGATTCCCATTCTTAAAAGTGAATGATGTTATGATGTTTTAAAAGTGTTGAATAAATTTCTAATTTTTTTTAAAAAAATTGATTTTCTTTTATATATATTAAAGTCTAAAATTTTGACTATTCTTATCGGACAGATTCACTCGACCCTACTACATATCTTGTCATCAAAAAAACTCGTGAGCCATTAAAATTTTGGGTAACCAATTACCATAGCTAGAACCTCTAAAATTGAAGTCTAAAATTGTATTGTTTTAGTAGATTCCTTTCGGTTATTTTATGTTTTTTATAGACATAAAGCTGAAAATTGAACGACTCCAATTGAGACATGTATATATGACCTTACCATCTAAACCCGATTGAGAAAACCCTAATTGAGTCATTTAAACTATTAGGTGAAAAACTGAGTTTACCCTACCGAGAAAACTCAAATCGAGTCATTTAAACTATTAGGTGAAAAACTGAATTTTACCCTACTCAGAAAACCCTAATCGAGTCATTTATACTATTAGGTGAAAAACTGAGTTTATGTTTACCTACCGATAAAACTTGGGTCGAGAATAGGTAAAATTTGATAAATTTGAAACATATATTCAGTAAAAAAACACACAATATAATTTAGAGTAAAAAGATCGAACATTCGCTTTTAACTAAATAACTCAATTACGATACTTTAAAAAGCATCTAAGAGACGGGTAAAAACTAAAAGATTGGAAGAACCCATTGACTTTAAACTAAAGTTTAATATTAATAATAAGAATAATATATTTGGATAAATGGAAGATGGTGATTGGTACATATTTTGGAGGTATTAAATTGAAGTGTGAAGAGTGGAGAAAGATATAGAGGGTTCTACTGCCCCCACGCCCTCAGCCCCACCGCCATTATCTCATCTGCATCTCTGCATCTCTGCATCTCTGCATCTAGCTTCCCTTCCTTTTTTTAATGGCTTGGAAATTGAGTGCCACATATTAAAAAAACAATTGTAGAGATCAAGCTTGGATTGTTGAGTTCATTCATTAACAACTGCCCAGAAACATTTTGAATGCTCCAATTCTTGATTCGAGTTAAGATATGGTATGTTTTGCATGCTCTACTTTTACTGCTTTTTGCTGGTTTTGAGTCCACCTAGCTTGATCATGTATGAGTGTGATTGAACTTAGATTCTTGTGGAGAGATTCCACGATGGTTAGAGAGGAACAAAACATTTTTTATAATGATATGAAAATCTCTCCTTAATAAACGTGTTTTAAAACTGTGAGGTTCCAAAGCAAACAGTATTTACTAGCGGTGGGCTTATGTTGCTATAAATGATACAGAGCTAGACACTGGACGGTGTGCCAGCGAGAACGCTAGGCTCCCAAGGGGGTTGGATTGTGAGATCCCACCTCAGTTGGAGAGAAACGAAACACAGGCTCATTTTAAAACTTTGAGGCTGATGATGGCGATATGTAACGGGCCAAAGTGGACAATATCTGCTAGTAGTCGGCTTGAGTTGTTACAAATGGTATCAGAGCGAAACACTGACTAGTGTGTCAGCGAGAACGCTGGGCTCCCAATGGGGTGAGTTGTGAGATTCCACATCGGTTGGAAAAGGAAACGAAACATTCCTTGTAACGATATAAAAATCTCTCCCTAATAGTCACATTTAAAAACTGTGAGGCTAACGGCGATACGTAACAGACCAAAATAGACAATATTTGCTAACGATGAGATTGAACTCTTACAAAAAGAGAAGCGTTACAAAAATAAAATAATAAAAAGTTTAAATTTGTATCAAGGGATTATATAAGGAGGATGGAGATTTTCGAATCTCACCTCCAATGTCGAACGTAATCTCTCTTGTACACAATCTTACTTGCATAAATTACGCTAAAATAGAATGAAACGAAAAGAAATATGAACAAGAGTATAACTCAACAGTAATTAACATGTATTTTTATATTTGAGATCGAAAGTTCAAATCTTCATACCATACATATGTGATACTAAAAAAACGTAAATAGATAATATATATATATATATACCCAGATTGACACGCGACTTCACTCACAACATTCAACCGTACCTAGTTTTGTTCGTAAAATTTGATTAAGAAGTTTCCATTACAAAGAAATTGGGAGAAAAGAAAAGAACAAATTCTAAACCTTAGATAGGAAGAGAGCTTTGAGACGTCAATTTGTTTGTTGTTTTTGGACATTCGTAATGACTTGGCCAAATTGAAGCCACAAAGCCACAAGTTATTTTTTGTAAAGAAATAAAGGAGTGATGAGCCTAATGAATGGCCTGGAGAAAGGAACGAGTCTTATGCATTAAATTTTTAATTTAAAGGCCCAAGGAAGAAGAGAGATACAGTTCCCCTTATTGCAGGGAATTTGGGTTGGGATTTGGACATGAAGAGCTGCAGGAGAGGGCCCCCGTTTGTATTTTAAGACATGCACTCATCTTATCTTTCTCAATATGTTGGTTGTTGTTTGTGTATAAGTTTCATTCCCAAAATTAATCGCTACACCTTGCCATGTTTGGTGTGACGATTGGTTCTAAATTTGTGTTGTTACGAGATTGTGAAGTCTCACATCGATTGAAAAAGGAAAGAGTGTCAGAGACAATGCTGGGCCTCAAAGAAGAGTAGATTGTGAGATCCCGCGTCGATTGGAAAGAGAACGAGTGCAACGAGGACGTTAGTCTCTGCAAGGGTGAATTGTGAGATCTGACATCGGTGGGGGATGGAAACGAAACATTTTTATAAGGGTGTGGAAACCTCTTTCTAGCATACTGCATTTTATCTAAAGAAAACAATATTTATTAGCGGTGGACTTGGGTTATTTATTGGTCGATTTCTCGACTAGTTCATTATGTAAAAATACATTTTTTTTATCCATGAAATTTAGAATAAGTGTATATTTGATCTCTAAAGTTTCATACCGTTAAGATCGCACACACTCGATCTAGATGAACATAAAGAGCATGATAGAAAAAAATGCAACTAAAAAACATTCATTTACAGATGTGTTGTGCATTTGAGTGTGGACAGAGAGTTTTGGTTGTCCTACGGTTCAGCTGCTACCTCATGATCTGCCTTCTTACCCCACAGCACTAAGTACAGGCCCAGATGATAAAGAAAGCTCCTACCAGGCTTCATAACGCAACAGTTTCAGGCAACACCTTCAATTCAATACAAACATAGTAGGAAGTGAGTGGGTTACCTGCCTACATGAGGCCGCTCTGAGAACACAAATGCTGAGAATATGGCCACAAATATCAGCATTAGGGGATTGAACATTGAAGTAAAAACTGGCCCGTTGCGCTGATGCACCAGGTTTGTACGAAATACCCCACGCTTGAAATCACAATGTCCTATATACAAATATTGTCGTCGGTCTCACGATTTTAGAAAGCATTTAATAGGTAAAGATTCGAAGATAACACACACAAATAGAGAAATGGTACAAATTGAAAACCTTGTATTAATATATAAATAATAATACTCATACAAAATCCCAAAGCAGGGACGATCGATCGAGGTAGAATAAGGAATTGGACAAAGATGTTGAGATATTAAAAAATATATTTAGTTCTGGAATATATCTTAGATATTATATCTTTTATTTATGATTTGATTTAGAGTTATTTTATTCTCTGTATTTAATTATTTTATATTTTCCTCATTTTTGTACTTCTGGTAAAGGATATCAATATCAATTATAATATACACTTTTCCAATTCTATTTTCTATTCTATTTTCTATTTTTATTTTTTAACATGGTATCAGAGCACCGATCTTGATATTCCTAATATCAGAGCACTGATTGTGATATTCCTAATACCCCCTTGGACTTTGAGTCCAAGGGGAGTATTAAACCTAAAGTCAAACCCTAACTCAATCAGTGAAGCCTTTATAGTTGCCGATCATCCAATATCAAGAATACGTTATAAGCATCTTCAAATTTCTCACCAAGCTCAAAGGTGACATATTCAAGATGTTTGTATTTTCTTTCACAACCTCTCAAGTGATCCAGAGCATCGATCTTGGTGTTATTATCCAATAAATCATTTATGCATGGACCAAAAAGTGATCAGGGAGGATATTCACTTGTTTCAAATCAAATTAAATGGGACAAGTTACTAATCCTCGAGTCAATCATTGTGGTATATTTTTGAGTTTTGCATCTTTCTTGAAAATTCAATAATTTCTTGAAAGTCTAAAAATGCAAACCAATCAAACGCGGTCTATTTTTTGGTTTTGCATCTTTCTTGTAAATTCGATGATTTCTTGAAAGTCTAAAAATGTAAACCAATTAAAGGCGGTCTATTTTTGACGGATATTTTCACCATTGTGAAGACAAAAGTGTTATTGACCTACACTCTCTTCTCAAAGACAACTCGGGTGTTATTGACCTACATTCATAAAGACAAGTTGGATGTGATTACAAGCAAATTAAAACAGTAATGGTCAATTGTGCTGGGTATTTTCTAGTGACTAATGTCTGCAAGCCATTAAGATTGGATGAGCATATTGTGTCGCACCACATTTCTTTGCATAAAAGAAGACTTTGAACGAACTTACCAGTAAAATTAGCCATCCACTCCAAGCAACCTCACTTACAAGAATTAAAGCCCAGCCCTTTATCCAATCCTCGCCACTGCTATGTCCAGAGCCTTGATTCTTGTACACGTCTATGAGTGGCTCCTTGAAGATGCCTTTGGTTACGTATGGTCCTTTCCAAAACGTGAAAACAAAGGAACCACCGATGCACAGAATCGTCCCCAACCCTTTTAGCACCACTCTCGCAGTTCTGATATTCACTCTCTCCAATCTTTGAATATTTTTATTAATTTATACGGAAAAAGAATAGGCACAGTACCGAAACAGAATAGCCATGACAAATGTCAAGCTCGGAATGATGTTACTGAAAGTGGAAGTTACTATAGGCGAAGTATAGCTAATTCCAGCGTAGAATAGATTCAGGTGGATCGTTGAGCCTAAGATTGCAAGCAAAAAGATGTTTATCGTCATCGAAATTGTGAGAGAAGTCCATTTGTTTCTATACAAAGCCACCATATAATCAACCATTAAGCCAACTCGGTAAACTGTAGGATGATTCAAACATTTTGATTGCACCTGTCGATGAGATAAGCAAAAGGAGCCAAGACGAGGAAGGCTATGAAATGGCGAAAAACGATGAAGACCAAAGGATTAAGATCCTTGTCGCTAGCGATCTTCTCCAGAATGTGGGATCTGCCATACGCAATATACACCAACACCATTGCTGCACACGGCGCAAACAGCTTCCTCATTGACACTCCCGCAGTTGCCATAGCATTTTCCCTTTTGCGTCCCAAATAAACCACAAGAGATTTGTGATTTATGTATCCAAATTTTAAATCTTAGGACATAAATTATTATAAATGATATCAGAGTCGTATCTATCTCTGTAGTTTTAAGATGAATAAGGATTACTAATAGACATATGACATCCAAATAAAGAAAGGTTATATTAAATAAATTGAAACCGTAAATGATAGCTATTATATTAAAAAGTGTTTGTGAGTTCTATTTGCTCAATAAATCTTTAAAAATACAAATTGGGTCGATGAAATTTCAATTTTTTTATCTAATGATGAATAGTATGAACAGCTGTAAAGCAACTTTGATTTATGTGTTAAATTTATTTTTCTTCGGTCGATAAAACAAATGAACACACTTTACTAAAGTATTCGATCTTCAATGACGTGACATAAATTTAATTTTTTAATGACAAATTATTTCGAATACTAAGGAGATAATGGTCATCAAGTAGTATATTTGATTAAAAAGGGTTAATTACAGTTAAGATGTTATTATTTACTTATATACCTATGAATAGGGGCTTGAAAAAGAAATGAAAAACTAGGTTGAGCATTCTATCAATTACTTTATTTATTTCATCTCTCATGCCATCCAATTTTCTTTTAATATCTTACCTTTCTATAAAAAAATAAAAAAAAGATTGATATTAGAATTTCGAATATGAATTCGGCACCTAATGACTCATCGTTCTCCTGTAACATGGTCGCGTTACTTACTTCTTGCTTTTAAGAATGAAGATTATATCTACAAACCAACATGAGTCGTCACCCAATCTAGAATTGTTCAAATACCACACCTCACATTTAGCATTTGCGACTAAGGAGTTTTCATATCGTATTCAATTTTAATTTGTGATTGGCCGAATTTTCCCGTTGAACACGTATCATTAACCATTACAAAAACGTGTTATTAAATTTCTACTTTTTGCATTTGTATATGAAATAAAAGATTCATGTTCTCGTTTATGTTACACAACCCTTTACTTGGCTATCATTTACAGATGTATTCTGCATTTCAGTGTCAACAAACACCTTATCTTTCTCCTGCGGTTCAGCTGCCACCACATGATCTGCCTTCTTCCCCCACAGAACCAAGTACAGACCCAGTACGATAAAGAAAGCTCCTACCAGGCTTCATAGCGCAACAGTTTCAGGAAACAGCTTCAGTTCAATACAAACATAGTAGGAAGTGAGTGGCTTACCTGCCCACATGAAGCCGCTCTGAGAACACAAATGCTGAGAATATGGCCACAAATATCAGCATCAAGGGGCTAAACATTGAAGTAAAAACTGGCCCGTTGCGGCTGATGCACCAGGTTTGTAGGAAATACCCCACGCCCGAAATCACTATGCCCTGTACACTCAGCATCATTATGTATACCCATAATGAGGAGGTTCGAGTTCTAGTATAACAGCTCAAGCTCATCACTATATATTGCCCATTTTGGGATTCCTCTCAAATTTTTTAAAACTAGTTTACTAGGGAGAAATTTTCATACTTTTATAAACAATGTTTCGTTTTCCTCTCCAAACAAATGTAGGATCTCATACTTACTCCAAATAGGACAATATTTGCCAGTGATGGGCTTAGGCCATTACAAAAATAGTATAAGAGGCAGACATAGAAGGCTGAGCCCCGAAGGGTGGACACGAGGTTGTATGCCAGCAAAAACGTTGGGCCCGAAGTATGGTGAATTAGGGGTCCCACATAGATTGGAGAAAGATATGAGTGTCAAAGACGCTTGGTGGATTATAAGATCTCACATCAAATGGAAAGGAGAACGAAACATTCTTTGTAAAGGTGAGGAAACTTTTTCTATCCGACTTGTTTTAAAAACTTTGAGGGAAGCTCAAAAGGAAAAGGCGAAAAAGCACGATATCGACTAACAATGAACTTGAGCGGTTACATCTCAATAGACTATACTCACACTGTATACGATGGTTAATAGCCGTGCATCCCATTGCAGCTTCCATTTTTCTGGATCTCTAGCAAAGATCAAGGCAAGGAAGCCAGATTGTGCAGTTGCAAACAAGCAAATCAACACAGTCATGGTCAATTGAGCTGGGTATTTTCTGGTGACAAATGCCTGCAAGCCAAGCCATTGAGATTTGATGACCATATTTCATTTGCTTCCATAAAAGAAGAGTTTGAATGGAGTTAGTTACCTGTAGAATTAGCCATATACTCCAAGCAATATCGCTTATAAGAATAAAAGCTGAGCCCTTAATCCAATCCTTGCCACTGCTATTCCCAGAGTCATGATTCCTGTATATGTCTATGAGTGGCTCCTTGAAGATGGCTTTGGTTACATATGGTCCTTTCCATAACGTGAAAATAAGGGAACCACCAATGCACAGAATCGTCCCCGCCACTTTAGCGGCACCCCTTGCAGTTCTAATATTCACCTTCTCCAATCTTTACAAGTACGGAATTGAACATGAGTATTTAAAACTAATTAATTACTATTAATCACTTTATGACTGATTTTAGACGCTTAAAATATTATTTAAATATCATATAGAACAAAAATAAATAAAGAATATATATTTCAATCTTGTACTGTATTTTAGATTAATACCAACATTATTTAGCGACAAACAGAACTAATAGCTTTTTGTGAATTAAATATTAAAAATAAACATATAAAGTTTTATTGTATCTATTTTAATTTTAAACTACCTGAATAGAACAGCCATGACGAAAGTCAAGCTCGGAATGACGTTACTGAAAGCCGAAGCCACCGTCGGCGAAGTATAGCCGATTCCGACGTAGAATAGATTCAGATGAATGGTTGACCCTAAAATTGCGAGTAAAAAGATCTTAATCGCCGTCGAAATCGTTAGAGAAGCGGGTTTGTTTCTGCAAAATTCAAAGAACCAAAGTAAACGATTGTTCCGAGGAACACAAGACGAGTATTTATTAATCGCACCTGTCGATGACATAAGCGAAAGGAGCCAAGAGGAGGAAGGCGATGAAATGGCGATACACGACGAAGACAAAAGGATTAAGATCCTTCTCGCTGGCGATTTTCATGAGAATGTTGGATCCGCCATACCCAATCTGCACCACCACCATAGCTGCACAAGACGCATACAGCTTCGTCATTGGGACTCAGAACCTGCGATCGAATCCCCTGTGCCGCAAATAAATAACCAAAATTCTGTACCCTTCAAATCCACGAAACTTCATCTGTGTTTAGAAAATCAAAAGTCCACTACTTTTGCCGTTTACTCGTTTTCTTATTTTTCTTATTTTTCTTATTTTTATCATTTATATTTGAGTTCAATTGACAAAAGTACCCTCAATATTATAAATTATTTAAATTTGTTTAAATTTTTAAATCTAATTTGAGTTTCTTTAAATCATCTTAGATACAAGTAGTATTATTATATATTAAAAAGTTATAACATAAAATATTTATTCATTTTTAGTTGAAGTACCCATGTAAGTGGTTGGATGTTATAATAAAATTAATTTAATTTATGAAACTAATGGTAAAAGTTATAGACATCTATAGTTCATGAAATAAAGTCACCTTAGTTCTGTTATAATTTTTTTTTAATTACAATTATATTTTTACCATGTTTTCAAGGTTTATGAAGGTTTAAATCCATATTTTTACCGTCATTAGTTGCAAGTATTTATCTAATTTAGGATACATTAAATAGGATGGATTGGTGGTAGTAGTTGTAAAGCAAGTTGAATGGAGAAAAAGTTAACTTTATAATATATAAACATACGAGCAAAGCATTTTATTCCGAATGGGTTGACATAAACCTAATTTATAAATATTGAATAATTTTGAATATTGTCGGAAATTATAGATACAAAATATTGTCTACTTTAAATATAAAATCTCATAAATTCATAAAAAAAAAAAAAAAACATTTACAGAATTAAATTTTATAATAGATAATTATTTATTTAAAAAAACATTGATAATTATTTAGCTTTTATAATTGTTTTCAATTATGTTTTCAAATAATAAATAAAACCAAAAAAATCGGTCCCCATTGAGTAAAAGGAAACCAATAAGTAAATGCCAGGTAAAGTTCCCGTAGATTTGGGTGGGAGTAATTAATATTCACATTAATGAGTCAGCAAATTGGGAGATGACTTGACTTGGACACGACAGATCGTATCACTACGTTGGAAAAACGACTCGAAGTTTTATTTTAATTAATGGTGTGGGACCCGTCCATCACACACCGTTGGATTATATATATATATATATATATATATTTTTTTTTAATTATTATTATTATCATTTAAATTCTTTTATTTTCTCCAATTATGACAAATTTTATTTAGAAAAAAAACCCATTTTTACTACAACTAAAAATGAGAGGAATTAGAAGCGAACTCAATAAGCTATTGAGCATAATGACACATTTTTAAAAATTAAAAGTTTTATGCATCAAATTAACGTGTCATGGTGACTTCTAATGATCAAATGATTAGTTCGTCATCTCTATGATAGTGTGAGTTATTCAAACTTATGAAGAGTTACATATATCAATTTCTTATCACAACGTTCTCGATTAAAGAATTCGATCTCTCCCCACACGATCCTAAATTCGACATGTTTTATTTATTATTAGAAGGTGGGATAGTTGAACTTTGGTCAAGAATTCGATCTCTACCTCATGTCAAGACTCCATAATTTTAGTCAAATTTTCACTTCAATAATTTGAAATTTAATGGTTCAGTGGAGCTCACTTCTCTATCATGGACCAAATTTTCAAAGAATCGGTCAACGGCTACTAACGGTCAAACTACTCCAATAAAACGACGTCGTTTTTCCCATTTTTGTATAAAATGATGGTTTACTGTCACTGACCAAATTTCAAAATAGGAGTCTCACACGTCTTCTACATGTTTATTTATTTACTTAATGAAAAACTATTCATTACAAAGTTTATTTGTAAGGTACATTTTTAAAATATATTATTTGTAAGGAAATATGGGGTTTTCCCTTCCAACATATTTTTTAAAAAATTGATTAAGGATAATTATGAATATAGGATAATTAAAAAATGCTTAAAGAAAATTAAATTTATTATCTATATAAATAATGTGCACATTTCTTTAAATAACGTGTTATGTCGCAGGAGATGCATGAGAATGTCGCGACCATCAAGTCATGAAGTTGGATTCTGAATCCTTACATAGAATTATTTAAGAATATATGTTAGTTATATAAATTCAAATACCCAACTGTTAAGAATGAGATAGAAAATAGAATTGGAAATATATATATTATCATTGATATTGATATCCTTTAAATATGATACAAGAAGTACAAATGAAGAAAATATAAAATAATTAAATACTGAGAATAAAATAAAATATACGGTAAATCAATCATAATAAAGAATATTATGATATAATATTTAAGATATATTCTATAAATAATATATACTCTAGATATTATATCTCAATACCAAGTGAGAGAGTGTATGTCAATCACACTCAACTTGTCTTTAAAAAAATAAAATTGATGTCTTCCCAAAACTTTAGTGAAAATATCTGTCAATTGCATTTTAGTCGAAACATAACACGGTTTGATGATTCCAGCTTGTAATTTTTCTCGAATTATATGACAATCTATTTTAATGTATTTCGTACGTGTGTCCAGATGATTAGATCTTAATCAAGTTAACTCTAAACAAGTATTTGCTTCTCGAACTATATGACAATCTATTTCAATAGTTATTATCATACTGTTGCACTGATTCCATAGTTCAAATTTGATTGAATTTGCATCTTGAGACGGTTCTTCAATTGTGTCATCAATGAAGCCAATTTTATTTTTGGCAATGAGAGCATTCATAACTTATTTACTCTAAGATTGGAACAAGTGAATATCCTGGCTGATCAGAATGGTGAATATAATAAGGATGTGTTGAATCAACATCCGAATTTTTGAAGCTGTATTTGGTTGATTCTGCAATAGAGAAAATTTTGATATTTAAGAATACCAAGATCAAGATCGGTGATTTGATACCATATTAAGAATGAGATAGAAAATAGAATTGAGAAGGTATATATTATCATTGATATTAATATCCTTTAAATAGGATACAAGAAGTATAAATGAGTAAAATATAAAATAATTAAATATTGAGAATAAAATAAAATATACGGTAAATTAAATTAAATCATAAATAAAGAATATTATGATATAATATCTAAAATATATTCTATAAATAATATATACTCTAGATATATATCAATACCAACCGATTAAAGTTTAAGAAAGAAAAAAAAAATTAAACACTTTCACTATCAAAAGTAAATTTAGATTAACATTTTTCAAGTCCCAAATTTCTGTAAAATAAATGGGTAAGAAAAAAATCATTAAATATATTTAAACTAAAATATAACAATTATTTATTATTTATTTTAAATATTAATGAATTTTGAGTTTTTAGAAATTGGATGAAACATTATATTATGTAATGACTCAGGTTCATGATTCAAATAATGATTCGGAATCTAGATTTGGCATTTCATGGCCTCGACATTATCCTGCATCCCGTGCAACATGGTCTTATTATCTACCCCTCGCTCTTTAAAAGTGAATACTATTCCTATAAACCAACATGAGTCCCTTCAGCAACACAAAATTGGTATAAGTAAAACACGCTTGACCATGAATTCTTACGATTGAGCAACTAAAAAGGAAATGTATACCTTATTATACAAAGGAAAGGAATATTAATATAAAACACAAATGACGATGATGTTTGGTAGCCTGTATAACTTAGTCATGGTATTTCTTTTAAATTTAATAGTTTGCCAACAACTTGTGTATTTATATATCAATTTATTTTATTTCTTGTTTTATCGAGGGATGTACACGAATTGAATAAATTAGGAAAAAAAATCATTTGAACCAATTCAAACACAAAAAACCGAACCAAAAACTCCCATGGCCTTCTCCAGCGTGCACTGCCCAGCCCAGTCCCAGCGCGTGCGGCCCAGACCAGTCCCAGCGTGCACGGCCCAGCCTTCCTCAGTGTGGGCGTCACAGCCCAGTAACAGCGTGAGCGGCCCAGCCCATTTCAAGCGTGTTCGACCCAACCCACTCCCACTATTTTGAGCCCAGCCCAACCCATTCCCATTGTACGCGGTCGGGCCCACACCAAGCGTGTGCGGCCCAGCCCACACCCAGTGTGCGCAGCCTAGCCCACTTCCATCGTATTCGGCCCCAGCCCACTCCCAACGTGTGCGGTCCAGCCCACTGCAGCGCGAGAGGCCCAGCCCAGAGACGGCTTGCGCGGCCCAGCCGACTCCCAGCGTGTTCGGCCCAGCCCACTTCCAGCGTGCGCAGCCCAGCCCATTCCCAGCGTGTTCGGACCAGCCCACACCCAGTGTTCGCGGCTGAGCCTACTCCCATCGTGTTCGGCCTAGCCCACTCCCAGCGTGTTAGGCCCAGCTCACTTCCAGCGTTTGCGGCTTAGCCCACTGCTAGCGTGCGCGTTCCAGTTCACTCCCAGCGCGCGCGGCCCAGCCGTCTCCAGCGTGGGTGCCCAGCCCAGTCCCAGCGTGCTCGTGCCAGCCCACTCCAGTGTCAGTACACTCCAATCGTGTACGGTCCAGCCCTGTCCCAGCGTGTTCGGCTCATCCCACTCCAATTGTGCGCGGTCTGGCAAAATCTTATCGTGTGCGGCCTAGCCCACTCCTGCGCGCGAGGCCCAGCCCATACCCAGCGATCGCGGCCTAGCCCACTCCCATCGTGTTCGGCTCAGCCCACTCTAAGCGTGCCCGGACCAGCCCATCCAGCTTTTGCGGCCCAGCATATCCAGTGTGTTTGACCCTTTCCACTCCAACGTGTGTGGCCCAGTCCATCCAGGGTGTCTGACCCAATAATTTCTTTAGAAGTATAAAAATTCAAACCAACAAAAATTCAATAATTTTTTGAAAGTTTAAAAAGTAAACCCATATGTGGATGAATATTCGTAATTTTTATTTTATTCTTAATATTTAATTAGTTATATTTTTCTTATTACATATTAGTGGGTAGCTTGTATCCTATTTAAACATTATGAATATGAATACATACTTTCGATCCCAATTCTACTTCTTATCGATCCAACCAACGGGAACTTTGAGTAAAAAAATGGTAGGTAACAAGAATCAAGATTGTAGACAATGCAGTGGCAAGGATTGGATCAAGGGCTCAGCTTTTATTGGTTCAAGTGAGATGTCTTGGAGTGCATGGCTAATTCTACACGTAAAACTCCATTCTAAATAAGTATAGATAGATTACAAGAACAGTGAAAGAACAAAGTGCTGCCACATGGTGTGTTCTGTAGTTAACTTGCAACGTTTGCAGCTCCAATCCGAGAAATTCTCGTTTCTCTTACACTATCTTTCACTTCATTATCATTTACAGACGTACTCTGCATTTCAGTGTCAACGAACACCTTTTCCTTCTCCTGCTGTTCATCCGCCACCACATGATCTGCCTTCTTCCCCCACAGCACCAAATACAGACCCAATACGATAAAGAAAGCTCCCACCAGGCTTCATAAACGCAACAGTTTCAGGAAACACCTTCAATTCAATACAAACATAGTAGAGGAAGTGAGTGGCTTACCTGCCCACATGAAGCCGCTCTGAGAACACAAATGCTGAGAATATGGCCACAAATATCAGCATTAGGGGGTTAAATATTGAAGTAAAAACTGGCCCATTGTGGCTGATGACCCAGGTTTGTACAAAATACCCCACGGCGGAAATAATAATGCCCTGTACACACATCAGGAATGACCAAGCCTAAGTGATTGCATGCTATGTGTAAGTACGAATAACTCATTAAGTCAGTTATAGTTTGTTTAGAAGTTAGTTGATAGCTTGTATCCTATACACTCACACTGTATACGATGGTTAACAACCGTGCATCCCAGTGCAGCTTCCATTTTTCTGGATCTCTGGCAAAGAACAAGGCAAGGAAGCCAGATTGTGCAGTTGCAAACACGCAAGTTAGAACAGTAATGGTCAATTTAGCTGGGTATTTTCTGGTGACAAATGTCTGCAAGCCATTGAGATTTGATGAGCCTATTTCATTTGGTTCCATAAAAGGAGAGCATATTTGATGGAGTTATTTACCTGTAGAATTAGCCATGCACTCCAAGACATCTCACTTAGAACAATAAAAGCTGAGCCCTTGATCCAATCCTTGCCGCTGCTATTCCCAGAGTCCTGATTCTTGTATATGTTTATGAGCGGCTCCTTGAAGATGGCTTTGGTTAAGTACGGTCCTTTCCAGAACGTGAAAATAAGGGAACCGCCAATGCAGATCACCGTCCCCAACACTTTAGCAGCACCTCTTGCAGTTTTGATATTCACTTTCTCCAATCTTATACATAAGTAATAAAAAAATTTTAAAAAAAAATACTTACATTAATAGTTTACTAAATAAATTAATTATTAACCCTTACTAGTAATGAACTTAGATTTTTATTAAAAAAATAAATATTATTAGGTAAGAGTATGTCACATCCAGAAATGAAATAAATATATTCGATCGAAATCAAAAGTAAGGATTCCCTCAAGAAAATACATTACCTTTACATCAATATTGATATTGTTTAGTGATGGGAGATATTTTAGCTTTTTGTAAAGTTGAAAAGTTCCAATTTCTACGGTTGTGAATTTTAAAATAATTATAATAATAATAATAAATTACAAAACTAATAAAGAAGTACTTTTGAATGATTCATATTTATCCAAAAAAATGAAAAAAAAAAATGGAATTTTAGTACACCCACATTTTAAAAAGTGGGAAAAAGTTTCCCAAGAATTAAAATAAAAAAGAACCAATTTCTATCTTATTTATAAAAAAAATAAAATAATTGGAACACCCAATCTAATTCAATCTGAAAAGATTTTTCTACTCTGTTAAATATGTTAGACGAACACTATTCTCTGAAGGGTATGATATTATCTACTTTGAGCATTAATTCTCATAGCTTTGTTTTGACCTTTCTTAAAAAGGACTCGTACCAACAAAATAATGGTTAGAGTACCTGAACAAAACTGCCATGACAAAAGTGAAGCTGGGAGTGACATTACTGAAAGCGGAAGCCACGGTGGCTGAAGTATACTTAATTCCAAGGTAGAAAAGATTCAAGTAAGTAGTTGACCCTAAAATGGCTAGCAAGAAGATCTTAATGGTCGTGGAAATCGTCAAAGAAGTCTGTTTGTTTCTGCATGATTCAAACCATAATAAACCATGAATCCATGACATAAGCGAAGGAAGAACACAAACGAGTTTTATTATTGCACCTATCGATGACATAAGCGAAAGGAAGCAAGACGAGGAAGGCGATGATATGGCGATACACGAAGAACACGAAAGGATCAAGATCCTTCTCGCTAGCCACTTTCATCAGAATGTTGGATCCGCCATACCCAATTTGCACCGCCACCATTGCAGCACACGACGCATACAGCTTCGCCATTGACACGCCGAAGGTGCTTGCAGTGGTTGCAGTGGTTGCAGTGTTTGCCGATTAGACCCTTTGTCGCAAATAAATAACCAAAATTCTGTGGCCTTCAAAGCTACGAAACTTCACAATGAAAAGTCTAATTCTGCTGCCGTCTACTCCTTTTATTCTCTTATTATTTCTCTCAATTAAAATACCAAAATAAAAAGATTAAACTTTTTAAATCTAATTTGCTTTTTCTTTAAATCTTAGATACAAAGTATTATTATGTATGCAAAAGTTGGTACATAAAATATTGTGATTTTTTATGACATCATCATTAAGAATATTGGTTAAAATATTAAAATTTACTTTTAAACTTTGTAGCATTTTTTATAATATAGAATATTGGTTAAACTAATAAAATTTACTTTTAAACTTTGTAGGGTATTTTTTTATTATAGAATATTGGTTAAACTAATAAAATTTACTTTTTAAACTTTGTAGGGTATTTTTTTATAATAGAATATTGGTTAAACTAATAAAATTTACTTTTAAACCGATAGTTTGTTTAATATTTATCCTTTACCTCTCAAACTTTTTAATAATACACTTAAATTTTTTATGAAAAATTTAAAAATAAGGTTTTGAAAGTTATAAAATATTTTTTAAAAGGTAAGAAATTATTTATTTATTTATTTAAACGGTAAGAATATTTTCTAATGTTCTTTTTATGTACTAATACAAAATTGAAAAAATTTATAGCCCTATTAAACACAAAATTTAGATTTTAAGGATTTATTATCCACTTTCTAAAGTTGAAGAACGTTTAAAAATTTATTAAACATTTTTTAACTTTTGAGATTTGGTTTGATTTGTTCTCGTATAACTTCCAAAATTATAAATTAGTCGAGATCCATTATTAGATATAAGTGTGAAAAGACATAAAATTCAAATTTATATCTAATAATAACTCAATTAACGTGAATCAATTCAAATTAAGAACCTATTAATTAATTTTAAATGATAAACAAAAGTTATGGCAATTCACTAAAATTTGGACCAATTCATTTGAGTGAACGACTTTACACCTTGTACTTGCATGTCTGTATTCAATGGGAGTGGGCGACCATCATGTGAAATCAACTAAACGACGTGTCGTCCGTTTTCAAAATGGAGAAAATTGGAATTCCATTTGGAGTTAATAACTTCTTTTTTTTTCTTTTTTCTTCACCCGAACATAAAAGACAATTTATTACTTTCCTTGAATTCAAATGTTAAATTCCTCTCTTATAGTAAGTTTCCTCCCTTTAGTTTATCTCCCACTGACTCGTTTGGTCGGGATTCAAAACTATTAGAAGTATTTTTAGTTCAAAGATAGATTCTAAACTCAATTTTTTGAATGAATGAAATACCGTCCTTAAACTGTATCTAAAAACATTTGGTCAAAGTAAAACATGTGGCATATGAATGCATTTTTCAACTCTAATAATAGAGCTATTTATCGAGTATTTTAAATATTCATAAACAGCGACACTAAATCGTTTTTCGTATTTACGTTATAATACATTTATTGGAAATACCATTTTTATGTGTGATATATATATTTTTTATTACAATTATGTTTTTAACATGAATATTTTTAAATAGTTTTTTTTTTTTTTTTTTTTTTGAAAAAGGTAAGGTGGGTACACTCTTTCTGGTTTGACGTCACTATGTTTTAATTTTATTAATGGTGTGGGACCCGCTGACCGCACACATTTGGACGAAATTTTTTGAAAGATACTGAATCAGCTCCGTTTTCAAATTTGGCTGTCACGTGATTTTCTAGAGTTATGAAAAATCTATTTATTTTTTAGTTAAAATATGGTTTCCTTCAATAATATTCTTCGCTGGAATTTATAAAAAAAAAAAAAAAAAACATTATTTATTTTGTGGTTGAAGCGGTAGAGATTCATTAAATAAATATATTTCACATTACTTGACTAAAAAGTTGGCGAAAGAAAACAAATTTCTACTCAAAGTATTTATGACATTAAAGATATATAATGATTTTGGTGGTTAAATTCAAAATCTGGAAACAAAAATAAACTTTAAAAAAAAAATAGTTTGGAGTAATTAGAAGAAAAGAAAATTAAGTTGACATAATTTACAATAATCGATAATATTTTTTTTAAAAAAAATACTCTTATTATTAAAAAAAGTTTAAAGTTGTTATTATTTAATATATGAACTAAATATATTGTCTCCAAACTTAATGTAAATAAGTTATTTATATGTTATTGAATCAAATATAAATAAATATTTTTGAAACGTGGTATTAATAATTTCGTTCATATATTGATTGTAGGAGTATTTTTATTAATATGTTATTGAATAACTTTTATTACTAAAGATCATATTGTTTAATAGGAATTTCATCCATTTAATAACTTGCTTATTTAAGATGGTATGAATTATCCAATTTATGATGAGCTACAAAATGTCAATTTCTTACTCAACATTCTCGACTATAGAATTCGATCTCTTTGTCACGATCTCATTAATTGAACTTATGCCACTTAATTCAAATTGAAATTTATGAAGTAAAAACAAAATTCACACAAAGTTACGTATTTTCTTTGAAATGTGTGATAGTTTATCGAACATAATATATTAATCCGTGTTTTCTTATATTAAATAGATAAAAAAAAAATCTTTTTAAATTAACGTTTTAGAGATCTCAAATTTAACGAGGAGCACGTTGGAGAGTATGAACGCGCTTACAAACATCATTCACGTCTCTACACCATAAGTCATTGGTCAAAACTCCATAATGTTTGTCAAATGGCCGCTTCAATAGTTTGAAATTTAACGGTTGAGTGGAGTTCACTTCTCTCTCTATCATGAATCAAATCTTCACAGAGTTGGTCAACGGGCAGTTACGGTCAAACAACTCCATCGAAACGTCGTCGTTCTCCCATTCCATTATGTTTATTTGTTGTGGCTGCCTGCCACCTTACTAAAATTCAAATAAAAGTTTCGCACGTCTTTTACTATATTTATTGTTTAATTCCCTCAATATTATTATTTAATAAATATATTAAAAAATATAATTTGTAATAATAAATATAAAACAAAAACATAGCAGTTTAATTCAAATAATAGATATATAAAAGAAATGAAAATATAATAAAGTCCAAAAATGAGACATGAGTCGGTCATCACTTCCATCTCTTCACATTCAAAATGTCCCAAGAAATTATTTTATTTTTTGAAAAGTAAATTTGTATTAAAATATATTCTAAACACACTACTTTAAATTTTTATTGAAGTAGTAATGTTTTCAACAATTTCAATTATATCATAGACATGTTTGGAATATTTTCTGCTTTAAATAGTTTTTTTAATTAAAATGTTTTTATATCTTAAATTATGTTTCAAATATAGATTTTTTTTTTCTTTAGGAATTATATTAATTATAAAATACGTGTTTTCCTTACAAAATATTTTTTAAAAATTTAGACAATCTATCTCAAATAGCTTTTTAAAAATAATTCAAGTTTTGTTAGTGTTTTTATGTATTAATAATTTTTAAAAAAAAAACATTTCGAGAATTTACAGTTTAAATCTATTAAAATTTTTAAAGATGCTTAAGAAATTATTTTATTTTTTGAAAAGTAAATTTGTATTAAAAATTTATTCTAAACACACTATTATTAATAAACACCTACGTGGCGAAAAGGATAAATAAATTAAAATACCCAACAAATTGGAGTTTTAAATAGAACCAAGAAATCAAATACTTTCCGTGTCAGAAAGAAATTTCATTCAATATTTTACTAAGCCTCAAGTTTTGGTTAAAAAAAAAAACATAAAACAAATGTCCCCAAATTTGAAAACCAACTTTTTTTTTTTTTTTTTTTTAATTTCTTCTAGAAAAAAATTGTATTAAAATTTTTTAAATAATATAATTTATTAGACACAAAATTGAAAAATGTTTTTTATTTAATTTTTTTTTAGTATTAAACAATTATTCTTGCGTGTTATTTTTGAAAATGTTGGTTGATGAATTAGTTAAACTTCGAATACATTCACGTGTCTAAATATATTAATAAAAATAAAATTCTAAAAACATTAAGCCGTAGTTGGTAGATATAGGATCACTCCCTATTTTGACGAGATAATCAACAACTACTCTTTAGTAGTGCATTATCTAGATTACCACGATCTATATAAGTACTTATGTTGGTCGTTATGGGGTTGCGTCCTATAAGATATGAATCACATACGACGTTACTTCTTGCATGTTCATGATAAAGTTCCTAATTCGGATTCGAATTCTGAACATGAATCGTTACAAAATGATATCAACACTTTTTTTTTTAATTAACCAACTTACCTTTCTTCATCATCAACATCATAAGTTGGGCATATCGTAGAGAGTTGAAATTGGGCATTAATAAACACATTGCTCGATACCAACAACCAATATGCCTGCAACATGGAATCAATTCAAACACAAAAAAACAGTACTCTCCTCCTCAGATTACAGTTTCCCAAAAGGCCCATCTCCATTTTCTTTGTCCTCATTCCATTCACTCACAATTATAAACCAAATTAAAGCTCCACATTTGAGGCCCCCCCATGGCCATGAGAACCTGCACAAAGAAGCCATCATCAAGAGGCCACCATCGCTATGTAGGCGTTCGCCAGAGGCCCTCCGGCAGATGGGTCTCTGAGATCAAGGACTCCCTGCACAAGGTCAGGCTATGGCTTGGGACTTTCGACACCGCCGAGGACGCAGCTCGGGCTTATGACGATGCGGCACGAGCTCTCCGTGGCTCCAATGCTCGCACCAACTTCGCCTACTTGCCTCCAACCTCTTCTGAGTCAAGTATAGGTAAATAACAAATTCTTTTGAACTTCGATCTTATATAAAGGAAAACAATAAATGAAAATATATTAATTTAGTGGATGCAGGCGATGCTAGCCAGCCCATGGAGCCACCCTTTTCTTTCGAGGAGGGTTGCATGGAAAAAGACGACGGTCTCCTGGGGGCCCTAAGGGCGAAGCTGTTCGACGGCAAGGGGCGTCGGGTGCTGCAGGCTGTGGCTCAAACATCTTGCAGCTTTGAAGACGTATTTTGTAGTTTAAATGGTTTTGTTTGCGGAGGAACCAATAATTTAGAAGAACAAGAATAATGGGTTGGGTTAAATTTTTATTTTTAATTTGTATGTTATTTTAAAAGTCGATGGTTCAATTCTTAATGTTGTTATCGGATGCTTGTCTCTAGAATAGTTAGACTAAAAAAAAAAAAATGTTGTGTACAAATTTTTCGGCTAGACGTTAGAACTGCTAAGATTCCAACCAACTACGCTCCATCCGAGTCTCGGGCCGCCTTCTTCCTTTTTCCTTTTTCAGCTCGTCATTAGTTTTGAATCTCTTTAACATATTTGGTCCATACTTCAACTAACATTAGGAGTGGTGGGTGTCACTTAAAAATGAAATAATTAATAGAGATAGAGATAGAGAGATAGGCCCACTCTCCCATTCTCCAATTCAAAGTCTATATCTTCTTTTGCATGTTGAATTAGCAATGCACATGCCCAAATTTTACTTGGAAAAAGAGGAATTGTAGGGTAGAAAGAGAGAGAGATTAGGGTAGGGAGCATGAGAAAGTGGCATGGGGATGGGTGTTAGGCAAAGGGCAAAGGGCAAAGGGTGTGGGGTAGGGGTCCTTAGCTTGGACGCCGCATGCTCCTCTCCCCACGGGTTTGAAAATTTGCACATTTAAGATAGGTGAATGAATCAAAGTGATCTTCAGAATAAGATGACTAATAAACTTTTTAAGTTATGAAAAGTCACTACATAAGCATGCAAGTGAGAAACTCTATGGTTAAACGAATTTTCGTGGGAAACAGGTAAGTGATATTGGTCTGTGGAGATAGTCTTCACTCTTAAAAAGTAGTGTAATTTTTTTGTTCTTTAAAAAAAAAAAAAACAACTCATATCAATACTCTCGTTTTCTCCTCATTTTTCCATAGCATTACTCATTCTACATTTTGACCCACATTCACAAATCTTCAAAATTGTTCGGTTTTCTCATTATCACAGTTTCTATGATGATTTTGTCTAGCAAAACGATTGTATTTGTATTTATTCTTAGAAGTATGGTTTTAAAATCAAAATCGAATGATATTATTTATTTGGACATGGACGTTCATAATTAATTTTTTGAATCACTTAAAAGGTTTCGTAGGATAGCGAAGTTCTTCACTTCTATACTCGTAATCTTTCACAAATACACTGAACCATTTGATAAAGTTTTCAAAGGATAGAAAAAAAAAGACCCCATTGCCTCATTTTAACAGTGAGAAACTTCCAAGAAAATGGACCATTTGACAAAATTTGCCATGTTACAAACAGCTTTTCCCAATATAGTCAATTTTATAATTAAACTGTTCAAAACCTTGTAGATTCTTTCCTCTCCAAACTCTTTTTGAATCAATTCTTAAGCATAAAAAACATATTTCTAACACTCCATTATACTTTTCTTCTCGTGCCTTTTATCATGTTTGTCTCGATTATGTTGTGGATTTTAAGGAACAAAAGTTGCCCATAAATTTGTATGGTCGTGATCATATACACTCAAATTTAAAAATTTATCTCATTCAACTTATGGTGAGATCCTTTATTGTGTATTCTTAAAAAATGTTATTTTGTACTTTAGAAGGTTGACAATGTAATCGGGAACGAGGTTCCTGTTAAGGTAACAGGGATTCAACTATCGATGTCAACATCAATACTAATAGAAGTTAATTTACTCTATAGTTTAGGAGCCGTTTGTACAATTTTTTCTAATATTTTTAATGAACGTATAGTTTATTATATTGTAATATTTACATTTATGGTTAAAAACATAGTTCTCAAACACAAAAGGAAAAGCTGTTGTTTGAATACAATTTTCTGAACCAACCTTTATTTTGACATTTAAGAACCCATTTTGATAACAACTTTGATTTTTTTTTTCAGTTAAATAAATTAATTATATTTTGATAGAATATAAATTTTAATCAATTAATTATATTTTGATAGAAATTAGCCCATTTAAACTACTTAGATAGTTTATTAAATATATTTTCTTGTATTATTTAATTAATATTGATAGAAATTAAATTTAAATTACATTTATAATTAATAATGCTCAACAATTAATTAAATTAATTGAGGATTCAATGGTAATAAATAAATAATCCTATATTAAGGAATTGAACTATTTATTTGATTCATTTTTATAGATATAAACACAATAAAATAATGTAAATAAGAATGTTCGTTAACTATTTAATTGAAATTATTATTTGATTATTAATTAATCAATCAATTTCATAAACTAAACATAAACATAATTATTTCTTATGATATCAAACAACTTCTTAATTATTATAATAAAATTGTGTATATTTATTTTTATTTTAATAAATCCATAAATATTAAACTAATTGAATTATAGTTACGTTGACGAAATGTGTCGATTTGAACCCATCTCGACCAATTAAAATATAATAGTCATATTTAAATTTAATATAAAAGTCGTCGTCCACAAAGCTCTTTGGGGACCAATGTACAAGTAAGCGTGTATTCGAGAGATTGTTCGAAAATTTGAAAATGGAGAAAGAAAAGAATAGGTTGATAACGACATTAAATTTCATGGTGAAAAAAGTGTTGTGCGTTTCTTTTAAATAAAAAAAAAATAAAATAATTTCTAGGATTCATGTGAGTGAGAACTGATTGGGAATAGTCTTTACCACGTCATTATCCATATAATAAATGCTTGACAATTATTAATAATAATTAATTATTAAAATTAAATCAAACAAAACTATTATTTATTTATATAATTAGAGCTAAATTTAACAAAGAGAAATAAATATTAATAAAAGAAAAAAAAAATAGAAGGCCAATTTATTGTGTAACTCGACACAACAATAGTTAGTATTTAAAACGTGGCTAACGGGTTTTCTTTTTTCATTTTTGTAAAAAGAAAATAATAATAATAATAATAATAAGTCAAAAAGTCAAACATTCATTGCAAATGCCAGCAGTGATCGGCCACCACCATAATACTTCCGTCCACACACAATCAAAACCCTAATTTAATTTTTTTTTTTAATGTGAAAAAAAAAATAGGAAATTGAAAATGGGTATTAAGTAAAGGATTTAGTATAAACCCCATTTCTGTATTAAAAAAAATCTAATATTATATTATAATATACACCAAAAAAGATTTAATTTGGATGAAAAATGGAAAGTATTAAATGAATAATATTTAAGAGAGAGAAAATAGTAGAGATGAGAAAAAAGCATGCAAGAGAAGTGGGGACAAGTGCAACTCTTTCTCAAATCTTAAACCCAAAAATAATTAGAAAAAAGAATAGAAATGAGAGTGTGTACCACCAAGGATGTTGACAAGGACACCCTCACATGAGACCTCTAATCACCATAAACATGGCCTCCCTAAAACATACCCTACAAAATTTTTCTCTCTCTACCCTTATTAGGGACCATTACCCCAAGCCCATAAACATGAACATGGCCAAACTTGATTAAAGAGGGGGAAATGAGTTCCCTAGATACCTATCCTATTCTCTTGAACTTAGTCGGGCTGGAGTTCTAGCTCGATAATAACCGTTCAACTCCATCACTAACAGGTATTGTTTTCTTTTGACTTTTTATTTCAAGTTTATACCTTCTTATAAAAATTGTTTCATTTTCCTCTCCAATTGACGTAGGATCTCACAATTCACCCAATTTCGGGACCAACATCCTCGTTGGCACTCTTTCACCTCTCTAATCACGTGAGATCTCACATAAATTCATTTTCTTTCGTTTAATTCCGCTATGATTTCTAGTTCATGTGCTTTATTTATTTATTTATTTTTGGAGTCTTTTGTTGGTCCAATTACATTAATCCATATCCATCTTCTTCTCTCTCTCTCTTTTTGTGGGTTTTTTGTGGGTGTTTTTCGGTTCTTCTTTGAACCCTAAACATACCCATCACTCTCTAGATCTTCAAAACCAAGAATTTCGAATTGGGTCTTGTTAAAGGATGAATTTTGGACTGAATAGACTCCAAAATCACGATTTAGAACCCAGAAATAGGCTCGATTTGACGATGTTGGAGCCGCCGGAGCCGGAAGAGGAAGCTGCTAGTTCTACGGCGGTGGGGTCCGACGGTGGCGATGGAGGAGTTGAGAAGGAACACATGTTCAACAAAGTGGTGACGCCGAGTGATGTGGGAAAATTGAACCGGCTAGTGATTCCAAAGCAACACGCTGAGAGATTTTTCCCCTTAGATTCATCAACAAACGACAAGGGTTTGCTCTTAAATTTCGAAGATCGCAACGGCAAATCGTGGCGGTTCCGTTACTCCTACTGGAACAGTAGCCAAAGCTACGTTATGACCAAAGGCTGGAGTCGCTTCGTCAAAGAGAAGCGCCTCGACGCCGGTGATACAGTTTCCTTCCAACGTGGGGTTGGTGAAATTGGAAGAGATCGTCTTTACATTGACTGCCGCCGCCGCCATGAACTTCCCATTCACCACCACTCTCCCACCACAGTCAGCATCCGACCAAGCATCGTCGTCCCAGCCAGCGCCACCGCTTGGGGGCCATTCATGTGGCAGCCACTCAGCGCCACAACACCTGGATACCTCCCCCATCTGCGAGATCCCACATCGAATAGAGAATGTTGTCCGTATTCAGACGGGAGTGTTGAAACATCTGGAATGATGTTTTTGAGGACAGAGGGAAGAAGGGTAGCCCCAAGATTAGGAGATCAGAGGGAGGTGGAGGTGGAGCCGAGTGGCGGCGGCGGTGGTTCAATGACGGCGGTTCAAGATACTCCAGTGAAGAGATCAAGACTGAGGCTGTTTGGTGTAAACATGGAGATGGAGGATCCAATTTCATTGACTTCTGATGAATGCGAATTATTATTGTTTTCTTCAAATTCAAACCCCAAATTGGCTTCCTCCTCTTCAAATTACGAGTAAGCAAAAGTTTTAAGGTTTTTGGTTTTGTTTTGTGTATAATAAATTAGGAAATGAATGCAAATTAGTAAGAACATATGATAATTTCTCATTCTTTTGAAGCTTTTCTGTTTGTTTCAAATGATATCAACCCTTCTAGACACTGCTGAGAACCCCAAAAACAAAAGGCTTTTCTCTTCATTACTTTGTTGTTCTTCTCGCTGCTCCCATCCACATGCCCTGCACTTTTTCAGTCCGTTTCTTCCTTCCTCTTTTCTTTTGAGTTACGAGAAATGGTTCATTGAAGTTTTTAGGACTATCGTCTTTGCTAGTAAATGGATCAAAATAGATCATAAAGAGGGACGAGTTGATTCTGTCTTTATCTTCTTCGTTTTCCTCATTTAGTCAAGCACTTACGATCTTTCTGGATTCGTAAGATGAATACTCAAAAGTCCAATTTATAGTTCGATTTATAGCAAACCAGTAATTTTCGGCCACAAGGATATCATAAACAGTCTCCCCATCCATTATTTGAGTTCCAATGCAACGATGGTCGAAATTCATTTGAAATATTCAAAGCCCCTTCTTGCTTATTTTGCATGAAATGCCATCATTTTGGGGTTATTCAATGGTTGTTTCAATTATCAATTTCTATGCAATTTGAAGTTGGGAATTGATTTGGTATTATTATGTTTGTAGTTGGGATTAGTGCTTCAGCTTTATGTTCATTATGGTGGGAATTTATTGCCTTACTCTAAATCAACCTTCTTCCATTTTAATGTGTATCTTCTTCTTCATTTCTAGCCATAAGAGTTGCTTCTTTTTCGGTACTTATCTTCTTCTACGTTCAATTTCTTTTTGATCTTCTAACGGTTACACAAATTAATTACATTTTTAGTCTCGTGATTTTAAGTATCATATTATTGTAATTCCTGTATTTATGATGTCCCACGTTGGTTGGGGAGAAGAACAAATCATCATTATATAAATAGTGTGGAAACCTTCCTGTAACAGACGTGTTTTAAAGCCTTGAGGGGAGCCCAAAAGGGGAAAGACTAAAAAGGAAATATCTGCCGACACAATCGCACTTTTAAAGGCAGCGGACTAGCGATTGTGCGGCACTCACTTTCCAACGACAAGTGACCTAAGTCAATTTGTTCTTGCGTCGCCTACGGCCAAGCAACGTATGATCGAGCCTCTAGCCTCGGTTTTGAAAGAAGGTTTAGAAAACGAGGATAGAGAGAGATTTTAGAAAGAGAGATTTTTGAAAGAGACCTTATATAAAGCAAGCAAGAGAGAGATAACAACGACTTAGCATATATAACCTTGGGTAGGGAGAAGTTGACGGGATCTAGATCGCTCTTAATTTATGTCTATCGTTAATTTTTCAATTTTAAAAATTTTAAAAATTTATAAATTGACTTATATCTAATAAATCAATTAATTTTTTTAAAAAATCAAATTTATCAAGGAGTTTATAAATAATAAATTAAAAATTAAAAGTACATCAACTGAAGTTTTAATTTAATCTAAAAATTTATTATGATTTTGCTAACATTGAATTCATGAAAAAAAAATTCTCTTAGAGCCAAAAATAAAAATCATATATTAAACATATTATGAGTCAATTATAATATTCGATCTAATCTATACATCTTTACATAATCGAATTTGATTCTCCATTTAACTTCGCGGCAAGAACATTCAATCTTGGCGTTTAAATTTGTTCTCTTTCTCTAAGAAATTGTACTTTTCATTCTTAATTATTAAAAAAAAAAATGAGTAATATTGGTTCGTGTGAAGTAGTATAATAATCTTTTTCATTTTGGTTTGGGTGTCATTTTTATTAATCTCTCGACATTACAGGAATATATTCACATCGACATTACCATTTGTCACAATCGCACTTTTTTGACCGGGGACTTTTATGATTATAGGACGCTCACTTTCAACACCTAGTGAGTCAAGCCAATTTAAATTTGTATCACCTACGTCCCGGCAACGTATGCTCAAGTTTCTAACCCGATTTTCATAAAGGAGTTTGAAAGCAAATGTATAACACTATGAGCATATTATTTTTTGGGTTGGAGAATCTGACAACTTAGCACGTACAAGAACACAAGGCAAAATCAACAGCCCATTTTGTGATGTATACTTGGACAAAACTTTTGTAGCAAAAAGGAAGAGATAAATTATGATTGTCCCAAACACCATATCTGTGTCAGCTTTGAGGGCAAAATCATTGCTTTTGCCGACTCAACAAAAGCCACACAGTTTCTTTCAAAAGTTGGATATTAAGTTGTAAAAATCTTTCTGAACTACTAGAAATTTCGGGTTGGTGACTCAATCAACCAGAATAAAAGAGCCCACATAACCAACTATAGTCCACCTCTATTTTTAAGTTGGGTTGTAATGGTAGGTTGGTGGGGTTGACTCCAAAAAAATGTCTCCCTTGTCCCTGATTTCACTCAGTCAACTCGGTCTCTTTCATTGAATTTGATTCTGCTTTCAAGACTCTTGAAATGAAAGAAAGATATGTCCTCCCCTATTTGATTTTGAGGGCCATTTTTTAGGTAATTACATACGCTGGATGAGAAGAAGATCAAGTTCATTCACCTATCGGTCTCATTGCTTCGCTCCTTCACCTATCAGCAAGTGAATGACTGATCCTTTTGCGCCAGTATTGTTGCGAGACTGGTACTTGGCGGCTCACAAGCAACATATAAACTGACGGTTGCCCATCACCTGCTCTCTTTTTCAAGCCCTTTCTATTCTCTTTCTAGTATGGTTCCCCTATAATCACACTGAACGCCGAGCTTCGGAGAGCTTCTCTCTCCCCAGCCCACAGCATAGTGTGAAATCAGGATCCTTTCATCGAGCACCATTTTCTTTTATCTCTCAAGGTGTTCTAACTCTATTTATTGGATCAAGTCATAACCTACGCCTGAGACTAGTATACTACTATGGAGAGACTAAGCTCTATTTCAGAGATTGGACTCTCTTCCCCTACCCTACTATTAAGTAAGGACCCTACTATTAAGAAGCTCTTCCCGAGCCAGGTTTCCTGGATCCACGTGTTTCTAGTTGGGTCTAAATGGATTAATGAAGAAGGAGGCAGGCAGCAATATAAAGAAAGAAGCCTGGCGACACACACCTCTTTTTAACCAACTAAAGCCGGATCCACTACACGGCTAGAATTAGAGAAAGATTGAGAAAGAAACCCCAAACTTACAAATTAATCCGAATTAAATTGAGTAGTCTAGATTGCTCGGGTCTTTTGGATCAATTGAATACCCGTAATTATACCAAATTCCTTTTATCATTGTTGGGTTCCATTTTATAATTTATGTTTACCATTTTTCAATTTCATCCCAAAAATTTTAATTAGCAATTTCTGGTATCATTAAAACTTTTTAATTACAAAATTTAAAATTATAGTGTAGATATTTGAAGAGGGGATAAAATTAAAAGGTTTACAATATTATATTCAAGGCAATAATTGAAACTGCTTTTGTACAAACCTTTTAAAGTATGGTACGGACCATTATTAATTGAATGGAACAAAGAAAATAGAGAGGAATCAAACTAGAAACTTAAATTTAAATTCGGAAAAGAAATTAAATTTTATGTTTTGTAATTGTTCTACCTGGCAACAACTGTTTTTTTAGTTTAGCAATCATTAATGTTTCAGATAATTGGTGTCTTATTCCATCATCTTGTATCGCCGTCAGCCTCATAGTTTTAAAACCATCTACTAGGAAGAGTTTTCGCGTTTTTCACATGAAGGAATATTTCATTCACCTCTCTAACCGATGTGGGATTTCACAATTCATCCACCCCTTGGGAGCCAGCGTTCTCGCTGGCACACTGCTCAGTGTTCGGCTCTGATACCATTTGTAACATTCCAAATCTACTACTAGTAGATATTGTCTACTTTGGTCTGTTACATATTGCCGTTAAAGTCAAGATTTTAAAACATGTCTACTAAAGAAAGGTTTCGTTCTCCTCTCTAATTGATGTGAGATCTCATCATTTTTTAACTTTTATATTATCAAAATCATTCTCATTCGAATATGGTGTCAGTTTATTCATATACCTCTCTTTTACTCGAAGGTGATACGTTTGAACAAGAAAGCAAACCCTATTCTTCTTCTTCATCATCTGTCTGAAATAAAGAATAAAGAAAGATGAAGACAATTAAATAGCACACAAAGGAAAGAAAGAAAGAAAGATAGCCACAAAGTTCTGAACGAAATTAATGAGAGCACACAGATGAATAAAAGCAATAACAAACCACTGACATATGGTAACTGGGGGTTCTTCATTTTTGGAGTAATGTAAGCAGTGTTGAAAACGAAAGACAATGCAGAAACCAAAATGGGGCGAAAGCCAGATGGTTTGATGGTAGCATGGATGGACCACCACTCACAGGGTATCATTCTGTTTAATCTATAAACTACGGCCGCCTCATCCACAAATCTAGGACACCCAACACAACAACAAACAACACGCCAACAACACGCCAACACGCCAACACGCCAACCATTGAGTGACAAATACAGAAAAGAGTAACCAAAAATGGTGTTGGTTTTAGTTGAAATGAAGTGAGACTATATTGGCATCTCTAGACAAAAAGAGAGGCAAAAAGAGAGTAAAAGAAGGAGACATTGCATTTAACAATGACACTGCGAAGCGTGGCAGCCGATCCCATATACATTCATTCATTCATTCACTCATACATACACAAAAGCTTCACACGACAGCGACCCATCATCTTCCATCACCAACCAAACCACAAAACCCTAATTCCACCAAAGATCAAATTTTTTAATTTACTTTATGTATAATGTCTGCGTTTTGTTTAAAGCTGAGAGCACCAAACTTCTGTTCTGACCCATTTCAAAAAGAGGGGTTATTAATAAATGCATCACAGGCTCACGTTTTGGTGTTCTTCATTTCTAGGGTTTGGACCATTTTTTAATCCTATGCTCTATCTTCTTCATAACATTAAATCTTCAGCTATTCAATTTTCATACTTCTCAATACAAAACTTGCTTTCTATAAATTCTCTTTTGAACGGGTTGGTTGAGGATTGTTGAGAGAGGAGCCCCACATTGAATAATTAAAGAGAAGATCATGGATTTATAAGTAAGGAATACTATCTCCATTGGTAAGAGGCCTTCTCGGAAAACAAAAAACAAAGTCAGGAGCAATTATGCTCAAAGTGGACAATATCATACCATTGTAGAGAGTTTCAGTTTCTAACATATTATCAAAGTCATGTCATTAACTTAGTCATGTCAATAGATGAAATTGAGTCTCGATTAAGGGAAGGTTGTTCAAGGAATCCATAGTCTCTCTCCCTTGAGATGAGATTTGTTGGAGAAACAGATATCATTGCGAAATGTCGTGGTTTCCAACCCCTTCTTAATACATGTAACAGGGAATTCAAACTGAATTTTCTGAGTAGAATTCGTAGGGATTGAGTTCCTCACGAAGATTTTTTCCATATATATATATATATATGAAAGTGGAGCGAGACAAAGTGGCAATAGAGCTGAATCGAGGTTAGGGACAAAGTGGCAATAGAGCTGAATCGAGGTTAGGGATGGGGATGGATAATGTAATCTCTCCCCAGTCCATTCCCATTCCTAGTTAAAACAGGGATTTCCTTCCCGGTTCAAAACGAGTCTCGAATAGGAATCTCTAATTAAAATATCCACTTTACAAAAATTACTTTTATCAAAAAATTATCTGCACATATTAATTTTTTTACCGTTTTTCTATTTATTAAAATGAAAAACTATATTAACCACACTCTAAGGTAATAATTTTTATTTGTTTAGGTAATCTTAATCACTGAGCAAAAAGGCCACCATCCCTTAAGTCACAACCCAGTTGGGTGCCAAAAAGGGTCCAAATGGAGACCCAAAGAAGAGATCAAAGGGACAGCCCTAAACTCAGTGATCCTAACCCTCACAACATAACCAGAAACCACCCCAGTTTTAATCCGATGCAGCCGCTTATACCCAACGCTGCTCTCATCCACAATCTTCTTTCCATCCAAATAAATCTCATGCCGTCTGATCCTCTGACCAAGTCCTATGGCTTCTTGGATCCTTATCACATTGAATCTCAGCGCTTGATTCTGCTGACTTCTGATCTCAATCCAATGCTCACGGCCAGCATCAGCATCAGCTTCCACGGGTGCCCAATAAGTCCATAAGTGGTCACTGTCCAACACATTTTCAGGCCCAAACCCTCCCTCTTTGCCTCCCCTTTGGCTACTGGCTTTGACTGAGCAATTGTGAGCCAAGTTAGTGGTGAAAATTGTGTCAATGGCTGCCTTGAATTGCTTGAGGGTGTCGGCGTCTTCTTGGGCTATTAGACCTGTGGAATTGGGAGGCACATTGACGAGAAGAACACAGTTTCTTCCCACTGAGTTATAGTATATGTTTAGGAGTTCATTTAAGCTTTTTGGGGACTCTGATTTGTGCCAAAACCATCCCTTTCTTATGGATACATCACATTCTGGTGGTACCCAATGTGTCCCTTTTGGGTCACCTTTGTTTAGGTACCTGCAATTTTCAATTTGTGAATCTTTCCACTTTGAAGCTTTTCTCAAAGTTTTAAAATGTGTATGCTAGAGAGAGGTTAAATGTTTCTTTCCGTCTCCAATTGATATTGGATCTCACATCCCACCATTTTAGGGGTACAACATCCACTCCGCCCAATACTGACGTGGGATTGGGCCGATCTCACAATTCACCCCTGAGAGGCCAGCTCGGAAGAGGTTGAATGTTTCATTTCCTCTCCAATTGATGTGTCATCTCACAATCCACTTTCTTAGGGGTCAGCATCCTCACTCGCACACCGTCCGGTGCATATGTGGGATCTCAATTCACCCCTTAGGGGCTAGCATACTCGCTGGCACACCGTCCGACCGATGCTGATGTGAGATCTCACAATCCACCTTTTTAGAGATCCTACCCGATGTATGGCTATGATAATACTATTTGTAATAGCTAAATCAAATATATTGTCCTCTTTTGACTTTTTCAGACTTTCCCTCAAAGTTTTAAAAGGCATCTATACAGGTTTTCACACCCTTTGACCTTCTCCAACCAACATGATATCTTATAAAAACACTTACTCGGAAATGCCTTCTGCTCCTATGGCAAGCAAAGTTCGGTTGATCGTTGACCAGCACGGCATCCCTGCAAACCCTTTCTCGTTTCCAACCCATCGGATGTCCGGTCCAGCATCGGAAAATATGTTGATGGAGCTCTGCAACTCCTTCACCATTGCAAACCAGTCCGAGAAGTAATATGACATGTTTGGAGCATTCTGACCTTTGGCTCCATCAAACCAAATCTCCCTCACATTCCCATATCTAAAATAACATTCAAAATCAAGAGGTTAGATAAAGCACAAATTTTTATGATTCGATTTGATAATAGTTAAATTGGGTTAATCTCACTTTTGGAGAAGCTCTTGTAACTGGGCCAAGTAGTACTCATTATAAGGCAAATCATGGCTATATCTCCGATCATGTCGATCCCACGGTGATAAATACAGCCCGACATCGACGCCGTGGGCGGTGGCGGCGCTGACGAACTCCTTAACGACGTCTCCTCGGCCGTCCTTCCAAGGGCTGCGGACGACGGAGTGGGTGGTGTATTTGGAAGGCCAAAGGCAGAAGCCGTCGTGGTGCTTGGCGGTGAGAATCATGAGGGAAATTCCGGCAGCGGCGGCAGTGGCGGCCCATTGGGCGGGGTTGAGAGAAGTGGGATTGAAGAGGGCGGGGGACTCAGCGCCAGTGCCCCATTCGGAGTCGGTGAAAGTGTTGGGTCCAAAGTGGAGGAACATGATGACTTCTCTCTGTTGCCATTTCAATTGGGAGAAGGAAGGGAGTGGGAGGATTGGCAATGGCGGCGGTGTTGAAACCTCGAGCTTGGGAGAAGAGAAATGGAGGATATGGAGAAATGTGAGGAAGAAGATGGAGGAAAAAAGGTGACCCTTTTCTGCCATGGACGGTCTCGTGAAGTTGTTTGTGTGTGTGTGTGTTCTTTAAGCAGAGGAATGTGACAGAATTGATGAGAGTGGGAAATTGAGGTAGTGGGTAGTGGGGAAAGATTCTTTTGCATATATGAACAATTGTATCACAATGATTAATAAGTTGTTTCACTCTAAATTCAAGAATTGTGACACAAAATGCAACCACCCAACTAGCCTTTAGAATTTAGATTCGGATTGACGGACGCATATAGCCATATTATTTACTCATTCATAATAGAATTGATTTAAGCAAAACACGCTCAACTAAAAACTTCAATAATTGAGCTATTAGATGAACGACTTTCAATTGTTTTAATTATTTTTTAGAACCACTCAAGAACCAAGTGAAAAGGGTTGTGCGAATGTGATTGGAATTTGGAGGTAGTGGTTGAGAATGGTGGTTCTGTGTTGGGGGATGTGCAGCCAGTCACGGGGGGTTTGGAATGTGGTTCGCTCGTGAAGGATCCCACAAAATTTCAAATTCAGTCCTTTTAATTTTACTTTTTATTTATTTATTTATTTACTAAAAATAACCACTTGTTTTGATTCTCTTAATCAATGATTGTAGTGCATTTGAATGGTCATGATTTTAAGAACCCCACAACCAATTTTCATTACAGGTTTGAATTCCCATAATCATATTTGAAATAAACTTTAAAAAATAGTTTAAAAATTCCGATTGGTATTTTTTTATTAAATTAATCCGACCCACTAAAAAATAGGATTAAAACTCTAACTAATTAACAATATTTAAAGTTTGTGTAACAAATGTTAGTGGTTTGTTGCAATTTGTAAATGTTTCATATTTGAAGTGTATGAAATTTTATGTGAGATCCACCTCGCTTGGTTGCAGAATACGAAACATTTTTTACAATAATGTAAAATTTTTTCTTAATAGATGCATTTTAAAATTGTGAGATTGATAGTGATGCGTAACGGCCCAAAGTTGATGATAACTTTTTTTTATTATTATTTATAACTATTTATCTCAACTCGAACTACCTATTGATAATGAAATGTGTCGATATTCATTTATAAACCTGATCTATCTATATCGATGTGGACCATATTCATAATATTCATAGTTCATATCTTCATTTCTAATACAGCTAGAACTTTGTTATATCAACGATTCCTTCGCTAAACAACAAATCTCTTTACTATAGCCCCACACTGTTTATAAGACAAATATGCACTACTAATTTCAATATCTTATCCTAATTTCCTTCCTTTAGGACCTTTATCACGTCATATACTGTTGGTAAATCCGTGAATAAATGTTGTTTTTTTTGTATTTTTATGTTCTTTTAAACTTTAAAAATCATATAATATAATAAAATTTTAAACTTTTAATTGTGCGTGTATCTGTAAATTTTAAAGTATATTAAAGACAAATTTGATTCCAAATTAAAAATTTATATTAGATATCTTTTAATCGTATGGATGTAAAACTTTTTTAAAAAAATATGATTATTAAATTCTTTGACACAAAGTTCAAAATATTTAAAATTTGGAGTTTGGACCAAAAAAAATTGACTGAAGGTCACGTTTTTATCATGTTTTCTACATAAATGAAAAGAAAAAATATTGAACTTTATTATTTTCTTAAAAAAAATGTGATATAGAAATAAATAATTTGGTAGGATTGCAAGTATTAAAATGTAATATTCAAGTAAAATAATGATACATAAAGATAATATTTGAACATGAAAATGGTTAATATTTTGTTTTAAAAATACTATTCAATTTTATAAAAGGATCAAAATTATCTTTGAATTTTATAAATTTTTATTAATACTTTTAAACGTTTTTTTTTAAAAAAATTAAAAAATATCTCTACTTTTTACTACAAATTTTTAAAAATACTCTTGATCATTTTATAAATTTTTATTAATACTTTTAAACGTTTTTTTAAAAATAAATTCAAAAATATCTCTATCTTTACTAAGTTTTAAAAAATACTCATAAACTTTCAAAAACATCATTAAAAAATTTAGAGATAATATATGAGATATCAATAAATATTTTCGTTTATATATTTATGATAAGAATTTTTTAAATTTAAAAATATATATATATATATATATATATATATATATATATATATATATATATATATATATATATTAATGCTAATTTAAAAATCTTATGTGTATTTTTTAGTTTTATAAAAAAATAATATTAATAAAAAAATTTAAAATTCAAAGATATTTTCGAAAATATTTTTTAAATTTTTATTAAAATTTAAGAATATGTCTATTTCTAAATATATATATATATATATAGCTTTTTATAGCTTTTTAAGTAAAAGAAAATTTCAGTATATGGTCTATTACAAGTAGAAAAAAAGAGTTGAATTTTTTAATTCAAAAAGTTGGTAGCCAATCATTTTCTTCTTATCCCCTTTAATATTTAACTACTTAGGTACTTTCCACGTATTTTTTAAAGTTTGAAAAATAACTAGGTAAAAGCTTATATATTCCGTAGTGTTATCCTATATTATTATTAAATACTAATAAATTGTATTTAAGCCAATAATAATATTTGTTCATAAAATGAATATATGAGGATCTGTTATTAAAAAAAAATAAAGCTAATCGAATTTTATTTCTTTTCATTTTTCTTAACATTTTTGTATTTCTATTTTATTTAGATATTACAAAAATGTTATCGGAGGTTAAAATATTAATAAAATTATATATTTATTTATTAAAAAAGATCGTTGACCGATCGACCGTATTCACGTATGGCTAGTGAATGCGCTTTTTTCTTTTTTTTTTTTACTTAAATTATTTTATTTATTTCTATATATGATACTACAAAAATGAAATTGAAAATAAAGGGAAAAAAATAAAAGCAAAGTAGATAAGGATGGGGAGCGCCCATGGTTTTTTATTATTTATTTATTTATTTCCTTTCCTTTTTGACTTCAGATGGCAAATGTACTTTATAATATGCCATTATTATAAAAATAAATAAATAAATAAAAAGAAGAATCCAGATTCATGGAACTCCATGTGGTAGAAATCATTGTCGCCCACGTGGCTAGGCAACCCCGCACACCGATTACACAATACGCTGCCGCCGTGGCATTGGCGACCCCTTATTTCTTTCATAATCACAAGGCACACTATCTTTTTTTTTTTTTTTTTTTTTTTTTTTTTTTTTTTTTTTTTTTTTTTTTTTTNTTTTTTTTTTTTTTTTTTTTTTTTTTTTTTTTTTTTTTTTAATATCTAATAAACACAAAATTGAAATTTCTTATATTTATTAATCATAAAAATTAAAATAATTTGTATTAAAATTATCAAAATTAAAAGTAAAAATTGAAATATATATTTAAAAAAAATAAAAAAATTGGGGAAAATAAATATGAACATATGAACTAGTTGGATTTTTCAATTAAAACAATACTTAGTGCTGATCCTGACTTGAACGTTGAAACGGGTCATTTACCGGATCATCAGAAACCGGCCGCTGTTTTCGTCGTCTATAAATAATCTGAAAAAAATGCCGCAGCTTCAGCATTATCAAAATCAAAATCAGCTCTCTAGAAACAGGGAAAGCGAGACGCCAATAAGAAAACAAGGCGACGATTCATCATTTCAATTGCTTTTGCAGATTGATTAGAGCAATTAGAGCCCTAATTTGACGCCGGAGATGATGCTCGTGTCGGTACTAGCGGAGATTCTGGAGGAGTACACGGTGTTGCTTACGGAGGTGCTCCGGCAGCTCTTCCATTCCGCGCCATTTCCTCGCCGAGTCCGATTTCTCATCCTTCACAATCTTCCTTTCGCCAACAACTCCTCCTCCTCCTCCTCTGCCCTAATTCACTCCAATCGACCCAGCGGCGCAGTGGCTTAGGCGATTTTTGTAATTATCTTCTCACACTTGTATTGTATGTTAAATCATAGCACGATTTTCTTCACTTCTTCTTCTTCTTCTGGTTAGATCTGTGCATATGCTTCGTTTATCGATCTCTGGATTGTTCTTCGAATGTGAGATTATGCCGGTTTCGTTCTTTTTAATCTTCTTGGTTCGCGATATCATTTACAATACAGTGTGTTTTGGCGGCTCTTTTGTGGAACCGATTTTCCGATGGTGCAGAATTGGATTGGAGGCAATGGTGTTCTGAGATTTTGGATCTCTGTTTTCCTCTGTCTGATTTGGTAAATGGATTGGGGACTGACGACTGAGCCATGACCACAGATTGATGCACGGATCTTGTTTCTTGAGAAGGGAAGAATGAACAGTTTTCAGTGCAAAATTAGTGTGAGAACTTTGAAGGTTGATGGTCTTATCTAGACAACTCCAGAACCTAGACCACTTTTGAATTATTACCAGCCATTTGCCATGAATTCTTGAAGCTTAAACTGTCAAGTTAAATACCTTCCAATAAATTTATCAACATGTATCAATTGATATCATAAGCTCTCATAATTTAATTCGTTAGAATGTCTCAACATTAAATAATAAAATAGAAGAACATGAATTTAATGAAAAGTTAAGCATTAATGAAAAGTGATTTAAACTTTAATTGATATTGTTCTTAGTTTTTGATTTTAATAGATAAATCTAGGTTTATAACATCTTTGTGAAATTTTAATTTATATCTATTGACTTCCTCAACTTTTGGTTTTATCCTAACAAGATAAATGATTTCTTCACACAGATTTACAATTTAAAAATTTTTAAGTTTCTCGTTGACTATTAAATATTTTTTAAAACTTTAAGAAAATAATAAAAATTCCCTCGTTGACTTTCCATAAACACTTCAAAATAATAAATGTTATTTCATCAGGACTGGGAAGCAAGTAGGTATGTGGTATGTGATTCTTTTGAGTAATTGTTTTGCATTGTTTGTGTCTAATAAGTTTGAGATAGCATTGTCTGAGGCTTCAACTGTTTGCAACGTCTACTAGAAAATGAATGATTCCTAGAGATGCTTACTAATTCTTTCAATATCTTAAGCGTATGCAGTATAGTCCATCCAGCGTATGGGGCATAGCCGATCCAGCGTGCGGGGCCCAGCAACTCAAGCGTGCGTGGCCTAGCCCGTCAAGCGTGTGAGGCCTAGCTGGCAAGCTGTCCCAGCCCATCCAACGTGAGAGTCCCAGCCCACTCCCAGCGTGTGCGGCCCAGCCCACGCCAAGAGGCCCGGCCCAGATCACTCCCAGCGTTCGCAGCCCAGCCCACTCCAACCGTGCGTGGCGCAGCCCATTCCCAGCGTGCACGACAAAGCCCACTCACTCCCAGCGTTCGCAGCCCAGCCCAGCCCTCTCCCAACTTGCACGGCTCGGCCAACTCTCTGAGTGGGCCGCTCAGCGCACTCCCCAAGTTCGCGGCCCAGACCACTCTCAACGTGCACGGCCCAGCCCACTCTCAGCGTGATCGGCCCAGACTAGCCCACTCCCAGCGTGCGCGGCCCAGACCAGTCCCTGCGTGCTCCGCCCAGCCCATCCAGCGCGTGTGGCCCAGACCATTCAGCGTGTCTGACCCTGCCCACTCCAACATGCGCCGCCCAGTCTATTCAGAGTGCGCCGTCCAGCCCATCCAGTGTGTATGGCCCAGCCCATCTAACGTGTGTGGCTAGCCCATCCGGCGAACGTTTGTCGCCCACTCGACGTGGCCTAGCCCACCCGAGCGTTTGTCGCCAGCCCACTTAAGAGTATGCGGCCTAGCCCACTCCAGCGTGTGTCTTCCAGCCCACCCGAATAGAAGAATTATAAAGTTCCATTCCAGACAAGAAAAAAAATGGGAATTATAATGTATTTATTATCTCTTATATCACAATTTATATATTTTTGCAATTTTTCTAATAATTCAGGGTCTTCCAACTTCGTATAAATAAATCCATTTCAACTAATACAGTAATTGTTTTTTGTTATTTTTTTAATTTCATGATTTAATTCTCAGATTTGAATGCAAAGATATTATTAAAACACAGAAAAGTGGATAAGAATATGAATATGAAGTGACTTTGTTTATACGGAGAACATGTGCCCATGCATTTCTTATTTCCATAAGCCACCAAAAGCTTCTTTTTCACTTGAAATTCCTTTCAAATAAAATATATGACTTTTGTTTTTAATTCGTGTGTTGATATGACAAAAGTGGATTACAAGATTAGGTTAAACGATTCTATCAATCACATTCAAATTAATTTAACTCGCCTCATCGCATTGTTGAACTCACATTACTCATGGACCAGGTACTAGACTCGCTAAACTCGTGAGAATATTGGACCAACTGCATACAATCCACTCTAGATAATTATTCATAATCCACCATGAATCTGTTAGGAACAACATACTTTCACAATGATATGATATTGTCCATTTGAAAACATTATAATACTTGTAAACGCATGAGACAAACGACCAAACAAAGAGACCGTGGTGTTTGATTGGAAGAGGAGAGATCGAGAGGGCAAGGAAGAGAGTGAAGCCAAGGCAAGTGATCCAAGGTGGTAATGGGTGAAGTCGTGGGTGAAATCGCGGTTCCTAAGATTGCATGCAGCTTCAACACATAGGTCTTTTTAAACCAACAAATCCCAACAATCTCTAACAAGGCTACCAGCTCAAGTTAGCTCTCTTGAGCCTTTCGATTAGGCTCGATAAACAAACAAATTTAAATTTTCAGTGTAACCGCTCAAGCCTATTACTACCGGATATTATCTTCTTTGGGCTTTCTCTTTCGAGTTTCCGCTTATAATTTTTAAAATGACTCTACTAGTGAGAGGTTTTCACACTCTTATAAAAATACTCCGTCCTCCTCTCCGACCAATGTGGTATCTCACAATCCACTCTCTTCGAGGATAGCATTCATTCCCTTTTCCAATCGACGTGGGAACCCCCAATCTACCACTCCCTTGGAGCCCAGCGTCCTTACTCTAGCACACTGGCTCATGTCCAGGCTCAGCCTCCTCGCTGACACATCACCCAGTGTCTGACTCTAATACCATTTGTAACAACCTAGACTCACCGTTAGCAGATATTGTTCTCTTTGAACTTTCCCTAAAAGTTTTTAAAACGCGTATTCTAGGGAGAAGTTTCCACACGCTTATAAAGAATGTTTCGTTCTCCTCCTCAACCGACGTAGGATCTCACAAAACCCCACAACAGGGTTCACTAACTTATAAAAATATTAAAAGAAAAGGGGCCCTAGCATGAATTTGATATTATTTCTCCATTATCACTACTCAGACAAACACAAGAGAGCAGCAAATGAAGAAAAGAAAAAGACAGACAAATGTTGATTCTGGTGGGGTGTTCCATAATTAATTATTGTCCTAAAAGTAGAACCAAAGAAAAGAAGATGTTTGGAATATATGTTAGTTGTTACCCTCAGCATCAAAGTTCATACCTTTTTGTGTCATAAAAGTTTCCCCTTTTCCCTTAACTCAGTTCACATCACAACATACAGACTCCATAACTTTCTCCCTTCTTCTCAAGGTCTTAAAACATGAATTAAGCCTTCCATCCTCTTCAAACCACTCATATATAAAGAAGAATAGATTTGGATTGAGATCTCAAGAGGATGCCTCTGACACACACGAATATGTTCAAAGGCTGGGGATTTCTTTGAGTTCTTATGCTCTCTCTCTCTTATATAACAAGTTTTTGTGTCTTCATAAATGGCTACCGTTCTCCGAAGAGCAACTTTTGGTTCTGTCATTTATTCGTATTTCCTACGTTGTTTTGGGAATTCCCATAATCATCACAAAAGCTTCAATCGTATCATCTTCAACATGCCAAAACCAAAACCCCTTTCCTTGCAGGTAATACTCTCAAAACCTATTCATTTACTATACTTTCTATGTATTTTCTCTCTTTTTTAGGAGAAATTTGATGAACTTACTCATTTTTTTGGGATGAAAACTGAAAAAAATTCAATCTTTATTTGATGGGGTTTTGAAATTCACCATCTTTTACATGTTTCTTGGCTTTTTTGTGTCAAAATATCATGTGGGTGTTCTTTCAACTTTGAAGAAACTCGATTTCAAAGGTGTAATTCGATAAGGGTTTTGAACAGTGAGATCTCACATTGGATGGAGAAAAGAAAAGAACTAAACATTATTTATAAGAGTGTAAAACCCTCCCTCTAACAGACGCATTTTAAAAATTTGAGAGAAGGCCCAAAGGAGAATAAAAAGATTTAGAAAAGGATTTCGATGTAAGTCGTTAATGGACGTGAGAATTTTGTAGATGTGAAAAGGAATTACAATTTGGTAGAACATGACTTTTTATTAATTCCTTGGCTTATGAGTTAACCCCTTGTAAAAGCTTCTTCTTTTCTAATCAGCAAAAGGAACAAAGGTATAATAATAATATCATAAGAGAATCTATTTCTATCCATTTGCTGAATGTTTTGCCTTTTACAGACTGTTGAGCTAAAAGTCAGGATGTGCTGCAGTGGTTGTGAACGAGTGGTTAAAGATGCGATCTACAAACTTAGAGGTACGAACAAAAAAAAAGTTCATCTTTTTGTAGGAAAATTCTAAAGACACTATTAGGGTTTGTGTTGTTTTGGGTAGGGGTTGACTCGGTCGAAGTGAATTTGGAGCTAGAGAAAGTGACGGTGATCGGGTATGTCGATCGGAACAAGGTGTTGAAGGTGGTTCGAAGGGCGGGGAAGAGGGCGGAGTTTTGGCCTTACCCAGAGCCACCGCTATACTTCACGTCAGCGACTGAATACTTCAAAGATACAACTCGTGAGTTTAAAGAGAGCTATAACTATTACAAGCATGGCTATAATGTCGGAGAGAAGCACGGAGCGATGCCAATGTCTCTTCGGGGCGATGACAAAGTGAGCAACATGTTCAATGATGACAATGTGGATGCTTGTCATGTCATGTAAATATAGGGTTGATGATCTTGTCTTGTTGATTCTAAGTCAGCTGCAGAGTGTGTGTAAAATGCAGTTTAATTGTTCCTTTCTATTCCCTTATATTTGTAAGCATGAGTTTATATTATAAGCAAGTTTGTGTGTTACCAAATTGGAAGGGGTTGCTCTCATTCTTCAAGAACACCACCGATGGACTCGTTATAGTAATTCGTTTTTCAACCTTTTATGAGATAGAGATGTCCATTTTATACGGGTGGACCCGTTCTAAATGGGTAAGAGACAATTTATGAGATAGGCAATTGAAATGTCCGTTTTTTAAATGGTAATTGGTGTCTAGAGATATCTATTTACCTATGGGAACTCGTCCTAAGAAAGGAATTCCCTCGGAAAATAAGAGTAGAAGTGGAAAACATTTTTTTTACCATTGGATAAATAGGGCTGGAGACGAGATTATATTCCCTTCCTCTGTAATAACATAAATATACTTTTCACACATTAATATATAAAAAGTACTAAATTAAAAAAACAATTGATTAATGTGGTAAATTTTTAAAATTTTTAAAAATTATGTGGTAGAATCTTATATATATATTTGTTTATAAAATATATTAATTTATTAGAAGTTTTTTTTTTACAACTTTCTTTTAATAAAAAATAAAAACTTTAAATCATTTTTTTCAAGAATAATAAATAGGTAAAAATTACTTGCGGGAACCCAATCCCCGTAAATTCTCCGCAGGGAATCCCCTCGTTCCCGTAAAAATAAATAAAGAATTTTATGGAGGATGGAGACGGAGAGGGCTTCTTCATCTCTGCCCCACCCGTGAACATCTCTATTAGTCTTCCAATATTAAACAAAATTAAAGCAGAAAATATCCGATATCTACCGAAAAACGTCAATTTGACTTACCAATTTATTATCAACACAATATCTTTAACTAATATGTGTTAGATTAAAAAAAGACAAAACTAAGATATATTTTGACATTATTTATTAATGGTTTTATTTTTCATATTGAAACAAACAGTCACAGACTATATAGCTGGAAAGTACCCAATGGTGACATTTGATTCCACCCTTTGCGATACTCTCGTTGAATTCCACTCCTGAACGAACTCCACAGCAAGTCGAAACACAGTTCCAAGTCCAAGCACCACAATAACTCCTGTTCTTCAACCTTTTCAATAACCATAAAAAGCACCACACGAAACTAGAAACAATAGCTCGATCGATGAAAATCGTCAACGTACCGATGATGATATTTACGGGCAACGCAGAAACACCGAGGGTGATGGATATAAGAATGTCCAGTAACAGACCCCCTATGAGGATGGTAAAAGCCAGCCAAAGTGGACTGAAGCAGTGCTGCTGCATAAAGAGTTACACGAACAAGGTTCGAGTTTTTTGACTACCCATGAAACAAGCATATCATTGAAAACCGAAAGTCTTACCCTTTGGGGTTCTTGATTTCTGTAGGTCGGATCGATCCTCCACATCCAGTAGTTGGTCTGTGCTTCACAAATATACAGAATAATCAAACTTCGGGTTATTCCAATACGATATCCATCCAGCAGGACATCGTAAGTTCAAAACGAATCAATAATTTGAATTTGTAACGCGACACGAGGTTATTTAAAAGTATTCACTATTCCACTTCATAAAAGGAATAATCAGAAGCAAAGATTACAGATGATAATGTCATGATAACTTTTTCATAATGTGGGAAAAGAAAGTACGGAATTGTAGCAAATGCAAAACTAAAACATGATGTTGATCATCTGTAATGGCCCAAGCCCACCGTTAGTAGATATTATTCTCTTTGAGCTTTCCCTTCCGGGCTTTCCATCAAGATTTTAAAACGCGTCTTCTAGGGAGAGATTTCCACACTTTTATAAAAAAAATTTCGTTCCCCTCTCCAACTAACGTGGGATCTCACAATCCACCCCTTGGGGGCCAGCGTCCGGTGTCTGGCTCTGATACTATTTGTAACAGTTCAAGTTCACTGCTAGTAGATATTGTCCGTTTTGGCCCATTACGTATCGTCGTCAGCCTCACGATTTTAAAACACGTCTACTAGGGAGAGGTTTCCACACCCTTATAAAGAATGTTTTGTTTTCCTCTCCAACCAATGTGGGATCTCACAATCTCTTTATGTGATGACGGGCGAGAAACTTATGAAAGATGCTTATACAAGATGTGTGAGACAAGAAGAAGCTTATAAGTTTTAGGATTAGGGATGATGAAGATGGAAAAGGCTAGAAATTGAAAACTAAGCATAATCATAGCAGCAAGAGCTATAGAATACCTACACCATGATGTGATTGTGGAGGTGCTACGTTCTCCGCTACGACCCTGAAAATCGTATCAAAATTACATTTCAAACTGCCCCTCAAACTATATGATTGTGTTAAGTGAATGAATATCATCCTCAAAACGAGCGACTTACTGGCATATCTCACATCTGTTAGATCCTTTAGTATGAAACCAAGTATCTATGCAAGTCCGATGAGCGTTTGCGAGACCACCTCGACAATGACATCCAAGTTCTATCAAGACTTCTTCCTTGTCTTGCTGACAAATTCTGAAATATAGTACAACATAGGTAAGATTGAAAACCAACAGCATTACAATGCCAAAACCCACAAGAAGATGTTAATCTTTTGTTCTTCCATGCAACAAATATGAGTGGAGATATTGTCTTCTTTGGACTTTCTCGTTCGGGCACGCGTTTACTAAGGAGAGGTTTTCATACCCTTATAAAGAACGTTTCGTTCTCCTCCCCAACCGATGTGGGATCTCACATTCAACCTCCGACCTAAGAGGGGGATTAAATGACTTAACTGTTGAACCTCGACCTAAAGCTATATATAGTGGTACTTTCACATAATATCAAACTCTCCTCTCGTGCAAAATCGTTCCCTCTCCATATTAATAGATCACATATTCGATTCACGGCTTCTTTCGATTTAGTGGTTACTTAACAAAACCCGCAGAAAGTATCAATGTTTGACAAGCAAACACGTGAACAAACAACTAGAAGAGCATTTTTCATGGAAGAGTAGCAACTCAAATGTACCTGCACTGCTCATCAGAGCTAGAAGTGGCAGACAACAGCTCCTTTTTAGGCAACAATGCCTCTTGAGAGCTAGTAGAAACAACAATTGTCAATGGAGGAGTAGGTGTATTAGCATCAGCATCACTGGTAGATAGCTCCAATGCTGATGATGGCTGAGCCACTCTCTGCTTCTCAAGGTCGAGTTCATTGTTCTGATGGGCGCTGGTATTGGCCTTTACATCATTTGAATGGCAATCATTCAACATATTGAAAGGTCATTCAAAGTTCAAACTCCACAAACTTGAATCAATTGAACAAAAGTCTTTGCCCAATTTTGTCTCACCCTAAATTGAACAGAGAATTTCTGCAACTCAGTGTTCGTCCCATAACACCAATTAAAGAACAAACGAACAAGAAAAACAAGGCCAACCCACCAAAATTCTCAGTCCAAACAAACAAATGATACACACAATACATTGTGAAGATCGCATTAGATGCCGCATTTGAAGTTAGAAATCAGAAACAAGCCACAAGCCACAAAACCCAATTTCAGAAATCAAAACCCACCAACAAAATCAAACCAAAATTTCATCTACCAGTCCAAACAAACAACCGAGAAACAAAAACCCATTGAAATAGCCGCATTACACACAGAAATCAGAAACAAAATCACGAACAAGGCTAACAGAGCAACAGGAAAAAGATCAAGAACAAAAGGGATTAGAATCAGAAGGGGTCGTACCTGGGGAGACTCAGATTTGACCGATTGAAGCAGTAGAGAGGGAGAGCTGAAATGAGGAAAAAGAAGAGAAAAAATTCCAACCCGAGATTTCTTTATTTAGGTGAGAATTGAAAAGGAATTGCGTCGTGAATACTGGCCGCTTAGGGAAAAATGGATTTAACGCTGAATGAACTGAAAAAAACAAACAGAGAAACAAACGGACAAAAGAAAATCCAATTTATTTACGCAAAAAGATGCGTAAATTATGAGATAATTACAAAAGGGTATTGCTTTAAAAATTCAGTCGCCAAATCTCACTACCATATTGAAAGAGACCCGCAACCACTGTCCACGGCGACCCTTTTCAATTGCTTTTCTCAAATTCAAAAAATAATAATAATCAAAGAGACAAATGAGAACTTTCTTGAATTATTCCCATGATATATACTCTTTTTTATTGTGTTCATGTTGGTTGGGGTACAAATTCTTATTCCTCCACTCATTTTAATTAAATTAATCTTATTTTATCATAATAATTTATTTATTTGTTCTCTTATTAAAATTTTTTTAAAAAAAAACCTATTTTATTATTTTTAGTCAATGAGTTAATACTAAAAGAAAAAAAAAAACATGGGTCACTTTTAAATAAGTAGTTTAACTATTAAGAAACGATCTTCGAGCTAGGTTTCTTGGATCCCCGTATTTCTAGTCGGACCTGAAAAATAACGGATTAAATAGGTTAAGTATGCATTTATAATAGTATATATTCTTAACTATTACAACGTTTGGTTTAGATTGACAACTCAAAATTAAAACCAAGTTCGATTCTTGATCTCGTTTTACCACTCTATTGGGTTTGCCCCTCTTGAATCAGCAACACTGCCAAAAAAAAAAAATTACAAAGAACAGAACCCCATGTCTCAAATCTTTGTGGTTTCATCTTCTTAATTGATTATGATTTCTAGGGCTCATCTTGTTGTGATTCCTTCATCATTTGATCTTGAGTAGTAATTGTTGCAGTAATTTCCTCTGCCACCACCACTTTTGAAGCACAGCTCTCCATCTCTTTCTTCTTTCCCCATAGTAAAATGTAGAGTCCAATTATCACAATGACTGACCCCAACAAGCTGTTTCCGTCCATATCGCGATGAAATCGAGAATCGTAATATCATAACATGATTGAGAGATGGTATAAAAGCTTACCACTTATTGTGGACGTGTTTTTAATCATTCAAAGTCAGATCTTATTGCGTGCAACATCAAAAGCAAAAAACTAAAATCATTTTCAAACTTGTTGTTGAGGTAAATTACCTTCCGAGATGGAGTGGCTCGTGCAAGATGGGAATGTCTAACATGGCTGCCATTATTTGAACCAATGGGCTGAACGCTGCTGTGAATACTGGACCTCTCTTCTTAACGCACCACGACATTCCCACGAAGCATATTCCTGATCCGATCATCCCCTGTGTCGATGAGAATGTAACTATAAGAAGTCTATAGGTTAAATTACAAGTTTAGTCTTTAAACGTCTTCAATTCCTTGCATGCATGCAAATTGTGGCTCTGATTTTGTTGGGTTTGTGAAACTTACCGTGTACAAAACTGTGAGAATTTGAATCTTTCCGGTGAGAGCCCAAGCGGAGAGCTTTGCACCGGTGGAGAGGCTCAAGACGGCGGATTGGACGGCGCCGAAGCCGGACATAATGGCAGTGCTCGAATACTGGTACGGATATCTCTTCCCGATGTTCGATTGTAACAGAAACCACGACGACCAGAGTAGAGTTCCAGCCACCAGGGCTATGCACCCTACCGTCCAACTCTCCGCCGTCTTAGTCTTCACCTTCCCACCGACGGCGTGTGCGGCGTACGAAGCGTTCACCAATGCCGGCCCCTTGTACGTCGTCAATAGCACAGCGCCGGAGATGCACACCATCGTCCCAATCACCTTCGCTTTCCCACTGCTACATTTCAACTTCACCGACTCCAACCTGACCGGAGAAATTTTTTTATTAGCTCAACTTGGTCGGCGCCATAAATTTTTTCAGATTCAAAAAAAAAAAAATATCAAGCTTAGGAGTTAAGGAAAAGACTGTGTTCTAGGTCCACTTTTAAAAAGCTGCCAAGTAAAAGCGTTTGAAGTACAGTCGAAATCGACTCATTTGCCACGAGTCGAAAATTAACGAACTCGGGACAAAGAGAATCGATTCGATTGTTTAAAGTTAAGCTTTCAAGAGTCAGTTTGAAATGACTTTCCAGTTTCTAAACGGGCTGGAGCTAAATGTTTAGATACCCAAATGGGAGAGCAAGAAGAAAAGTGACGACAGGGACTATGTTGACAAATGCACAGGCGAAAGTGGCAGAGGTATGTTGGATGCCGAGAAGAAAGCAGTATTGGGTGAGTGAAGCCCTGAAAGAAACAGAGAACAGAAATCAATGGACAAATGAACAGAAAAATAGGCCTAAAAAGAGAGATGATTGAGGTTTTAACTGACCCAACAATGGCACTGAAGAACAAGTAACAGAGGATTCGAACAGAGAGATTGGCTCTGCCGTCCCTATAAACCCAAAAAACAGAGTAAAACAGAGCAAAACAGAGCAAAAAGGATCATAAACCAGACGATACCCAGAAGCCAAAAAGAAATAACTGGTTGTGAGAGATTACTTCTCGGCGAAGTAGGCAATGGGAGCCAAGGAAATGGCAGCAATGGAGAGACGATAAGTGATGAGAACCAAATGGTTCATTCCATGATCAAGAACTGTCTCGAGCAGAATATTCACGATGGCGAAAGCAAAATCTATGGCTACCATCACCATCAAAGGCTTGCAATCCTTTAAACCCTTCATTCTAAATAAACCCATCACTCCAAAATCCCAACTTTTCCCTTCTTTTTTGGTTCTTCACAAATTTGCTCAAACTTAGAAAGCTTCACAAAAGAGCAGCTCTCTGTTCTTGCTCTGTTCTTGTTCTTGGTCTGTGGGAGAAATTAAATGGAGTGATCCCAAGGGAGAGGGGGGGCTGATAAGCCTGTAGAATAAGTGGGCACAAAGCAAGATTAAAATTCCTTTAAATCACATCAATGTCTTTAAGCAACCACAGCTTTCATATTTTTTATTACAAAAAATATAACTTTAATTGTCCAATTTATTCTCTCCTCCCTCTTCTCCCCTTTTCAACTAACAACAAATAAATAAATATGTGTTACCGAATAAATAAGAGGTACATAAATTAACTTATATCACGTCATAATGAAAATGTAACAGTTCAAGCCCACCGTTAGTCGATATTTTTCTCTTTAAATTTTTCCTTTCGAGTTTCCCTTCAAAGTTTTTAAAACGTGTTTGCTATGGGAGGTTTCCACACTCTTATAAAGAATGTTTCGTTCTCCTATCCAATCGATGTGAGATCTCACAATCCTTCCCCTCCCCTCAATCCCACAATTCATGCACTTCGAGGTCCAACGTCCTTGCTGGCACTTGTTCCCATCTCCAATCGATGTGGGATCTCACAATCCACCCACCTTTGGGGCCTTGCGTCCTCGCTGGTACACTAAACGTTTTTAAAATGTGTTTACTAAGGGGAGGTTTCCACACCCTTATAAAGAATACTTTGTTCTTTTCCCCAACTAACGGGGATCTCACAGAAAGTAATCGTAAGGATAGAATGACTAAGAAAGGCTTAAAAGAATAGAAAGTTACTACCTACACCAATAAGGTGCAGTTTTTTTTTCTGATGATTCAATCATATGAATTTTTCGAAGATACATATTAGAGAGGATAAAACATGCTAGAAGACTCAATTGATCTGTGGAGATAATCTTCACTCTTAGAAGAAATGAGTAAGTAACGTGATCATATCGTAGAAGATGTAGGACAATGTTGCGACCATCAAGTACCGAATCTAAATCTTGGACATGAGTCGTTACTAAAACTCTTTAATTTGTATTTTATTTTTGTTCGACAAAAGACGTAAAATGGAAGGCATATATACAAAGCTATATATTAGCCTTTTGTAAGGGGTGGTGGAGAAGAGAAGTTTAATATATTATTTGATCTCTATGGTGTTATACTCCCAGTGTACATTTAAACATATTTAAAATGGTGTATTTTCTTTTCCCATTTTTTTGTCCATTTTGTGTCATATCGCAACTTTTTTATTTTGTGGTCTAAATTTAAAGAGCTTTTTGATACTCTTTGCATGGAAGTCAATGAAGAAGAAGAAACTAAGAGGGAATTAGGGTTTGAATTAGGGTTTGAATTAGGGTTTTGAGTTCCAAGAAGAGAGCTTTATAAACACTTGCTTTTAAGAGGTGAGAAAGTGGGGATTTTTAGGGTTTAAACATGAAGAACAATACGTCAAATCTTAAAGGGTTTTTGTTGAAAAGAAAAAAAAAAAAACATGACAAGTGTAAAGCTAAAGCCAAAGTCTCTTGCACCATGTCTCCAACTTGTAAAGATATTGTTTTATTTTATGAATATTATTCAAATATTATTCGAAGATATGAAAACATCGTAGATTATTGCTTATGAAACACGTTTTATTATCCTCTTATTTAAAATTTAAATTAGGATTCGAAATCTGATGGTGTCCCCACTCACATAGAATTTTTATGATTGAGTCGCTGAAAAACTTAGTCATCTTATCGATCGGTCTCATTCAGATGTGGTATCATTCGTCATTCTCTCTCACTTACATCAAAATGTAGTCTCGGACATATTCTAAACCAAAATTGAGAAATGTCATACCCATGTCTTTGGTGTTTGTTTTCTCTCATATGGTGGTTTATGAGTCTATTAAATTAGTCGTTCTTTTAGGTATCTATCTTAAGCGGATTGACGCAACTGCCATTTAGGTTATTTTGGTTGATTTACTTATTGTTCTTTTTTGGCTTTTTCTTTTATGTTTTCCCTCAAAGTTTTAAAACGCGTCGAGTAGGAATAGAATTTCACATGTTTATAAGGAATGATCCACCACATATCTCTATAAAATAACATTGTAAAATTTAAGCATAAGAAGCTACATGACGTTGTTTTTTTTTTGTTTTACCCCGAAAGCCTCAAACAAAGTTAATTTCTCTTGTATGAAGCATACTATTTATCTAATAAAGCTCAACTATAGGGATGTATACAAGTTGGGTTGAGTTGGGTTGGAGAAATCTTTTGGACCAACCCAAAAGCTCATGGTAATTGGGTTGGTGACTCGAATAATTTGAAAATAGTTCACAATTTAACTCAGCTCATCCCTCAATTTTTTAGTTGAATTGGATTGGGTTTGCCTGTCGAGTTATTTTTTAAAAAAACATACTTATTTATAATACATGTTACGTTAATAACTAAAATCTCACAAAAGTTCAAACATCAAACATTTATAAGTCACAATGCATTCACTAACATCAGCTAAGGTTCAATATTCTTGATTTTCAAAAGAATCTTAAGTTGTATAGGATTAGATTAGATTGTAACCCTATTTTTAGGTTGGTCAAATCATGTCAACCTGCAAATCTACTGAAATTCTCAGTTTTTCAAAAATTCAACTCGACCCAAACTCAACCTTTATGGTTTGGTTTGAATAGACTAGATTGATGAGATTCTCGAACCATGCGAAAAACTCCTACTCAACCACAAATCTCATCTTTGTTCAACATTCAAAGATTCTTCGAACATGGCTATATTAAGAGCATGTTTACGACCGACAACCACAGACCATAAAGATTCTGTTATTCTAGACCATCTGAAAGTACTCTTTGTTGGTTTCTGAATGTTGATGACCGTTGGTTATAAATTTATTTTCATGGTTACCCACTCTTCTCCACCTTTCACATTCTTTCAAAACCCTAATAAATGTACCCATTAAGTTTGTTGCTTCTTTTCTTATCTCACATCTCACTATTGAATTCAATCACATCCGTTAATTAATGCTCTTTTGGAATCTAACAGTAACAAATGTTTCACCAAAATTCTCTATTATTTTCTTCTTTTGTTTCCGAACAAAGGAATCAAATTGGCATAACATATTCCACTCCGAAGTTAACCTAATTTTTAAGAGAATCTCATTCTATTACCCTATGTATCTTAAAAAGCTAATTATTATTTCATATTATGTCGTTTTGAAAGTGTTTAATTTCGTGTTTTGATCACTAACCATGTTGTTTATGTTTCAAAAAAGAATATAAACGTGTTTAGTTTGAGTTACTCGAACAGTTAGTAACTCACCAAACTCAAACCGACCAAGCTCAAAACCTTGGTTGACCACGAGGTTGATCCAATGATCCAATGATTAGCTACCCAAAAAGAAATAGGATCTCAAGCAGGCTATTAGGTTAGCCAAAGATCATTACATATCTCCCATTAACATCATCGACGTATTGTATGAGTTCGACAATAGTTGTTCAAAGGAGATAAGTATAAATATGAGAGCCCACGAGGTGAAATTTTAAATTTCATAATTACATTATTGTGTAATCTCACATCGGTTGGAGAGGGAAACGAAACATTCCTTATCAGAGTGTGGAAACCTCCTCCTCATAAATGCATTTTAAAAATCTTGAGAGAAAGTCTAAAGATACCATATCTGGTAGAGGTGGGCGTAGGCTGTCACAAATGGTATCATAGTCAGCCATCGGGCGATGCACCAGAAAGGACGTTGGGTCTCTAAGGAGAGTGGATTGTGAAATCTCATATGTTGGAGAGGGGAACGAAGTATTTCTTATCAGAGTGTAGAAATCTCTCCCAAATAGATGCGTTTTAAAAACTGAGAGAACACTCGAAGGAAAAGCATAAAAAAGACAATGTCTATTATTTTTTTTATAAGTATAATGTTTTATATTATGACGTGGTTTCATTTTTGTTAAAATCAATATATATAGTAATATAACATATTAGCCTAAAACATATTCACAAATTAGTTAATTAATCATAGTTTAAAATCAATATAGTATTTAATGAGTAACTATAATTATTATTTTTGTTTATATTATTATGAAAGAAAGATTTAAATATTTGAATTTAATCCTAATTTAGAAAATAAAAAAAAAAGGACATTAATGATTAGTCATAATATTTCTTCCTTTATTAAAACTATAGGAGGAAATAAGTACACCATGACATAAAAAAGTAAAGCCATTTGGGAACTTGAGACATTCAACTTTTCCTTTCATCTTTACTAACCTTTGCATATATGTTTGGCAGCTCATATTTTTCAATTTATTTCAAAAATATATTTATTTTTTTAAAAGGTATTAAATTAAGTTTGATCTATCGTAAAATTTTTGAATGGAAGTTAGAAACTTAATACAGTACGATAATGACCTAAAATTGATGAACGATCCAAATTTTTATTTTTTGCCACAACCCCACACTTTTAGATTTCACGTTCTATGCAAAATTTTAAACAAGATTTTTATACGGAGAGTAATTTTGAAACATTGGTCAAATGTTTGCTATTTTACTCTTAATCTATCATAAACGTTTTAAAACTACATTTGAAGTATAAATCTATTAAAAAATCGAACGAAAGTAATGGTCCTGGAAGAGTGTGACGGTGACCTAGAATGAGTGAACGATCCAAACATCTATTCGTTTCAATTTATATATATATATATAGAGCTCGAAATACCATTCATTCCCACCCCCATCATTTTTATCACATATTGACATGTCTTTTCATCCTTTTTATTTTCTTTTTTTATTTTTATTTTCTTTTTTTTTATGATCCCAAGATTTGCCATATTATAAAAGAGAAAAGAGCAAATCTTTAAAAAAAAAAAAAAATTATAGGTTAAATTACAAAATTAACCTTTGAACTTTAAACTATTTAAAATTATAAATTTAATATCTAAGTTTTTTTTTTTTTTTTTTTTTTNTAGGGTGTTGGTTAGCTTATTTAATTATTTCTACTTTGTGTTAATATAGATTTATTTAATTAATATCAAATAAATTATTTGAATTTTAATAAGTTTTTTTTTTTTTTTTTTTTTTTAATTTTACCTTCATTAAATATAAAATTCAAATTTATATTTAATAATCAATTATTCTCAAAAACTTTTTATTTTTCTTAAATTTTTTAGACATAAATAATAAATTTTAAAATATGAAAATCTATTAAACACTTTTTCAAAGCTCATGGACAAATAATAATAATAATAATAATAATAAAATAAAAAAATAAATAAAAAAAAAATTTAGAACTAAATTCTTTTTTACAAAAATATATTTTTTCATTAAAAAGAAAAAAAAGATTTTTAGTGCATTTTTATGATTCATAACGCACAAATAAATAATGAGAAAATGCTTTTACAAAAAATAAAAAGCTATTTTTCAAAATACTCTCAAATAGTATCTAAGATATTTTGAATATTTGGTTCACATGATCAAGACCTTTCACTTGCAATAACTTATCATCATGACTTAGCTATAATTTGAGACAAAAGCTCTTCTTTTTCTTCTCTTTTTTCTTTTCCTTTTATACCCTTTGTCTGTGTAAAAATTACCTCATTAAAGGCTAGTTTATTGCTGAGGTTGGGGGCAAAAAAAAAAAAATAACTTTATGTAAGTATTTCAATTCTTAAAATTATTTAGATTGACCGTTATTTACATATTATTGTTCAGATTTGTCATCTATTATGGATAAGATCCATTGCTCTCACACATTTGAGTGTTTGCTCGTCGTTTAGGTCAGTAATTGAGATTTCTACTCATTGTAGTCACTTCCATGGTTCTTCGCACATAGATGGTACTAAGACCCTTGAACTCCGACACCTAATCACACAAACCCTTTATGATCCACAACTCGAAATGAGCTTTGCGACGAAACGTGGACATTCTCTTGGTGCGACCCACTCTGAGGAACGATTTTGTTCGAAGATTCAAACATAACAATCAATTAGATGAGGAAGATTTGAACTAATTTTGACTTAAATACATTAATAAAGTGATATATAAAAGAAGATGAAAAAAAGAAAAGTTCTATTAGAAGGACCATTAAGTGATATCTTTTGAAGCACTTTAAAGTGATCTATCAATTTGAGTTTATTTCTACTTTCGGTCCTTTTCCCAATTTTGCGATTATTTTAAAGTACCTATTTATTCTTTTTTTCTTTTTCTTTTTTACTTAATTTCGTCGCTGAAATTATTAAAAAATGATGCAATATTTTTTTCCATTTGAGACCCATTTCATCATGTTTTTCTCTTTTTTCTTTTTCTATTTTTTATTTCCTTTATAATAACATTTAAAAAAATAAAAAAACTAATTGAAAAAAATGGTAATCAGTTTTATATCTCTGAGTCTTTTTCGTAACACATTTTTCAATAGCGAAAGCGGTCGTCCAATCCTTAATGTAGTCCAACTCATTCTTCAACAAACATGCGATAACGTTTTGGTCTCTTTCCACTACTTGGAAGCTCACGACTTCATGTTTTATGTCACTCTTCGAAGACTATTCAACAAGATATGTTTGGCTTGCAGAAATCATTAGAACTATATTTCCATGTTTGTCTTAGAAACAACAAAGATCATAGCCTTGTTATCTTTGGTCTCTGTTAGTAGCACGAGATGCGATATCTATTTTCGGTATCCAAGCCTCTTACAATTTTTTTTCAAGTGTCGAATGAATATCATTCTCCATCCCGTCATGAAATCGAGAGTTTATGTGAGCTCCAATTATACTATATGTTCTAATGAAAAAAATTAATTTACTATTGATTTTAGTATTTTGAGTATTTCATAGTAGCATTTTAAAGCGCTCCTATTAGACATTAAAGGAAGAAATGATGACCAAAATAAGATTTAAAGAAAAAGGGTTCGTGACGGTAACGTGCATCTCCTTCAAAACTGCTTGTAGTGGAGAGGAGAGGCAAACTGACTAAAGTTGTCATTCGAAGCTTAGTTTCCACGAGTTTGCTCAATCGGCAAAGAAGAACTTCGCTTAAGGTTCAACGAATTTGTATAACCGGATGAAAAAGTGTAACAGCCAAGCCCACAGCTGGTAGATATTGTCCACTTTTGCCCGTTACATATTGCCGTCAGCCTCACAGTTTTAAAATGGACTGTGAAATTCCACATCGGTTGGAGAAGGAAAGAAGGAAACAAAACATTTCTTATATGGGTGTGAAAATCTCACTCTAATAGGCTTGTTTTAAAATTGTGAGGTTAGAAGTGACATATAACGGGCCAAAACAGACAATATCTACTAACAGTGATGATGATCGTGTCAGAATCATGACATCATATGGTTTGAAAAGTATGACCGTGACACCTCGCACTCCATGCAATTGCAAACCCCATATTTTACCCTTATTTTTCTACGTGATAATTTTTTTTTTTTTTTTTAGATTTTTGTAAAGGAATTTAATTTTTAATGACTAAGAAATTAATTAATTATTTTTTTTTAAGTTTTTGATTTTGGGTGTTTTTGAGCACTTTTCCAAGAATTGAGCCCATTTTCGAAACTAGTTTAGTGGCTCAGCTAGGTTGTTTGAAGGGCACCAAACGCGGCCCACAGCCGTCGCCTCAAATACAAAAGGGCTGTGGTTTATAGGGTTTTGCAAGCTCCGAACAAATGGATTCATTTTCATCGCCTTCAAGCGGTTCTTCTTCCCAATTTTCGCCCAACGAATTCAGGGACCAGCTCAAGACTCAGCTTGCTCAGGCGTACGCCGAGGAGTTTCTTGAGGTTCAAGTTCACTCTACTTGTTTCTTTTCTTCCAAATTTGTTGGTTGAGTCATCGATCTGTATGTGTATCTGGACCTCTTAGAGTAGTCGGTTTAATGAATGCGTTTCGCTATTGCGTGTTATGTGACGGTTGAAATTAGAGAAATCAATTAGTAATTTCTGGTTTTGATGTTTGGATAGCGATGCGATCTGGCTTTTAACGATGAGATGTAGGAATTAATCGATGCCAGTTTTTAGGCTGTCGATTTTAGATTTTGGATTTTGTAGTGTTCTAACGCAACATCAAACGGAATCGTTTGCGTTCTCTTTTCTCAGTTCTAGTTCGAACTTGTTTTTTATATTCTCATATTTTATTTTTTCTAATTGAAGATGTAGAAATATTAAGTCCATGTGTTCTAGAATTTCTTTTTCGATGAGTCATTCTTGGTGATTATTAGTTCACAAGAATCTTGTAGTTTTGTGCCTTAAACTTATTTTCGATGAGTCATTCTAGCTGATTTCATGTTGAGGTTAACATAAACGGGTAGAAGGGGGCTCTCTCTCTTGTTGTGATTCAGAGTTTCTTCAAGATTAACACACGAGGAAGAGTTAATGAAGGTGGAAGTGGATGATTATAAATAATTTCTCGAGGTTTTGAGAAACAGTCGTGGTTGAACCTTTCTTGCCCTCATCAAAAACTAGAGATGACCACCAGACACGGACTATAGACAAATAGGCCATTTTAGGATTTGATGGGACAATCGTAGGTCATTTATTCTTAGGAAATGCTTACAAAACAGCTGGAAACTTGAATGAACGTGGTTCCATATTATGGGGGTGGATGTAAAGGTTAGTTTGGTTAGGCACATTGCACATTGATGTCATTATACACAAATCATGATCTTGAAAGGAAAAATAATTTTACTTAGTCCTGGAAAGCTAGTTATCCATGAAAAGTCACATTCGGTCAAACACCAAAAACAGGATTCAGTAGTGAAAAAACAAGATAGAGCAAGACTTGAAAACAAGGGGAAAAAACTTATTTTTTTTAATTATATAAAGGCAACTATCCTACCTTACTTTTACTGAGCCCTCTCTTTCACCTCTGGATTCCCAAGATTTCTTCTAAAATTTGAATTTCAGCTACTATTTAAGCCCAACTAGCATTGATCTACCATAGGATCTTTGGACTTCGGCATGCTAAATATACTAGGGAAGGAAGGACATAAAGGTTCAATGTTCAGGCAATGATCCTTCCAAAACAGGGTTTTGTTACCTTTGCCCTCCTTTGTCTTGTACTACTTATTAAAAAAAATTGAATGCACTCCGAAATATGGGACTAAGAGCCCTTAAAATGATTGTGCTTTCAATTTCTCTTGCCACTTGTTTTTGGAAGCTATCATCTCTAACGGATTGATTTGGAAAAAAAAAAATATATATATAGACATTTAATCTTGTCGAAAATCACGCGATTTTCAGCAAGGTATTTATTCCCATTTAGGAGCGTACAAATATTGTGGTTTTATTGTGCAAGGTATTTATTCCCATTTAGGAGCGTACAAATATTGTGGTTTTATTGTGTAAATCTCCTGTGGACAAATGACGACGAAATTGCACAAAGTTGGCGCTGGAAATCTTGTCGGAAACGAATGGGAAAGAAACGAGGGTTTTCGACTGCACTTTCGGACGAAGAAGATGAAGAGTTGGGTCAGTCATTCAGACCCTACTCGTTTCGATTTAGCCCACAAGTTCTAAGCCCAGGCGAACCAGCAGCCCACGTTGTTTTAGCCTTCAACCCAGTGGCTCAACAGTCGCGACCCATACCCATCGCGCGTCTAAGCTGCAAGTTTGTTTACGTTGTCCAGCCCAAAGGAGGTCTAGTCCATTCAGTTTCGGCCCAACCTGACAGCCCGTGTTTTCCTTCAACGCCGCACGTGGCCAACACGTGATCAACTCTCAACCACGACTCCTTTCAATGCATCCTCGGCTCGACTTCAATGCATCCTTGGCTTGGCTTTATCGTTTTGCTCTGCTCAGGTTTATCGTTTTGCTCGGCTCAGTTTCTCGGCTTAGACGGCTCGGTATACTATAATATATCGATTTTTAGGTTTTCGATCATTATGAATCCATTTTTGACCTTATCTAAGTCATTTGAGGTTAGTAAGACTTTTTTTACAAGTTTAATTAGCTTAGGAGCTTATATTGGAATTAAGCATGATGTCCAGCTAAGTTAAGTTAATAGGCCCTAAGCATGTTATATGAATTTTCATAGGTAAGAGTTAGGTGTTAGATTGTAGTTTCGAGACGACTACCAAATTGTTAGAGACTTCAGCCAAGGCCAACCAAGTAAGTGACCTTACTATTGGAGTTAATCACAGGACCTCATGCATGTTTGTATGTCATATGCATCGGGATACTTCCCCATTATGTTATGTTAGTATGGATGCATACATTTGATATTTATGTATGCCATGATATCATGCAGACATTTTCTTTTTGTGGCATCTGGTGGAGTGTAATGCGATGTGTTCGACCAAGTCGAGCCCAGGGGTACGTATACGAGCCTGTTTGGTGGGCCCATGTGTGGAAAAATACCATACATCCAACCCTGCCCCGAATTTCATGTTTTGAATTGATTAGGCAAGTCCATACCCTTATTTTAAAGATGTTTATTATGAATTTCCGTAATTTATGATTTAAGATGTTTAGGTTAAGAAAATTAGGGAGTTACCGTTTGGTATTAGAGCCCTAGGTTTTAGATTTGGTAGAGCATACTTCCAGGGTTCTCCAACAAAAGTACCGTCACCGTTTGGTATGCTTTTAAAGGATAATAATTGTTTAGTTAAATGATGCATGCAATATGTTAATTTTACTATTTTAATTAAGGTATGATACAATTTATATGTTGTAAATGTTAGCATGATTTATGATGTGGCAAGATTAAATATGTTATATGACGTCACAAGATTAAATATGTTATGACAGGTATAATACGATGGTTATGATAATGTAAAGATTGTACGTACGTGTGACATGTATTTGTATGATTGTTTATTGAAGCCTATTAATTAAGTAAGTAACTTAGTAGTTACGTCTTTTGTATAGAGTATGCCACCTAGAACACGAGGTGGAGAAATTTGGGGACGACCCCCACCTATGGGTAGAAGAAGTGGTAGAAGAGGTCGAGGTTCGAAACGGGATAATTCTGTAAACTAGCCCGATGTAACTGTGCCACTCCCACCACCAGCGATACCTCAGGCCGCACCAAACCCTGTTGCTGCTCTAATAGAAGCATTGCAAGCTGTTGTGCAAATTATGATTACTACTCAACCGAGAAATGCTTCATCATCAACTAGACAAGCAAAGTGTTTGCGAGATTTCAAGAGGGTTGACCCTCAAACCTTTAATGGGTCTTCAGATGATCCAACCGTGGCACAATTATGGTTGAGATCTATAGAGATCGTGTTTGAGTTGATCAATTGCCCTGATGATCAAAAGGTGCGGTGTGTAACATTCATGTTGCGTGATGATGCAGAGTTATGGTGGCAGTCCACCAGCGAGATTATTAGTCTTGAGGGATGTGTAATCTCGTGGGCGGAATTCAAGGATGCCTTTATGGAAGAGTACTACTCTGAGGACATTCAATTTCGTATGCAGCAAAAGTTTACTCAAGTCAAAGGGGGCGTTCTGTTACCACATATGCTAGGGAGTTTATCAGAATGAAACATTTTGCCCCAGAGTTGGTGAACACTGACTACAGAACAACATGGTGGTTCGTACGTGGGTTGGACAAGAGGATCCGCCATATTGTTGAGACGTTATCACCTACTACCTATGTTGCTGCATTGAGAGCCGCTAAGGCCATAGAGGGAGTTGATGAATCTCCTGAACCCCCTCCATCGACAGTGAAACGAAAGCAATGTCATGACTAGGTTGATTGTCATGATCCATTGCCATTACAGCCACAACAACGACCTGACAGACAGTACCGTGATACTAGGCGTGGTCAGCAAAGAAATGGAAGCCGACCATATAATAGACCTCAGTGTAATGAGTGTGGGAAAAATCACTGGGGTCAATGTTTGGCCCATACCAGAGCCTGTTTTCAATGTGAAAAGGAGGGTCACAACTAAATATTGCCAAGGAGGTTGCGCGAATGATTTTGGAAACCAGCAGGGGAGACTAAGCATAGCGGATCCTACTCAAAACTGTCCTCCGACAAGAGCTTATGCCTCTACTGGCAAGGATATTGGGAATTTTGATGCGGTGGTGACAGGTACACTATTTGTTCTTGGTTACCTTTCTTTAACACTATTTGACTCGGGATCTACACATTCATTTATATATGTTTTCATTAAGCAAAATTTATATTAAAACGTAAAAATTTGTATCAAAACATTTGTTGCATGAATTCTCTGTTAGCACCTCGGCCAGGGTGGACTTGATTGCTGCTTATAGGGTAAAAGATAGTCTATGTGTTAGTATCAGGACTTAACCTAGAGGTAGATTTAATGGTAGTTCACATGACTGTATATGATGTTGTGGGAATGGATTGGTTAGTGGAAAATTATTCTATCCTAGACTTTTACAAGAAAGAACTGATATTTACGCCACCGTTCAAGACCAGTTTCAAATTCAATGGTATGAGTTTAGGAATTATGCCTGAAGTGATATCAATGATGAAAGCGAAGAAGTTGGTTCAGCACGAAGCGTGGGTCGTATTAGCTAGTGTCATGGATACCAAAAAGGAAGAAACTCCCTTAACCACAATGTCAGTTGCAAATAAATTACTTGATGTGTTCCTAGAGGATTTGTCAAGAATTCCTCCGTCACGAGATGTTAATTTTGGAATAGAGTTGGAACCAAGTATGAGTCCTATCTCTAAGGTCTCGTATTGTATGGCGCTAGTTGAATTGAAAGAATTCTAATACAACTAATAAAGGATTTATTAGACTCAGCGTTTCTCCTTGGGGTGCGCTGGTATTATTTGTCAAGAAAAAAGATGGTTCGATGCCCTTGTGCATCGATTACAGGGAGCTGAACAAAAGAACGGTGAAGAACAAGTATCTTCTTCCACGCATTTAGGACTTATTCGATCAGCTCAGGGAAGCAACAATGTTCTAAAAAATTGACAGTTAGGTTACCACTGGATCAAGATAAAAAATGAGGACATACCGAGACAACTTTCAGAACAAGCTATGGCCATATGAGTTCATGTTATGTCATTTGGACTCACTAATGCATCTGTAGTGTTCATGGAACTGATGAATTGAGTGTTTAAGAAATGTCTTGTTATTTTTGTCATAGTATTCATAGACTATATTTTGGTATACTCGAAGACAGATCAAGAACATCATATGCACTTGAGAAAGATCCTGACAATTCTGAGTGAAAACAAACTATATGTCAAGGTCTCGAAGTGTGAACTTTGGTTACGCGAAGTTTCATTTTTGGGCATGTGGTATCTAAGAAGGGTGTGTCAAGGTGGAAGCCGTTACCAAATGGACTTGTCCAACTACTGTCGTTGAGATACCTAGTTACTTAGGATTAGCTGGTTACTACCGACGTTTCATTCAAGACTTTTGCCAAAATAGCCGCCCCTTCTCGGGATAAATCTGGCTAAAGTTAATTTTCCATCTCTTGACAGGAATAAACTCTTCCAAAGGTCCAATTTCCTACACGCTTACACTTTCTCAACAATTGGTTCGTAGAAGGATTGCTTCCGATTCCCTCTGTTAAGGATATTTAGTAATAAATTATAGTTTACCATATATATTATATTTGATATTTTATTATAAGGCAAATATCTAATATTTGCCTTATTATCATATGTATCTTTCCATTTATTGTTATTTTCATTTATTACTATTTTCATATCCTTGTAATTCATTTGATTATAAATAAGATAACTTTCACACCATTTTGGTCATTTATTGTTATTTTCATTTATTACTATTTTCATATCCTTGTAATTCATTTGATTATAAATAAGATAACTTTCACACCATTTGGGTGTGGTGGATTAATCAAACATTCACATGGTATCAGAGCTCTCTCGGTTTAACAACCTCGATCCTTTCTTTTCAATGGCTTTTGAATCCTCTAATCTTCTTCTCCACCACCCCTGCTGGTTTTGACGCCGCAGGGGCAGTCTTCATGGCTGCCGTAGTCGGAGCCGATTGATTACTCTTCGGCTCCACCCTATTGACCTCCAAATCACCTTTCGTCATACTCTGTACATACAACCTCACATTTTCCAACCAAATCGGTTTTCCCCTTGGCCAATATAGTCTCTCTCATTTTCTTCCCAATCAACCTATCAATCTTTTGCAGAGATTTACCTTCAGAATCTGGGTGCTGCACTGGCCTATTCGCCAACCAAGTTGCCGCCGCCCTTCCTGCCAAAATTGGCTTCTTCGCCCGATGAGGCGACTCTTCCGACTGCCCTTCTCGCCAAAATTGGCTCCTTCGCCCAATGTGGCGACTCTTCCGACTTCAACATTGTCTTTGTCCCTTACTCTAGGTTTCCCCTTCTACTTCTTGGGGTTATAAATATTCTCACCAGAGCCAAGGCAGCATCGTCGCTAAGCGACAATCCCTCTTCATGGGTTAGACATATTCTCGCCGAAGCCAAGGCAGCATCCCTCTGCAATTTTTGATAGCCAAGAACCGGGTTGTTAGCATCTTCATGAAAAGTGTTTCTCAACCTCTTTGAATTTTTCAGATTCAAGCTTCACGTTCGTTTAAATCCGACGTTTAGCTTGCGGTGGGGTGTTAAGGATATTTAGTAATAAATTATAGTTTACCATATATATTATATTTGATATTTTTAGATATTTGCCTTATTATCATAGGTATCTTTCCATTTATTGTTATTTCCATTTATTACTATTTTCATATCTTTGTAATTCATTTGATTATAAATAAGATAACTTTCACACTATTTGGGTGTGGTGGATTAATCAAACATTCACACCCTCCCAAAGGCGAACCTAGTAGTAGAAAAGCTAGACGCCAGCCACATGCTCATTACTCAATCGTTGCAACCACCTCATGTTCGGAGATTTTTGAAAAAGCTATAACATAGGACTCTTTGAAAGGAAATGGAAGAATGGGATAACCTTTCAACACTAAACCAAAATCTTTCCGTGATCAAACTTCAGGGTTTTTCTCCACCTGAGTCTGCTTTGGTAGCTCTGCAAGCGTCGGTAATGAGTGCCTTTTGTAACTATTCACTAGGTCACATTTTGCGAGATTGGAAGCCTTTACTCTGGGGTGCACCCTTTTATAGGCTCTGTTTTTGTATTCTCTTGTATTCTTTCATTTGTTTTCTCAATGCAAGTTGGTTTTTTATAAAAAAAAAACATAGATGGAAGGGCTTCCAAATCAAGTGTTTGGATGCGTGCCTATCAGAAGGACGTTGGACCTATATTGACTTTGTATAACTGGTGTCTAACACGTCAATTGCACTAATAAATGTCCAATACGTGTTCAACAAGTGTCGAAGTGTTTTTCAGACATGGATACTCTAACGAACTAAAGTGTTCATGCTTGTTAGCCTAGAATGATAAATGGACAGATGGCCTCTGCAATATTCTTCACATTTTTACCATGTTCTTGAACCTTAAAGATTAATGTGAGGAAAGTTATGATTTGGGTATCTATATTTGTGATCCGAAGGTGTCACAACCAGGTATTAGACAAGCCACTGAAGGGGCTAATCGCCCTGCTGACTTAAGTACCCCATATGCCTCTTGGAGGAAGCCATTACAAAACTCATTGGGAACCTGCTGTATTTAGAGTGGAGAGGGGACTGCAAAAGTTGATATACACATTGGGGTTCTCTGTAGTTTGCACCTTGTGTGTTCTTTGTAATATCTTCTTGATAATAATTTTCTAGCTTAACAGTAATTAGTAGGTAATCCTTTTCTTTAAGTTGGAGGTTCAAATTCCCATATTCATGAGCCAGTCTCTGGGCTGTACCTATCTTTTTGCAGCCCACCTAGATGTCCGACTACACGTGACACGTGACAAACTCTTCTTTCTTATTCTTTTTCGAACTATTTTTGAATTTTTTTGCTGAAATATGATTTGAGTGAGCTGCAAAAAGATGGGTTGAGCTTAAGATAGACCTAAGTAATGCTCTTATATTTATTAATTATCTTCCCTCAATTTGGGCAAATTTGAGTTGCTAACTCGCACTTTCTCGCAGACCTTAAGAGTGAAGTGCTTTGACAAGTGCATCACAAAGCCAGGGTCAAGCCTAAGTGGGAGCGAGAGCAGTTGCATCTCCAGGTGCATGGAACGCTATATTGAGGCCACCGGCATCGTCAGTAGAGCCCTGTTTAAGACACCACACTGAAAAGAAAAGGTTTTGCTGAAACATTATGAGGTCCAGGTTTGATATTCCCCGTTCGATATTTGTTATTTAGTTCTTTAATCTCTCTCTACTAGATCACATGGGTCGTTAGTACAGATCCACTTGAACACTCTAATATCTTCCAAGACACGATCGACGTCAATGTCGATCATTATTATCGTTGAAATGTTTTTGTCATTCTCCTTTCTCTTTCTCGTCTTCTTTCTAATCAGTCCCACCGCTGATCAAAACACCCCAACAGCTTTGACAAACTCCCAAAACTGATCAGTGTGCATTGGTCGGTCTGTCGGTTCCATAATTATTCCCAAAATTAACAAAAGACTTATTAGATATGAAATTGAGCTACGAAACACTAAATCAAAATTTAAGAACCTTGAACAAATGTTAAAAAATATACCATATAGTATAAAGTAACTGACTATTTTAAATTAAGTCGTATATTTGTGCCCTTTCACATACTAAACCAACAAGTAAAATATTCACAACATTCAAAATTAAAGTTTAGTTAGATAAGATAATTTATTTGTTAGTGATTATCTATAATTATCTATTTAGAAAAGTATTTGATTTTTACTTGTCAGAGTCTATCTGTAATATACTTTTTAAAATAAAGTATTTGAGCACATTATGTTGGATAAGTTATTTATACACTAATATTAATGGGTGGGTTTATTTAGATAAGCACTTTTTTTTTTTTTCTTGAAGTGGTCTGCTGAAGTCCATTGTAATTAAATTCTCTTATAAAAATTTACATTAAAAACTCAAAAAGATGTTACCAAACAACCAAAATATAAGTTTTTCGTATACTACCCGATTCGACCTCGTAACTATTTAAAGAATGAATTTATAAGATTTTAATGAGTAAAGGAGGTAAGATTGTCTTTTTAGACATATCTCGACTTCATTAGATAGTAATATTTTGTCCACTATTATATCAAGACGTTTACATATCTCTAATATTAAATCATGATGTTTTATATCTATGGTCTTGATCACATGCATACATGAAAAAATACACCACTTTATTATATAAATACTTTGATCCATTATATTATGATGTTTACATCTCTAATATTAGATCATGATGTTTTATATCTATGGTTTTGATCACATGCGTACACGAAAGAGTACACCCCTCTATTATTATATTTACTTTGGTCTGAATAGTTGTGACGAAGTACAAAATTAAAGCAAAAAGTTTTCTTTCATATCTTTAATTGTATAATAATAATAGTGATGATGATCAAATGCACCACTAATTTCAAATTTTAGATATCAATAATGACAAAAATATCAAGATCTCGATCTTAAAATATGGATAAAATGTCAAAACTAAATCATATTTTTTAAAAACAATAAATCGATTTTTAATATTTAAACAATAAACAAGTATTTTTGCAAATATTTTCTTGACATATTTGAAAAATGTTAATTAACCCCTTATCTCGATATTGAATTTATTAATGTGTAGAAATAATGCCAACCAAATTATTCACATATTTGATGAAAATTTATGCTAATTTAATAACGTTTCATTTCTTGTTTCTTCTTTTTAATAGAAAAAAAAGTTACGTTTTTTTTATTGATGAAAGTTGATCCATTTAGTTTGAAGGAGCTGTTGTTAGGTAAGAATTAGTCGGTGTATTTCGCAAAAGCGATTGTTGTAGTTTACTAGCAACTCATGTCGAAGAATAATTGTGAAATAATTGTTTTCACGTCAACATGATTATTGAAAGTATGTCCTCCGCTACCTACTATCACGTTTTCTAGCTTCAATTAGAAAGAGATTCAATCAATAAAAACTTAGTTTTAGACGTTTAGATATTTTAAAAATAATTGAGTAAATAATAGTAATAATAATAAATCGCGATAAAAATTTAAAAACTAAAATAAAAGTATTAAAAATTCTAGGAACTAATATATAAATATAAGATAAAGTCTAAATGTTAGATTAAATTGAGGTTAGAAGAAAAATATTATGACGTCAAAATAAACGCAATATTGTTGACGTCATAATACTATTACTAGTCATATCTGAGCTGGCGATAAAGAACGTGGAAGACAAGATGAAGGCCCTATCTCAATCAATTATTAAAAAAAAAAAAAAAAAAAAAAAAAAAAAAAAAAAAAAAAAAAAAAAANTTTAATCAATCATCTTATTTCTTTCTTGGTTGAGATTTTCTACATTTAAGACAAAGTGAATTAGGTATGGCATCTCGATAGAGATGTCCATGAGGCCGCCCCTTATTTTGATCCCTGTGAAATTCTCTATTTATTTTCGTGGAGAATGAAGCTGAAATTTTCTATAGTAAATTTGTGGGGATCGAATTTGGATAATGAATTATTTCTCCGTAGTATATTTGTGTGAAAACTTGTTTAATTTGAGTTAAATAAGTTTATATTTGAGGTCGAAAATTGTTTGACATGGAGTTTTGAAACTTGCGTTTATACTTTTTGAATTTTTATACGTTCGTGATTAGACATCGTTTTTCATATTGAAAACACGTGTTCGATTTCTGTAAGTGATAGGTATAATCGGTTTCTTACCTTTCGTTTTGACTCGAGCATTCGAGACGTTGTTTACCGTGAAGAATAACAAACAAGAATAGAGAAGGAGATTAGGTAATTTCCCTTATCTGTCTAAACCAAGGTATCCTAGAATGAGTCTCCGACATTTCTTTCTTAGTCGAACCGTAACATTTAATCAACTTTGAAAGCCATCATTAGACTTTAGGTTTTTTTTTTTTTTTTTTAATAGAGTTATATTAAATAAAATGAAAATTTTGAATAATTAATATTTATTTAGAAAAAGTTTTTTTCATTTTTATTTAAAAAAAAAATAGCATTTATTAAAGATAATTATTTTTACATGTTTTAAATAATCGATATTAATATATCAACATGAGCATAGTTCAAAAGTTTATATACCTCATATTTGTTGTACTAAGACTACCGTGTTTGTATAATATATTTTATAATAAATTTTTAATTATTTAAATGATTATTAATATTAAAAAGTTAGATAAATGATTGGGATCAATTATAGACTTCATTTTATGGTCAATTTAAAACATTGAAAGATCATTTTCATAATTTTTATTTTTATTTTATTCCTTGTAATAAATTATTATTTCACACCCTATCATTTGACTTCATATTTCAAATGGAGTGGAAAATGGGCGACAAAATTAGGAGAATTCTTTTTTTTTTTTCGATTTAATAAATGACAGTGATGAACAATGCATTCTCCATCTTTTATTATTATTATTATTATTTTAATATTACTAACTTTTTGAGATTTTTTTTTTGTAATATTTAATTTTTTTTAATGTTTGAAATTTATGTGATTTGAATTTTGTTTTAATTTATGATTTCAAATGAAAATTAAAAATATTTAATGTTTGTTATTAACGTTAGTGATTCATTACTATTTGTAAATATTTTATTTTTCAATTTTACGAGATTTTAGTAATTAATATAAAAAGTATAATTTTTTAAAGATGATTTAAAAAAAATTAATAATTCACCGACCCAACTCAAAAATAAAGAGTTGGGTCGAGTTTTATTACAAACCTTACTCGAATCATTCAAAGTCATAGATACAATTAATTTGGAATTTGGAATTTGAAAGTGATTCATAAAGAAAATTCTATTCCAACCTAACTCAACTCTAGAACGACACTCGTATTCGTCTCCGTGAAATAAGAATAAAATAGTGCCACCTCCTAACACCTTTACTCTTTGCAACATGCAAAATTCAAAATCTGGCAATCTTTTCCTGCAGACATGCATGTGATACAAGTTAAGTCAAATTTCTGTTCTTCAAGAGGATTCTCTCTCTTACATGCAGACCCATCAATAACTATCCATTCGTTCTTACTTCATACTCACCCTGCCTCATTTCTATCCAAAACCGAACGATGTCAGTTTATTTATATACTTTTCTTTTATTCGAGTGTCGCACCTTTCAATATCAAAATCAATAATATCATATTTTCTTAAAGGACGATCCAAAGATGAAGGCAAAGGATAAAGATTTTGGAGAGGATAATTCCAAAAACGATGTTCCTGCTACGTTGAATGGAGGAAAAACGAGAGCACAAGACGAATGAGAAATAAAAATAACAAACCAATATTTACTGCATTCACAAGGGTATGTCACAGGAGACGCAAAGGAATGTCGAGGTCACCAGTGTTAGAGAATGCAAATAGAGTGGTTAATGGAAGGCACCTATCACCCTTTATTACTGGCATGAAATATAATAGAGGTATTCAAATGACTCGAGAATTCGACCAAACTGAACTATTCAACCTTGAGTAACTTTTTTTTTTTTTCGATTTAAATTCGAGTCGATTTGCAAGTTGACATTTTGTTTGTCGAATAACCTAACCAACCAACCCAAGAATAAGGTTACAACTCAGCCCTTCTCTACATTGAATCGATTCAAGATATATTCTAGATCATAAGGAATTAAAACAAATTTTTTTTGGAAATAAATAGTATGGAATAATTACAAAAAAAAAAAATATATCCTTAGAATACTTCAAGACGTGGCAATGATTTCTTCATTCAAGATTATCTATGTGGCGTATTCAAGACCGTCTAAACCACGAAAATTTTCGTCACGTCAGCAACACGTCAGCGAATGACGTCTTCTAACACACGTATCCTTTGAGATCGTTGGAAATGTGATAATATAAATTTTATATTTTAATTATTTTCATAAATAAATACAAGCTTTAAATTGAAATTTGAAATAAATCAAAATTTAGTAAATTAATAAATATCCTTAGTGAAACATCTTATTTATTTGGTTAAAAAAATAGAAAAGATTAAACGGAGGTCTCATTGTTTATACGATATTTTAAAAATAACATTTTATTGATTCATAAAAGTGTTCGTCTTCCAAATCATTCTCTCTTGTCCGTTGACTTTGATCTTAGGACATATAAACTTATTCTCGAGTAAAAAAAAAAAAATTGTATATTTAATTGCAACTTACGAAGAAATGATTGATTTTATTGGTTGACTTCAATTCCATTTGTTTGAGTGAATTGATGATAAAATAAAGAAAGACTTTCTCTATTTTATAGAATTTTGATAGACCCAAGTTTTGATTTGGTTGATTTTGAACCGTGTTTTTTACTCGGAGCTCTAACCCAATCATTTTCCAAGAACTTGAATGTTTTAACTTTGACCTAATTCATTTTTAGCGAGCTCAGCCAAATTAGCCTCGAATTTCACGGTTATATGACACTATTTATTGAACTAGCTCACAAATGACCTTATTTTAATTATCAAATTTTTAATAATTTTTAAAGACGTCTATTTTCATTATTAATCTAAATTAATAACATGAAAATATATTATTAAGCAACTAATCAAAACTTTAAAAAATATAAATGAATATATTTTTTTTAATTTTCTTAAAAATTTAAGAATATTCATTAAACTTTTGAGAATTAAAAGATATTTTAAAAATATTTTGAAAGTTGTTAACTAAATATTAACTGTTTCCTACTAAACTAGGTATTTTTTAACTTTTTTTAGTTTTAACGGTATTTTTTAGATTTTTTTTTTAATTTAAAGTATTATTAAAAAAATTTAAAAGTTTAAGTTATCAGTACAAAATAGAGTTTTATATAAATATATATAAATATATATATAATTTTCCGTCCAAAATGGGCATAAAAGACAATTTCAACCCAAATTCAAGTAATTCAGTAAGAGAATGACGTCAGAAATAAGACGTCAGCTTGTGTTCTTTAGAGAGGTGTTATATAAGGCTGTTGCTATAAGAAGCTGCGATTTGTAGCAAAACAATTCACACCAGCGCATTTGATTTCCTCCCTTCAATAAATTACCCTCTGCAGATCTTGTTCCCTGATAATTCCGGCCATGTCCGCCACCGCCAAGCTGCTTGTCGCCGATCTCGCTTCCACCGTCCACCAACTCCCTTCCCGCTTCGTCCGCCCCATCGACGACCGTCCAAACTTCTCCCATGTTCGAACTCCGACCGGCTACTCTTTCCCTGTCATTGACCTCCACAACCTCCACGGCCTCTCTCGTGCTGATGTCGTCGCCCAAATTGGCCAAGCCTGTGAGCGCGACGGTTTCTTTCTGGTAATGGGTTCTTTCAAATTTGGGTAAATTTTAATTTTTTTTGTGGTTTTAATGGAGGGGTTTGGCTGTTTCAGGTGAAGAACCATGGGGTGCCGGAGGAGTTGATGAATGGGATGCTGAGATTGGCTAGGGAGTTTTTCCGGCTGCCGGAGAGTGAGAGACTTAAGAGCTATTCCGATGATCCGACGAAGACGACGAGGCTTTCGACGAGTTTCAATGTGAAGACGGAGAAGGTGGCAAATTGGAGGGATTTCTTGAGACTCCATTGTTACCCTCTCGAGCTTTATGTCAATGAATGGCCCGAGAATCCTCCATCCTTCAGGTAACAAACACATTTCATTCATGAATATCGGTACTTGTTCAAGCCATTAGCATATATTGCCTTCTTTGTATCTTTAGAACTACTACAATTTTTAAAATGGGAGAGTCACACCCTTATAAAGGATGGAGAGATTTCCTCCGAACCGATGTAGAATCTCACAATCTACCCATCTTTGGGGCTCAACGTTCTTGCTAAAGTGGGATCCTACCAAATTCACCCTCTTCAAGTCTCAACGTCTTGCTGACACATCGTCTCATGTCCACCCTCCTCGAAGCTCAGCCTCCTCACTAACCGTGTAGCGATCCCACCAAATTCACCCTCTTCAGGTCCCAACGTCACTAACCGTGTTTGATTCTATTGCTATTTGTAACAGTTCAAGCCCATCGTTAAATATTGTCTTGTTAGCAGATATTGTCTCGTTAGCAGATATTGTACTCCTTAGGCTTTCCCTTTTGAGCTTACCCTCAAGGTCTTGGGCTTTCCCTTTTGAGCTTACCCTCAAGGTCTTGGGCTTTCCCTTTTGAGCTTACCCTCAAGGTCTTGGGCTTTTCCTTTTGAGCTTACCCTCAAGGTCTTGGGCTTTCCATCTCATAATCCACCCATCTTCGGGGTCAGCGTGGGACCCCACCAAATCCACCCCCTTCGGGCTAGCATCCTTGTTGGTACATCGCCTCATGTCCACCCTGTTCAGGGCTCACCCGATGTTGGGCCCAAGCCCATCGCTAGCAAATATTGTCCTAAAAGCTTTACTCTTCAAAAAGGGCCTGGTAAAGAGAGGTTTGCACTCTTATAAAATGTGTTTGGTGTTTCATTCTTCTTCTCGATCGACGTGAGATCTCACATTTCTAACATAAAATATCCTCACTTCGGTCTTACACAGGAAAGAAGTGGCGGAGTATTGTACAAGAGTGAGGGAATTGACATTAAAGCTATTAGAGGCCATTTCTGAGAGCTTGGGGTTACCAAAAGACTCCATAGCCAATTCAATTGGAGGCCATGGCCAACACATGGCCTTGAACTACTATCCGCCATGTCCACAGCCAGAGCTCACCTATGGCTTACCTGGCCACACCGACCCGAACCTCATCACTCTCCTCCTCCAAGACCAAGTCCCCGGCCTCCAAGCCCTCCACGACAACACTTGGTTCGCTCTCGACCCCATCCCTAACACCTTTATAATCAACATTGGCGATCAAATGCAGGTATAACCCTCTTCTCATATACACGTCAAAACAAATATCATAGATATACAAAGTGATTATGTTTATGTTTTTGTTTAGGCGTTGAGTAATGACAGATACAAGAGCGTGCTTCATCGAGCTGTTGTGAATAGTGAAACGGAGCGAATTTCAATCCCGACATTTTATTGTCCGTCGCAGGACGCGATGATCGGGCCATTTAAGGAGCTGGCCGACGTCAAGAATAGAGCGGTTTATAGACAATTTTCTTATTCAGAATATTACAAGACGTTTTGGAATGAAGGACTTGCAACCAAAAGATGCTTAGATTTGTTTAGAGTTGAATGATTTGTACAGTCCAATTGATCCTTCCATGCATAAGGGCTGCTCGCATCTCCGACAAAGGAGCTTTCTGAGCTGGTTGAGCTGATGTCGGGCCGCACACTGGCGTCCTCCAACGACCAACTGCCAAGCTTGACATGGGATGACAAGTTGACAGCGTCTGGCTGGAAGACTGGCCAGCTGAGATTTCATTTTAGCTGAACATGTTTATCATCATAGTTTATCCATAATGTTCTTATTTTAAAAAAAAATGTATATTATGTCATATGATATCTTTATTTGATTTGATGACGATTGGTGAATCGATAAAGTGCACAAAACGCAATCGTTCATTGACATCATCCTTGATCTTCTCTCAATTTCTTTTGTTTCGATTTCGTTCTTTTTGCTTTCAAGGATTGCATTAACATATAAAATAGAAGGTTGTATGACTCAACCGACATAAAACTATGTGTTGTTGAGTATATAATTTTAAATATATAAATGATATATTTGATGTTCGGTATAAAAGCTGTATATCTATGATACAACTGATATATCCAAAATCGTGAAACCGACCAAAACCAACTCACCATCGGTGTAGTTGGTCGGTCGGTGTGATAATTTCTCCAAAACTGATCGTCAAACATCAATATGTCATTCATCAACTAGACCTCATGGGAACTCATCAATGTGTCATTAATCTCTATTGACACGAACTCATACACTTCAACCCATTTAACTGGACCTACAACTTAGTTTTATTCTTCCACATTCTCATGGGAACCAAAACATACACCTTCCTTTTCGGTGGCTCAATCATAGAAATTTCATGGTACGACCTCTTGAAAATTTTCACATGATTCATGTAAATGAGAACAAAACATTTTAGAAGGGCTTGGGTCGGTTTGTAAGGATAACCTTCACTCTTAAAGACAAACGGTAAGTAATGTGACCAGAGGCGGCAGAGAAATGTCAAGGTCATCAAAGACCGTATCCAGATTCCGAATCATGGGTACGAGACCATCAAAAATAGGAGAGAACAAGAAACCATAGTGGATAAAATTGTCGATTCTGAGCCCATGCTCGAAACCGTTTTGCATAAGACAAAGAAGAAAGCTAAGTAAAATTAAGAACAAGAACCATATAGAAGTAGGAAGCTTGATTGTGGACTTGTAAATGTTCTTACATTAAGATACCTCAAATAGAATAAAGCATATAATAAAGGAAAAGAATAAACCAATTTCTCACAAATGGCTACACAAGTTCCTTCTTTTTAGGTTCAAGAACAGGAGGATCGACCTCAATTCCCATATTGGCTGCTGTCCCTGCTATGACCCTCATTGCTGATTCAATGGTTGTGCAATTCAAATCTGGTAACTTTTCTGCAGCAATCACACGCAGCTGTTCAATGGTTATCTTTCCCACTTTTTGTGCCTGTGGATCTTTTGATCCCTTTTCAACTCCTGCATAACCAGTTCATACCGATTAAAACGAAAGTTCGATGATCATTTTTGCATATGATCAATTCACTTCATACAGCTCGTAACAAATGACATGTATTTCATAAAAGAGAGAAGAAGCAGATTCTCGAGCTGCAACAGTTCGACGATAGCGCTCTTGAAAGGCTATTGTAATATTGTAATTTCTTTCAATCTTGTGTTAGGGTACCTAACGCATACTCGAGCTGTGATGGGAGGCAAGTATGCCGCCCAGCGACAATGCTCAAGCTGCAACAGTCCCTCCATCCCTTGGAGGGTTTGTTCCCAAACATTGATAGCCACTGAGGAACTATGGATTCACTGCATCATGCTACTTGAATATTTACTGAACAAGTTGCCAAGCTAAAACGCATCAATGACACTTGTGGGAAGGAGGAAATTCAAAATGGTAGTGATTCAAGGGATTGATTATGGGTTTATAAGTAAGGAATACTATGTCTATTGGGATGAGACGTTTTGGGGAAACCAAAAACAAAGCCATGAGAGCTTATGCTCAAAGTGAACAATATCATACCATTGTGGAGATCCTTGATCCCTAACAATAGCATCAAGCTAAAGAATAGATCCCGGTTCAAAATGGACTGATAATCTATATAATAATACATGAAGGCCTGAAATGTGCCAAAGAGACCAACAGCCTCTAAGAGAGATGGGTAGCAAGCTGCAATTTGTTGAAGAGGAGGATAATATCCTTCCAATATTGCTTGCGCCAGACATATCAGCTCGAGACAAGATCACTGGGCAATCTTTTCAGATTTTATTATGGATGTTCATACCACCCCCGAAGAAAACTTTGATCTATTTAAGATAGGACGTTATTTCTGTAACAGCCCAAGTTTATCGTTAGCAAATATTGTCATTTTTGGGTTTTCTCTTCCGAGCTTCCCCTTAAGATTTTAAAACGCGTAGGGAGAGGTTTCCACACCCTTATATGAAATGCTTCATTCCCCACTCCAACCGATATGAGATCTCACATTCCACCCCCTTTGGGGGCCCAGCGTCCTCGCTGGTACACTGCTCGATGACTGACTTTGATACGGCTTTCCCTTCCGAGCTTCCCCTCAAGGTTTTAAAACGCGTCGGGTAGATAATACAACCTCCCAACCTAGGCTAGGGTGAGGTAGATGACTCATAAGATGTAGGACTTCTTCCATTTCTTAATCCTCTCATCAATTACCTTCAACTAAGGAATGCAAAATACTAGTATTTCAATGATTATGACTACATATCAAGGTAATTCAAGGGCCATTTCCCACCTCAGACCTCAAATTCATGCTTATCAAAGACATTGATCTCTGCCACTATAATTTTATCTAAATCCACTCTAAGCCAATCTAAACAAGTTACTGTTGGATAGACATAGCAGGAGATAAACACATAAAAGAAGAAAATGGAAGAGCCAAAAGGAATATCAAGCACTTAAAAGCGAAATACCAGCAGCCTTGAGAAGAAGAACTGAAGCAGGGGGAGTCTTGAGCACGAAAGTAAAACTTTTATCCTGTTCCAAATCAAACAATCAAGACATTCCCGAAGGAAAGCATGGAAAATCATTCACATACAACAACAGAGAAAGGAAGAACAAACCCACATCGTAAACAGTAATTTCAACAGGAATAACGTAGCCGGCCTTGTCGGCTGTCTTGGCATTGTAATCCTTACAGAAAGCCATAATATTAACACCCTTCGAACCAAGAGCAGGGCCAACAGGAGGAGCTGGGGTAGCCTTTCCAGCCTCCAGAGCAAGCTTAATCACCCCAATTACTGCAACCCCCAAAAACAAATTAGAGAAAACCAGAGCTCAACCAAGAACAATGTAGAGGAAAATTAAGGGTTTATGAGAAAAAGAAATTTACCCTTCTTGGATTTTCCACCAGGCTTGGCTTTAGGAGGCGCCATTGAGACAACACTGAGGCGCCTTGGAGTGGGAGAGATTAGCGACGAAGATTGGCCATTACTGAAGAATCGAAGCGAGAAATTGAACTTTGAAGAGAACCCTGAAGAGGGTGAAGCAAGAAACGAAGAGGAAAGATGCTTGGAATTAGCAGTAAATTTAGAAGAAAATGGATGATAGATGGAGAGGGAGGACGCCATGGATAAGCAAACACAGAGAGCTCTCAGAACTTCTTGTGGATAAACCCAGCAAATGACATAAAACGTTCCGTTTTTTCACAACAGAAACCCTTTTCTTATTTCAATAAATCTTTTATATTTTTTAAAATTTCATTATGGGAACTAATTAAATTGATCATATAAATTTTGATTACACAAGAACTGGGCCCAATATCAATTATTACGAAAAGCCCAAGCCCAAATTATAAGGTTGGCCCAAAATTACAGGACGTTATGATACCACGTATAAAAGCCCAATATTCGATGTTGAGTTTTTTTTTTTTTTTTTTCTTCCGCTTGACCGCAATCGTGTCAAGGAGATAGTGCGTCTCTTACTTGTATACGTAGGATCTAGGATCTGTCCCCTTAATTAGCCACGGTGAGATTCTAACACCATGTTAGGAATTACGACTCTCCACAATGGTATGATATTGTCTACTTTGAGTATTCCTCGCTTATAAACTCACGATCATTCCCTAAATTAGTCCGTGTGGGACTCACTCCCAATAATCCCCAATAATTCTCTAGGATGAACATGGAGAATTGGAGTTCGTGGTTAGAAGGCTTCGTAAGTTGAATTAGACTAAGACATTTTTAGACTCAACCCGACTCAAACATTCCTTATAACTAATGAACCTAACCTATCTATGAATTTTTGGGTTAAGGTGATTCCAGTCATCGGTCAATTCATAAAATATCTAAAATTATTAAAAGTGGCACAAAATATTAAAAAAACAATTGAATTTCTAAATTCAAACTTCAGAGTGTGAAATATTAAAATATTATAAAATGAATAATATTAATTGAAAAACCAGTCCAGATAAATATATTACGTGGGTTCGCAGTGGGATCGTTTGGAATTTGGTTCAGTTAGATCCACGAAAATCTGATGGGGTTCTTCTGTTTCGCCATTAAAGGCCACAGATGCTCTCAAATCCTCCATTTCTTCACCAGAATCCTTCTCCATTTGAAGCTTCTCGCCGCCCGTTTCGGCCTCCTCAAGCCCTCGCCGGAGCACCATGCGGACTCTCCCTTCCAGCCTCCGACCAGTTACCTCTTCCTCACCGACGGCCCCTGCCCTTCGCTGGTCACCGTTCCGGCGGCTGATTTGCAGGCCAGGATCAAGAACAGCCTCTCAATCGTTGCGTTTGGGGATTTTGCTGCAAAACAGGGGATTGAATTTGGGGGAAACGACGGAGAAGAAGAGAATCGGATGTGTACGATCTGTTTGAGTGAAATGGAGAGATCGGAGCCGATGAGAGAGCTCTCTAATTGCTGCCATGTCTTCCATCAGGAGTGTTTGGATACGTGGATTGATGAGTTTCAGATTACGTGCCCTGTTTGTAGATCTTTGCTTTTGCCCTCCGGTGACGGCCATGGGTTTCGATTCCTCCGGTGACCATCAGATACACAACGACCCCGCCGCCGGGATAGACGGCGGCAACTCCTCCGCTTGTACTCGTATTCTGTTTCTCTCATGATTTTCCTTTTTTAATTTCTGAATATTCATTTTGTAATTTTTCGTTAAAGTTTTATTATGTAAAGTTATAAATTAGTGGATAATATAATTTTAAACTTTTAATTTATATAAATAAACTTATTAAGTATTTACATTTTAATATGTTGGACACTTTGTGGATATTAACTTTATTAGATTAAAAAAACTAAACCAATATTTATCACATAAAATTAAATTTAAAAAATCAAAATCTTTTAATTTAATTGGATTCTAATATTTATTATAATTTTAGTTTAAAATAAAAAATAAAAAAATAAAAACTTTGACTTTTAACTTCATCTTTCACATCTAATCTTATCTCTAGAATGAGACTAGAGTATGTTCGATTGTTTAAATTCATTGTCGTCTCATCGCACAAGTCGGTGGAGGAGGAATAGGCTGTTAGACGAATACGACTATCCACAATAGTATGATATTGTCCACTTTGAGCATAAGCTCTCATGGCTTTGCCAGCTATACCAATGGAGTTAGTATTTCTCACTTATAAACTCATGATCATTCCCTAAATTAGCCGATGTGGGACTTTCATCATCCAACACCTCCCCTCATCATTCCCTAAATTAGCCGATGTGGGTCTTTTATCATCAGAACACCTCCCCTCGAACAAAGCACGCCTCCCCTTAATCGAGGCTCGACTCCTTTGGAGTCTTAGTCATTTTTTACTACCTTCGTACCTTCGAGGAGGCTTGACTCCTTAAGCCTCCATGTCAATCTATTGGCACGGCTAAGTTTAGGGCATGACTCTAATACCATGTTAGACGAACACTACTCTCTACAATGGTATGATATTGTCCACTTTGAGCATAAGTTCTCTTGGTTTTGCTTTGGACTTCCGAAAAGGCATCATACCAATGAAGTTTAGTGTATGGGTAAAGTCATCATTCAATAATCAAAGTCAATCGTCAATGGGTATAGTCAACAAGCAATTTTGTCAAAGTCAACGATCAATAAAAAATTTAATTCAAGAAATTAGACCATTTCAAGAGATTTCCACTAGTCTAGTCTCGTCTCAACTCAATCTCTTAGTTTAGGTTGATTTTTTTTCTTTTAAGCACGGTATGATGTTTTTAGCTCGAATTGGGCTATTTTCAATTGTTTTTTTAGCCGATTTTAACGATACTAATAATTATTCTTATTTTATGACCTCTCTCTAAAATATGAGAAGTGCTATTTTTTTATTTTATAAAAAATAAATATTTGATTAAAATAAGTAGTTGTTGATTGAAATTGACATGCTTGGTTGGATGAACTATTTGCTATATGTTATCCCATGATATCATTCTTGTATGAATATTAGTTATGATTTTATTAGCTATGCGATTGATGTTGTAAAGACAAACAATTTTAAATTATACATGTATGCTATCCACGAGGTTGATATGAATGTTTTATGAAATGAAATGTTTACGACACATGCCATGAGTAGTCACAGTATAGATTTAGCTTTCACATAGTTAAATTATTGTGCTTGCATTTAAAATGGATACAAATTTGTATTTTGAGCCGGTAAAAAAATAATTTAAGAATTATTTGTGAGATTTAACCAACCGTAGAGGTTAAATTGAAATTTAATCCAAATTATAGAGACCAAATCTGGATGTTACAAAAGTTTTATTACATTTATTTTTTTTTAATTCAAAAACACTTTTAAACGTTTTTCAAAAGTTTAAAAAATATCTTTACAATGTATGATATTGTCTACTTTGAGCATAAACTCTCATGACTTTGCTTTCGGCTTCTCCAAAAGGCTTCAACACCAATGGGGAGACTATTCATTGATTATAAACTCATGATCATTCCCTAAATTAGTCGAGATGTGGAACTTTCATCATCCAACAGATGGAATAGTAAGTATCCGATTTTTTTTATAAAAAAAATTATAGAAATAATTTATGAAGGGCAGATAAACCATTTCTATTGTTATTGATGATATGAATATTTTTTTTTTAGGAAGATTTAAAGATTTTAATGTTAGTTCCGAGTATGTTTTTTAAAAGCTTTTAAAAAAGGCAAAAGTATATTAATTATACTTTTTTAAAAGATAAATAATATTTTTAATAATATTTTCATTTCAAACCAAAGTATTTTAATTAATTTATTATTTTTTTTTTGGAAAGGGTAAGAATATTATTAAATGTGGAAGTGTATTTAAAAATATAGGGTTTTGGATTATTATTTTTTTTTTATTAATTTAGTGTAAAAGCATAAATATTAAAATTGATATTAAATTAAATAATTTTCTTTTGTTGGGTAATGTCTATTTTTGTGTAAAGGTATATACTTGTATTTATTGTAATTTAACGCTATCAAATAAATGTTTGAAAATAGAGTTGAAAAGCAGCCTAAAAGATGCTAAGAAAAAGACCCCAAAATCAAGAGCTATTCATCTGCTCTGCTGCTGCTTCAGATACTGCTCGACCTTGACGGCTACGGGTAGATGGGACCTGGCAGAGGTACCCGAGTCCAATTCTTTTTGAATTATACCATTTTTTTAAGATTCCTCATGAGCCAGCGATTCAAAGAATGCCCAGAACAGCTCAAAACAGAAGAGACCAGCAAAAGGATAACCATTCTTCAATTCCCCATTTTTGGATGCCAATCCCAATTCTCCGTCTCCTTAGGACACTCATTTTGTTCATTCTTTGATGGGTTCACTTCGTTTCTTCTTTCTGGCGTTTTTAATCTTCAGAGAATAGCTTAGAGGCGCTTTGTTGAGCTTTGAACGCTTCTGGGCTCTAATGGGTCTGAGCAGACCTCACAAGGTTGCCAATGGTTTCTCTCCCAGATGGGTTTTTCTATTTTGCATTGCTAGCTTCTTCCTGGGTGTTTTTGTTGTCCACAGGTACTTTTTCTTTTTTCGTTTTTGTGTCTGAGATCTTTTACTGAATGGAATCGTCTCGTTGGGTTTTGCCATTTTCAATGTGGATAGTGGGTTATGTTCTTGAGTGGATAGTTGATTATTTTCCTGTAGGCAGTGAAGCATGCTTATCGTTGAATCTGATATTGGATGTCTACTTACTGAAAAGAAATGCATGAAAATGGAGAACTTTTGTTCTGTTTTACAGACTTGAATCCTTCAAAATTTGGTCCATAGGACAGATCTGCATTGTGCTTTCTTTTCTTTTCTTTCTTTTGGAGGGTCTTAGCGTGAGATCCAACGTTGGTTGGGGAGGAGAATAAAACATTCTTTATAAGAGTGTGGAAACCTCGGCACTAAAGAGGGTGGATTGTGAGATCCCACATCGGTTAGAGAGGAGAACGAAGCACCCTTTATAAGAACGTGGAAATTTCTCCCTTGCAAATGCGTTTTAAAAACTCTAAGGGGAAGCCCGAAAGGAAAAGTGCAAAGATAACAATGTCTACTAGCGGTGGGCTTGGGCTGTTACAAATGGTATCAAAGCCGGACATCGGACGGTGTGCTAGCCAGGACATTGAGCGTTAAATGGGGTGGACACCAGACAGTGTGCCAACAAGGACGCTAGGCCTCGAAGGGGGGTGGATTGTGAGATCCCACATCAGTTGGAGAGCGCTGTTACAAATAGTACCAGAGCCAGACACCGGACGGTGTGCTAGTGAGGACACTGAGCCCTAAAGGGGTGGACATCGGGCAGTGTGCCAACAAGGACATTGGGCCTCGAAGGGGGGTGGATTGTGAGATCCCACATCGGTTGGAGAGCACTGTTACAAATGGTATCAGAGCCAGACACCGGACGGTGTGCTAGTGAGGACACTGAGCCCTAAAGGGGTGGACACCGGGCAGTGTGCCAACAAGGACATTGGGCCTCGAAGGGGGGTGGATTGTAAGATCTCACATCGATTGGAGAGGTGAACGAAACATTTCTTATGTGGATGTGCAAACCTCTCCCTAGCAGACGCGTTTGGAGAGAAGAAAGCCCATATCAATTGGAGAGAGGAACGAGTGCCAGCGAGCTAGGATTCTTATTTCGTAGGTGCCAAAAGGGGTAGATTGTTTTAAAAACCTTGGTAGATTTTTTTAAAAACCTTGAGGGGAAACGTGAAAGGGAAAGTCCAAAGAGAACAATTTCTCTAGCGGTGGACTTGGACGGAATAAAACGAGTTCCTTATGCTCTGTACTTGGCTAGATTTGTTGTAAAGAAGAAAGATTCTTATTTCCAATATCCTCTCCATTCTATGCATTTAGGTGTATAAGTTGGTAGATTAATTTTTTTTTCTAATACTTGTGTTACAGGTTTTGGGGTGTGCCTGATCCTGTTGAAACAGATGAGGAGGCATCTATAGAGAAAGTGCACTCAAAAACTTCTCAGCCCATTGTTAACTGTGAGAAGAAGGCGAGTGATATAAATGTTACAAATTAACTTCACTACAATATCTTGACGACTGTGTTCATATTACAGGAAGCCTCCCTACAAGCTGATATTCTTTCTCAAGTATCGCAGACCCATGATGTTATCATGTGAGTTTTAGTCACTTTGCTTGTATGTTATATGGTAGATATTTCGTAGAGATATATATGGTAGATATTTCGTAGGTGGTTATATCTGTTTAGATAGTGCTTTCAAAATGTACTATTATCTGTATTCTCTTTTGGTGTACTTACTTGAAGTCATCAATACAAATCATTTAGCCAATATTCCTCCTTGCGTTTTCTCTTTCCTGTTTTTTGTGTTCATCTAAATCGAGTGTGTGCGTTGATGTGCGATCTTAACAATATTGTTCATCTTAGGTTTGAAGTATATTATGACACGAGTTTTTCAGGACATTAGACAAAACAATCTCATCATTGGAGGTGCAGCTAGCTACAGCTAGAGCTTCTAAAGCAGACAATGATGAAGGATCTCCTATGGTTACAGAGCTCGGAATCGAGAATTTGAAGGAGTGGCCAAAGGTTTTCTTTGTTATGGGAATCATTACGGCCTTCAGCAGCCGAAAGCGTTGAGACTCGATTAGAGAAACATGGATGCCTCGAGGTTCAACCATAACATAGTCATTCTGTTACTAAGTTTTCTGATTTTGGATCAAACTTGTTCCTTGTGACACAGTTTTGTTTCATTTAGGTGAAGATTTAAGGAAGCTGGAGGTCGAGAAGGGAATTATATTACGGTTTGTCATTGGACATAGGTAGAGTTTTCATAGATGCACGAGTTTTCTTTATTGTAAACTCTCGTGTTTCGTAATCTAATAGTTAATTTTGTATGCTATGGTTCTTAGTGCAACTCTTGGTGGCGTATTGGATCGTGCGGTTGATGCTGAGGAGGCACAACACAAGGATTTTCTAAGACTGGTATGTAACTCTTAGTATTATGAGACAAATAGCCCATAGGTGGTGTAACAGCCCAAGTCCACCGCTAGCAGATATTGTCTTTTTTGGGCTTTCCCTTTCGGGTTTCCCCTCAAGGTTTTGTAACACACATTTGCTAGGGTAAGGTCGGGTTTCCCCTCAAGGTTCTGTAACACGCATCTGCTAGGGAGAGGTTTTCACGCCCTTATAAAGAATACTTTGATCTTCTCCCCAACTGACGTGAGATCTCACAATCCACTCTCTTTAGGGCCTTTCATCCTTGCTGACACTCGTTTCTTTCACCAATCGATGTGGAATCTCACAATCCACCCCTCTTCGGGGATCAACGCCCTTACTAGCACACTGTTCGGTGTCCTCGCTTGCACACCGCTCGGTGTCTAGCTCCAATATTGTTTGTAACGGCCCAAGCCCACCGCTAACAGATATTGTATTCTTTGGGCTTTTCCTTTTGGGCTTCCCCTCAAAGTTTTTAAAACGTGTTTGCTAGGAAGAGGTTTCCACACCCTTATAAAGAATACTTTGTTCTCCTCTCCAACTGATGTGGGATCTCACAATCTACCCCCTTCAGGGCCCAGCGTCCTCGCTGGCACACTGCTAGGTGTCCACCCCCCTTCGGGGTTTAGTGTCCTCGCTTGCACACCGCCTAGTGTCTAGCTCCAATACTAATTGTAACAACTCAAGTCTATCAGTAGTATATATTGTCCTCTTTGAGCTTTTCCTTTTGGGCTTCCCCTCAAAGTTTTTAAAATGCGTCTGCTAGGGAAAGGTTTCCACACCCTTATGAAGAATACTTCGTTCTTCTCCTCACGATGTCGAATCTCACAATTTGCTCTCGGAGACTTGATAAAGCCCTGAACCATCTATAGAGCACATTCTATTTTCTCGACACGTATTCGCAAATAACCAGATCTTCATCACTACCTTCTTCGTCGAGGAAAGCTCCCTTTCTCAGCTAGTCCTTTTTTCCCCTATGGGGGCGTGGGGGTTGGGAAACAGAGACACTTTGAGGGAGTGCACTCTGGATCATAAGATTTGTACCAAATGTTCTCCAACCCTTCTCAACCAGAGCTTCAAAAAACAGCAACCACCACATGTACACCATAATGTGCCAGCTGCTCCTATTCTTGATTTAACACTAACACATAACTACTTGCTGCTTCAAGGCATTTCTATATCCAAAACCAAAGTAGCTAATATTTACTTTGATTTGCCACATTCTTTGTTAGATAAACCTCTAAACTTGGGTTGTTTTCTTACAGAACCACATAGAAGGATATCATGAATTATCCTCCAAAACCCAAATATACTTTTCAACAGCAGTTGCTAAATGGGATGCAGATTTCTTCATCAAAGTTGATGACGATGTTCATATAAATCTTGGTTAGCATTCTCACATTCTAGGATTATTGCCTCTATACCTAAACTGATTGTGAAAATCACAGGTATGGTTGGTTCTACCTTGGCTCGTCATAGATCGAAACCACGTGTTTATATTGGTTGCATGAAGTCGGGTCCAGTTCTTGTTCAAAAGTAAGCAAATTAAACACTGTATACTCGTAAATGTTACGTCCTTGGAACGTTACGCCGTAAAATCTTTGCAGAGAGGAAAAGTATCATGAACCTGAATACTGGAAATTTGGTGAGGAAGGCAATAAGTATTTTAGGCATGCAACTGGGCAAATTTAGGGCATCTCCATAGATTTAGCTACCTACATTTCAGTTAATAGGTAAGTCATTTCAGTCACGGCGTGTAATAACCCAAGTCCACCGTTAGCCGATATTGTCCTCTTTGGGCTTTCTTTTCAAGGTTTTTAAACTGCTAGGGAGAGGCTTCCATACCCTTATAAAGAATGTTTCGTTCCCCTCCCCAACCGATGTGTGATCTCAGAATTCCACACCCCTGTAAGGACGTGGAAACGTCTCCCTAGGAGACGTGTTTTAAAAACTTTAAGGGAAAGTTCAAAGAGGACAGTATCTACTAGCATTGGACTTGAGCGGTTATTTCTCTTAACATTTTAATAATTATCTGTCAGAATTTGCTTCTTCTTCTTGTAGACCCATACTACATAGATATGCAAATGAAGATGTTTCCTTAGGTTCATGGTTCATTGGTCTTGATGTCGAACACATCGATGATAAGAGCCTTTGCTGTGGCACTCCACTCGGTAAGACAACGACCATTCCCTTCACCACCGTCTCATCGTGTCGAAATACGCTTTGTTTTGATTCACATTTCATGGATGCAGACTGTGAGTGGAAGGCTGAAGCTGGGAATCCCTGTGGTGCATCATTTGATTGGAGTTGCAGAGGCATTTGCAAATCAGTGGAGAGAATGGAGGAGGTTCATCAGAGGTGTGGGGAAGGTGAAGAGGCAATCTGGCACACCAGTTTCTAGAAACCCTTTGAATTTGATATCTCCATCTTAGTCTGTGTATATCACTGTTACAAGGCAATGGGTATCGATTAACTTTGGAGGTACCATCTCCCACTGCATTGATATGCCTGCCTTTGAAAGTGTGTGATTCATGGAATCTGGGCAATGTGTTCATTCTCAGTATGGAAATTTGTTGTGTTCTATTATAGAAACATAATAATTTTTTAAATCATGTGTTCATATGATTCCTTTTCTTCTTTTTGTTTTTTTAACAATGGCAAATGTTTCACCAAAATTTGACCAAATATGTGAGAGTTTTTGGTATTGTAATCAGTGCATGCCATTCAAAGTGGAAGACTTAGTGTTTGTTCATTCTCTTTAATGAATCATTTTTTTAATTTTTTCTAATTATGGTAATTTGTTAGGTTTTATTAATTTTAACAAACAAAATAAAATTTTAAACCATATATTTCTGTGATTTATTTATTTTTAACAAAATTAATTATTTACTTTACTTTTAAAATGGGTATAAGAAAAATTAATAGGAATTAAATTTTATGGTCGGAATTGATTCAACTTAGAGATGTTTGTAGAGTTAGGACTCACCGTAAACTGAACAGAGAATTTCCATTTAATCGGAGAATAAATGAAGGAATAGAGAGAAATTTCTCAACTAAAGGGACTCAAAACAAGGATTATACTCTTTGTCCCCGTTCCTAACCAATCCTTAACTCCAAATATATATATACATGTAAGAAATCTGATCTCCGAAAATTTACGGTAATGAAAAATTTATGAGAATTGAGATTGAAAAGGTGGTAGGAATGGAAAAGGTTTCTCATCTCCCGTTTCGTAAACGTCTCTAGTTCAAAGTGGTCATCTAGCTAGAACGAAAACCGAGAAAAAAACGTGTAAAAAATCAAAATAGTGGTCGGTAGTACATTTTCTTTTTGGATTGTGACCTTTTGTTATGATTTTTATGAGTTATATATTCAACAATGAATTGGCATTTGGAGTAGTTTCATAAGCTACTTTAAAAAAGTATTTCAATTGTCATGGACTTCCAAACTAAAAATCTATGACTTATTTCAATGAGATCGTAACTTACTTTAACTATGATTAAATAGCTTACCGTTAGTAGATATTGTCCGTTCTGAGTTTTCGCTTCCAGATTTTCTCTTAAGATTTTAAAACACGTCTATTAGGGAGAGGTTTCCACACCCATATAAAGAACGTTTCGTTCCCCTCTCCAACCGACGTGGGATCTCACAAAATAACATCTAACCCTAATCAATTTTTGTCATCGTTCGAGTTAACTCTTTAAATAAATGTATTTACCCAATCTACGATAGAAAAATCGTGATTCTTTATATATTCAATTATTCGTAACTTATAATTTTATGTGTTTAATAAGTCTCTAAAAATTAAAAAGTATCTCATAGATCACTAAACTTTTAAATTTGTATTTAAGTATTCCGGACATTTTCTAACATTTTTTTAAATTTATAAAATCTATTAAATACAAAAGTGAAAATTGAAAATATTGGATTTTAAAAATATTTCATTTGAATTAATATTTCTAATATTCTTTCCTCAGCCGAAATAATTGTTTTTTTTTTAATTTTTATTTCATCCCTTGAAATATTGACCACTTGAGGGAAAAAAAATTTAATTTTTGGAAAGAAATTAATTCGGCTGGCAAATATAAGCCCACGTCAATTCGAAGTGAAATATTTTTCGTGTACAAATAACGACGGTATCTACATTATATACGTACATAAATTGACATTTGGCAGAAATGTATGAATATATTGAGTAAGAAAATTACTTTTCCATTTAAGCTAGGTGGGGGAGGAAGACGTTTTTCCCGTGACCTAAACAGGAATAGAAACATTGAATATGTGAACTTTTTCTAGACCAATACTTTGAACAAGGAAATAATTCTCGGACATGAAAAGAAAAGTTATCGTTAGTTTTACTTTGTATCGAGCTGATATTAACGATCTTCGTTATACAATGTATCTTATTTTTAAATGTTTAAGGGCAAAACGTCCCTTATTTAAAAGAAAGTAAGAAGTTGAAATTCTATTTTATTATGAATTTATCTTCTGAGAGTTAATTTGATAAATTCTTTTACGTTACAAATTATTATTTCTCAAAATTCATAAAAATTTGGTTTTTTTTTCTTTAAAAGTATAAACAAAAAAACAACACTCACCCCAATTATGGATCACGACACACGTGTTTTTCATGCAAAAAAAAGAAAAAACAGTAAAAAAAAATATATATAATTTGTTTTGATAATGTTGGTGTTCTAGGAATGTAGACTTTGGTCTAAATAGTAATTTACAAATATTTGAAAATTTTGAAGTAGAAAAAGGCATTATTTTTACACGTGCTTTGAATTAGGTTCGTTGGGAATGAAATATGATTAAAATAACTTAAAGAAATAGTACAGAGGATAACTAGATTATTTGAACTCAGTCGAACACAATCACTAAAAATAAGCTTAGATAAACTAGATTACTCAAACGCAATAGTTTAGATAAGTTCATATGAGACCCCTATATTTATGACGAGCTCATACAAGCTGATTTAACCAAAAATATGACTCTTATGCTATTCTTTGTTCATTAACCTTAAGTAGCCACCCATTAACCAAAATTAAAAAGATATATTTTATTTGGGAGAGATTTATTTGTTGGAGGATGAAAGGGAATGATCATAGGTTTATAAACAAAGAATACTCTCTCCATTCGTGTGAGGCCTTTTGGGAAAGTTCAAAGCAAAACCACTAGAGCTTATGTTCAAAGTGGGCAACAATATCATACCATTATACCATTGTGGAGAGTGTGTTCATTTATCATTATTAATTAAATAAAAATAGAAAATTTATCCTTATCCATTCCAACCCCAAAATGTGGAAAAGGGGTATTCAATTCTTAATTTTAGCAAAAATAATTTCATTTCCTCCTTAATCTTTGATAGTATCTGAGAAAAAAACAACCCGTCTTTATTAACGCCCCAAAAACTCACTAATTCCACTCGTAATTATGGTCAAATTTTCAGGGAGTTGAAAAAGGGAGAAGAAATTTAGTTTGAATCGTGGAATTTGGGCATTTTAATGGCGTTTTAGAGAAAGACCCACCATACCCACCTGCCCTTTCAGCCTACGTTCGGCCAAAATCCTTCACCCTTTTGGGGATTTTGAGAGAACCCTTTATTTAAGTCACGAGGGAGACCCCAACTTTCTGTAATAACCAGAGGAATTCTTCTGGTTCTTACTACTTCGCCTCCTATCATCGCTGGATTCTTATCCATTTTCTGATGCGCTTCTGCTGAAAACGAGGCAAAAGGGGAAGAACTATATCCGAATCCCGGTATTCTTTCGTGTTCTTCAGTTCTTTGATTCTCTGTTGGGTTCTTTCGATTCCATTCGCCTTTTGTGTTTGTGGGTCATTTGATTTTGTTGGGGGTGATGGCGGTGGACTCGTTCTTGTTGGAGACGGCGGGGCCTCCCACCGCCTACGATTCAGTGTTCATGATTTTGATGTTTGTTGCTCGTTTGTGGGTGGGGATTATTGTGGGAGTGGTTGTGGGATGGATTTGGAAGCCCAAATGGGTGGATTCCAATAAGGGTTTGTTCATTTCGTCCAAGTTGAAGGATAATCTGCCGACATCTTGCTTTGTGGGTTCAATTTCTAGTTTGAATTCCTTGAACATTCTGCCTAAATGCTTGAATTTGACGTCAAATTGTGAGGATGAACAAGAAGAACAAGAAGAACAAGAAGTTGCAGCATCCATCTCCAGGTTTGTTGCTTTAACTCTTCCATATGATGAACGACAAGTTATGATGATTTCTAATACAAATTGTTAACCACAGTTCATCAGCACCAGCTGAGTTAACGGAGGAGGATTTTAAGTATTTGTACAAGCTTGTTGAGGAGAAAGATGGAGGGCCGTCATGGATTCAGATGATGGATCGTTCTACCTCTACCATGAGCTATCAAGCATGGCGGAGAGACCCTGAGGTAGCTAGCTATCCATTATTACTGTATTGTTCTTGTGTTTTATAGCCCTTATGGTGTTATTTACTGTTGTTTTGGCAGAGGGGGCCGCCGCAGTACCGAAGTCGAACGATTTTTGAGGATGCGACGGCTGAGATGGTGAGGGATCTCTTTTGGGATGATGAATTCAGAATGAAATGGGATGATATGCTTATAAGTGGTCGAACATTGGAGCAATGTCCGACCACAGGGAACATGACTGTCCACTGGGTGCGCAAGGTGAGTGAAGTTCCATTCTTGTCTCTGTGTTTGTTTGACATTATGTTTATGGTTTTCTCATTGATTTGTTGTTGTTCCTGCAGTTCCCTTTCTTCTGCAGCGATCGAGATTACACGATCGGACGAAGAATCTGGGAATCGGGACAGGCGTATTACTGTGTGACGAAGGTCAGACATGCTGTGCCTGTCTACCCATTTCTCCATGTTCATCTTTTCTTCGGATCTTCCATTGAAATTTTGTTGAAGTTTGGTATTTTTATATGTTTTAGACTTCAGTCTATTGCACTTAATCATCAACTTCACAAGTTTGGGTAATTATCCCACCTCGATACAAGAGGGGTACAAAATATTTCTTACCAGAGTGTAGAAATCTCTTCTTAGTAGATATGTTTTAAAACCATGAAGATAAGGCTAATCGGGAGCCTTTGGACTATTACAAATGGTATCAGAGCCATACATCTAGCGTTGTGCCAAGCAAGGATGCTAGCATTCAAGGGAGTGAATTTTGAGATCTCACATCAGTTTGAGTTTGAGAAAGGAACATAACATTACTTATAATGGTGTAGAAAGTTCTCCCTAGTAGACGCGTTTTAAAATCATAAAGTTGGCTGCTATAATGCTATGTAACGCGTTTTAAAATCATGTGGCTTTGTTAGAAGTAGACTTAGAACCGGACATCGATGCCTTGTGTCAACGAGGACGCTAGTCCTCAAGGGGTGTATTGTGAGATCTCACATCAGTTAGAGAGGGAATGTGAAAACATCTCTCTAACAAAGATTTTACGAGTCAAAGTGAACAATATTGACCGACGGTGGCGGTGATTCTTCACAAATGGACGATGGTCAACTTTTCAAGCCACTTTGATGTTTAAAAGTTGGGAAATAATATCCAATCTTGGTTTATGTTGATTCAGGGCGTACCTTGTTCCTTGATACCAAGACAGAAGAAGCCAAAACGAGTTGACCTTTACTACTCAAGTTGGTGCATCCGTGCAGGTAGAGCCAAGTTCATAGCCTTCTTATTTATTTTAATGCGCTGGTCATGGTTGAATTCTTCCCCCCTTGTCATTCACGTCTCCTAGACAACTAAACAGCTGTTTCTCTGCTGCTATATGGAAACAGCTGAATCGAGAAGGGGTAACGGCGAGCTGAGTGCGTGCGAGGTGATACTATTTCACTACGAAGACATGGGCATCCCATGGGAAATTGCAAAGCTGGGGATTAGGCAAGGGATGTGGGGAGCCGTCAAGAAGATCGATCCCGCTTTACGTGCATATCAGAAGCATAGAGCTTCCGAAGCGCCGCTTTCAAACTGTGCTGTGATGGCTAATATCAACACAAAGATGAGTTCAGAGTATGTGATGAGATGCTCAGAAGATGCATCTGACAATGACGATGGTTCCTCAGAGGTCGGAAGTTTGGAGCCCTCTGAGAAACCAGCAGCAGGGAAGAACTTGCCAAAGCTTCTTATGGTGGGCGGAGCGATCGCCCTTGCTTGCAGCCTCGATCACGGCCTCTTAACCAAAGCGGTCGTGTTCGGAGTGGCCCGAAGATGTTTGAACATTGCAAAGAGATGATCAGTACAACAAATCTTATAATCAGATTCAGCTTAAGCATTGTTTCCATGAGTGACACACAAAGAGGAAGCCCTTTGAAGGTGGTAAATTTGGTTTTGGAATTTCCCCTTTTGAGTTGTAAAAAGAAGCTTTAGATTGTAGGGAAGGAGAGAAGATTGAACATAGATTTAGGCTTCATATAAACCCTCAATTCTCTGTTCTTCTTACTCAGATGGGGGGAGTGTTTATGGAATAAATAGTGGAAATTAAGAAGCTATCCTGTTTTATTGCCATCCTTTTTTAGAATATACCCTTTAAAAAAAGTTAAAATACACGTTCTGGATTAAAGCTAATCGTGATAAATTGGTTCTTGTAATTTGGTCAAGGAATAAAATAAAGTGTTCAACCTCATAATCTGGAAATAAAATAAAACTTTAAAGTTAGATTTTGTAGTGAGTGAGTTGTTAATAATTCCATAAAAGGAGATGAAAAACATGAGGAACAACAAGGAATAAGGAGAAGAATAATTAATTTCATATCGAATTTCCAAAAAAAACTAAACGTGGAACGGAATCAATCATCTAATTCCGTGTAACAGGCGCGAAGGAAGAACAAGAAAGCACTCTGTAATTTGATTCACATACTAGAATCCCTAAATCTCGTATAACCTAATTTAAACCCTAAAATTGAAAGAATCAAAAGAATTTCCTAAAATTGAAAGAATCAGAAGAATGGAGTAAGATATAATAACAGAATCACGACCAGAGGAGACCTCAATTTGGGACGAGAGTCTCAAAGCAATTGAGGCCATCGAGCTCCAGAGCGAATCTCGGCTTCATCGACGAGTTCTTGAATTTGGCTACGGCGTTAGCTTCTTCCTTCTTTCCCGGCATCGACTTCACAGGAGCGGAAGAGGCAGAACCACCGCCGCCGGTGTTGGGAGTGAAGGAAGGGACAGAAGTAGAAGCCGTAACGAACTTTCCGAGGAGGATCTCGGCGGCGAAGGCATCGAAGAAACTGAACATGGAATTCATCTTGAAATTGATGCGGCGGTTGATTGCTGGAACGTCGGTGGTTTGGTTGTGGAGAAGGGAGGGAGGCCGGAGGTGCTTATATAGGGAACAAAGCGGGAGTTTCCTTCCCTTTTCTGGATTCCAAATTCCCAGAGGTTTCTTGAAGCCGCGGATTTCATTCTCTCTTATTTTGTTTTTAAATTTAGCGTATGGGGTCCGTCAACTTAAGACCGAAGACTTCCAAATACCCCAAATTTATTCTTTCCTTTAATTATTTCTTTTCCTTTTCTACAAAATTAGATATTTAATTTTAAATTTTATTAAAAGTATAGGACTAAATTTAAATATTAAAAAATATAAAATGAAGTTAATTGAATGAAAATGGCGTTTTATTAGAGTTTATAATATAAGTTTAATTCAAAGCTAAAAAAAGAAAGTGTCACGTTTAATTTAATTTAAATGATTTAGATTAAAATGAATCGTTCTATATTATAAATTATTCTTAATTCTGAAATTCTCTAACTAACTTTTTATTAGAAGTTAAATTGATAGGTTAAATCCTAAATTTAGTTACCTTCCATATTAATTAATTTGTAAAAATTTAAAACTATTTAACACAAAAACTAAATAAATTCATATTTAGTTAAATTGATAAAAATACTTTTATATTTTACCCTTTTAAATTTAAACTTTTAAAATTTTCAATTAACATCTTTAAACTATCAAAATATATATATATATATATATATATATATATATATATATATATATATATGCTAATTTTAAGGAGAAACTTTCAATGTTTTAAACTTTAAAAAATAACTAATTTTTTATTTTTTAAGTTTTTAAAAATTTAATTAATATTTTAAACTTTTAAAAAATTTCAAAAACACAATTAATTTTCTAAAAAAAATTTTAAAAATTTCTTCTCGTTATTATATTTAAGAAATACTTATGAAATTTTAAAAATAACTAAATTTTTAAATAAAATATTATCTAAAATGGTATTTTAAATTTTTAAAATTTTTTTTAAAAATTAACCAATTTAAAAATTAGGGGGTTTTTTTATTATTAATTTAAGCTTTGTAATTTAACGGGAAAATCTATTTATTTATGGAAAAGATAAAAAAGAAAAAAGAAAAGGTTTGGTCATTGGAAATTGGGCGGCGGTGAGGTGACTAATGTGGTCCCGCAGCTTGCATTGAACGGCGACCGAACCCGCGCGAAAAGACTAGAAATATCGCGTAACGGTGGGGTCCCACGCTAAACTAAGTTCGGGTCAACCATCACAATGGATTCACATTTAATCAAAACTAATCTAAATTTTCGATATGTCATAGCTTTATGAGCTTCAATCATATCATATATTTTGATAATAAAGAACTTTTTAATTTTGTGATGATTTTAATGTTTCAAAGTATTCCTTCAAAAAAAAAAAAAAAGCTCGAAAAGACAACGTGAAAGTCCAAAGAAGATAATATTTACTAGCGGTGGATCTGGACCGTTGCAAGTAGTATCAGAGCCGGACACCGAACGATTTGCTAGCATTCTCGCTGTTTTCCGAAGGATGTAGACATGAGGCGGTGTGTTATAGTATCAGAGTCAGACACCGAACGATCTGTTAGCATTCTCGCTATTCCCCAAAGGATGTAGACATGAGGCGATCTGCCATAATATCAGAGTCAGACATCGAACGATCTGCCAGCATTTTAGCTATTCCCCGAAGAATGTAGACATAAGGGGGTGTGCCAAGAAGGACATTGGACCACAAAGTGGTAGATTGTGATGTCTCACGAATAGCTCTTGATATAAAAAAAAAATAAATATATATATATATATTTCTAAATTATTTTTCATGAAATTAATAATGAATTTAAGATGTTAACTATTTATGTTCTTTTTTTTTTCTTTTTCATAAATATACTATTATCTCCAAATTATTTCCTAAAATCTGGTCGGCTTTAATGGGGACCGACCGTCGAGGACCAAACCGGTCTGCCGAAACCATACGTTGAACGTGTTTCCAAACACAAATCTCAACCTCTTGCTGTTGTCCCTGGTCCCACCACATTTAGCATCACTCAAAGCATCTTCAGAGATTTTATTGCCTACTGTCATTCGTACCGTGTTACCACGGTGGGACCCGGTTAACATCCCATCCAACGGCTGCGGTGCCGTCAACGTCAGCGTCAACCGAACAAATGGTGTCAATTTATTTTCCTTGTAAATTACCCATTTTATTCTTGCCAATTGTTTATATTTTCATTTTATTTTATTGAAATTTCAACCCTGAATTTATAATATTTTTGTCACTTAACATTACACGCCATGATATGAGTGGAAAAATTGAAATTTGAAGTTAATCTCAATTTATTATAATTAATTTGAAAATGTATAACGAATAAGGATAATTGGAAATGAGTCTCACGTTGATTAATTTAGTAGAATATTAAATTTATAATATTAAATTTATAAATGAAGAATACTATCGGGCTGAGAGTTAGTAAATTTTAAAATGAATAAATTTAAAATTTTGAAAGAAAAAAAAAGAAAAAAAAAAAATCGAAACTTGGCACAAACCGACCAAATTGGCCAACTATGTTTTGTATTTTTTTTTTCCATTTTTTATTGTATAAATATGGAGCGCCACGTCGGCAAGAGGGGTCCACGAGATACGAAGTGAATGGACAGCGTAGAAAGAGGTAGCTGGAAAACAAAGCGAAGGAGCGGATCTTAAATCCAAATTCAATTTCGTTAAATGCGAAATTTCCGAACACACATAAATACACGCGAGACTCGCAGAATATAACAACAAATCCCTCCATCCCCTTTTCAGCGCTCTGAGGTCAATATTCAGCGGCGTCTTCTAAATTTCATCTCCGATTCTCTTCCCCATTCCCCCTAAATCCGCCGAGATCCGGCGACTGTCGTCGGATTTCCTCACCGTCCGCTCCGACGAATCATGAAAGGCTCCTGCACGTTACTCGCTTCGGTCCTCGCCGCTTCGACCATGGCTTTCTCCTCCTCTTCGTCCTCCTCTAATGAAGATCGTGACCTCGCTCTTAATCCTCCCTCTCGAGAGGTAAAATCTTCATCGCTTTCGACTTCGAATGTTCCATTTTCAATTCTATTGTCCTGATCGGTTTTTGATTTGCTGTATTGTGTTTTTAGGGCTTTGTTTCGGAATCCGGTTCCAACAGAGGTTGCGGTTCGGATTCGTCAGCGGAGAAGGAGAAATTTGCGCCGAGGTTCGATGGATTGAGGTTTATTGAGACTTTGGTAACTGCTCATAGATAATCCAATCCCTAAGGAGCCTGTTCTCGTTCTTTCTTATGATCTTCTTTTTGTTATATTAATTACATGATTGTTAGGAACAGAAATTTTGTTCTTACATTGTGGAGTGATTTTACTGACTAAAAATCAAGAGATTTTGTGCGAGTTCCTCTTGTTTGTGACAGAGTCTCATTGTTATTGAAATCCATTGTTGAACCGTCTGTCTGTGTGAGAATATTAAGAACAATTCTCGGAAGTATATGCATCTGTATAAGTTAGTTATTGAAATGAGTGGTTCGTCTTGGATTCTCCTTCGCTGTCAAAGCTTTAGATGAAGACAAAATTGGTAAAATGAAAGCAGAAGCATGAGGAATCATCAAATCCATTGGGATGCCTTTTGAACAACTCATTGTTGGTGTGTGTCTGTGATGATGACGATGAATTCTCGGGAGCTGATTGCAATTATATATAATATTTAAATATCAAATGTTATTGTTTGATTACACACATAGTTTGATATATTTGATTTACGTATTTGATAATTTGATCCCTTTTGTTTCTAGAGGGGATTTTAGAAATTTTTATTTGAATGAGGATTGGATTAACCATTTAAATAAATAATCAAGTGAAAAATTAACTATTTAGTTTAAAAGTTTCAAATGAGTCAACTAAGTTTGGTTTTAAAAAATTAGAACCTAAATGAAGAATATTTTATCTTGTAACTCATTCTAATTGTGGAAATTTTGGTTCCCATTCGAGATCTCGAATCTTTTAACTATGAAGATAGCATGATCATGACATGACAATTGTGACCGAGTAAGCACCTTTGATCTTGCCATGTTCACTGCTGCAAAAGTGCAAAATTTTGATCGAGTAAGATTTTGATTTAGTAAGCACTTTTTGTGTGTTTATTCTTTATCTTATTTACTAAGGTAACTTTACAAGTTTTTTTTTTAATTATTATTATTTTATTTTGTATTTAACAGATTCATATATTAGTTGGCTAGAGAATCAAAACCCTCACTCACATTTATCTTTTAAGAAATTATTATGGATTCTTATCCTTTAGATATCATATCAATAACGAACGAATAAAAATTAAATTAAAAATATTAATTAACAAATGGTCGTTTCTTAAAAATTAAGATAAAATCTTTTAATAATAATAATAAAAACAAGATTTTGAAGCTTTTTAGATTTGGGAAGTTTTAAACTCAAAAGCCGAAGACAAAATGGTAAAGTTTCCTTTATATAGAAATTAAATATTGGACGTTATTTATGATATATTTAATAAATTATTTAAATTTCAACTTTGTGTATATACATGTGTATATATATATATATATATATATATATATATATGTATGTATATATATATATATGTATGTATATATATATATATATGTATGTATATATATATATATATATATGTATATATATATATATATAACACTCGTTCAAGAAATAAAAAAAAGTCGCAATGGTACTTCTAACGAAATAGATTTCATCCAATTCTAACAATTATATGTATGTGATATTCATTCATTAAATAATAATTAGAAAAATGTTTTTTTATTTTTATTTATTACAAATATTATATCTTTTAGAAAGCGATTATAATTATAAAAATAATTTTTTTAATTAATTTAAATATTAATAATTGATTATAGCTATGGTAATAAGTAATTAACATGCATTTATGTTGGTAATTTCCAAAATGCTAAGAATCTTTTTCCATCAAATATCACTTAAAAAGAGGAAAGTTTCTTGTAAATTAAAAATAATAAATGTTATTTAATAACGGTGCTTAAAAGTTATTTTTAAACCAAATTTTGCTTTTCTAAATATAGGAAACTACTTGAATTAAATACTTAATATTCCAAATTTGTATTTTTTTCATTGAATTTTGATAATATAAAATATTGTTAACTTCAACATAATTCAATTAATTTAGTCATTAAATCTGATATTAATATTTTTTATTATTATTATTAATACATTATCCCAAATTTAATACTCGACTCAACTAACCTACGTACTCAAAACTTTCGAACGAATACATAAGAATGAATAAGACACCGAATGAACAAACGAACTAATAACATAAGATTTAAGAATAAATTAAAAACGACAAACAAACTGCTTCCTGAGTATTTTTATATCCTTTATGCTACTTTAATTCTTTTCAAATAAGGCTTAGACGGTATAGTCGAGGTGGAGGCGTGCACAAGTTGCACGACTATAAGGGTCGAATTAGATCGGCGTCTTGGCTATAAGGGTGTTCATTAATTATGTGCACATTTTATCTTAATTTAAATGATTGTGTATGCGACCGCTTAAGCCCATCACTAATAGATATTATCTACATTGGTCTGTTATGTATCATCATCAGCCTCACGGTTTTAAAACACGTTTACTAGGAAAAAAAATTCACACCCTTTTATAAGCAATGCTTCGTTCTCCTACAATCGATGAGGGACCTCACGATGTATTTTTAAATATTTCATTTTAGTAGGTGAGAGTTTGTGACTTGAGCCACCCGAAAAACGTGTCCCTACAATATACTTCGAAATTTTCATAAATTTTTATTGGTATATTCTTTTTAAATTTTAGAAATATATTCTCCATGAATTTTTTATTCTTATTGAATTAATTTGGATTATAATTAACTTTTAAAAGAATTAAATAGAATTAAATTCGGATGAATTTTAGTGATTAAAATGATATTTTAAATAATGAAATTCTTTTTGTTAATTCTTACACGTGAATTCTCCACCGTTCATTCACCAATCATCGTAGTAATAATAATAATAATATTAAATAATTAAGCAAACTGACAATAACTAAAAATGAATAATAATATAAAAGCTCCCAGAAAATCTTAAAGCGCGTGTCCATTCCTCTTATATTATTACGTCCCATCAGTGGGACCCTTTCCTTGCAGCCTTAAACGACATCGTCTTGGCCCGAATAGCTCCACAACCACCGATGCCGCGGGCCCACACTTCACACGTGCCAACCCATTTTTGAGGAGCCTGGCCTCGCCTCGCACGCATGCCCTCTTCAATCTTCGCCACGTGTCTCCTCCTGAAAATCCTATAAATTACCGTCGTCCTCCACAGATCTGCAGTGTCCGTTGCTTTTCTTGCGGCTGGAGTTCATCGCCGGTGAGTGGTCGGACTTCTTCTTCCCTAATTTTTGACATTTTGCCTTTGAATGGTTTTTTTCTAATGCTCGCTGGTTTTGGTTTAGGTGTTGAGTTCCTGTTCTGAAGCAGTTTTGATTCTGCGTTTTCGTTGTGTTTTCTTCTTGATCATTTCTTAACTTGTTTGTATGGATTCGTATTCTCAATATTTTTCTTGCTTTGTGTGACCGATCATTATATGAATTTTTGTTCGTTGTTTTGAATGCTGGTTTTTAGATTAACAATGGCGTCAATGGGAGCGGTGACTGTTTCCAATTTTATGTCGAGGAGCTCCCTCATCGCTAGTCATGAGGCTACAGGCTCAGAGAACAAAACGAGCCTGTCGCAGGTCGGACTGAAGTACCGAGTAGAAACTCACAAGGGGTTGAAATCCTTGAACAATTTGGATGTGCTACGGAAGAAAACCCCTGCTGCAAGTGCTATTTGCAGGGGTGCCAGTAGGGGAGCTGATGGTCTCGGTAGAACTGCTGGGCAAATTGTGTGTGAACAAGGGATGAACATAGTGCTTGTTGCTGCCGAAGTTACTCCATGGAGCAAAACTGGTGGGCTGGGTGATGTTCTTGGAGGATTGCCTCCAGCATTGGCTGTAAGTGATGTTTCTCGCCTTATTTTCAGATGCAATTTCGCCATAATTTTCTGCTACAGCCTTATTTTTGCTTTGTAGGCTAGAGGACATCGTGTCATGACGATAGCTCCTCGCTATGACCAGTACAAAGATTCTTGGGACACTGATGTAACAGCCGAGGTAAAGAAGTTCATCTATGAAAAATGATCCATCAATTGTGGGGAGGAGCGAAGGAACAATTTCGTAACATTTTAATGAACATGACCAGGTAAAAGTTGGGGATCAAAATTTTACTATACGGTTTTTCCATTGCTACAAACGAGGAGTTGATCGAGTATTTGTTGATAACCCAATATTTCTGCAAAAGGTAATGCGAATTCCATAACCAAAGTGTGTATACATTGTTCTTCTGCGAGATCCTTCTTCTGATTCTTTACATTGTGGATCTCAACAGGTTTGGGGCAAAACTAAGTCTAAACTATATGGGCCTAATGCGGGAGTGGATTATGAGGACAATCAGTTGCGGTTTAGCCTGTTGTGCCAGGTGACTAATCTTGTTATGTCTCAATATGATTGTTCTTGTTCATGCTGTGGCATCAAATCAATATAGAGACAGTCAATGGAATTCTGTAATCTAGTTAGTTCGTCTTCATTGAGTGCCATTTTGATAAGTCGAAAAGTTTTATTTTGTAAATGTCATTTACCCGTCATCCAGAAATGCCAAATGACATTTATAAGTAGTTTATGAACAAAAATACCCAATTTGCTTGTATTTCACTTACTTCGATTGAGCAATGTTGAGGGTTATTGGGAAAGGAGTCTCATGTCGGTTAATTAAGGGGTTGATCATGGGTTTATGAGGTAAGGAATACTTCTCCATTGGTGTGAGGCCTTTTGGAAAACTAAAAGCAAAACCATGAGAGCTTATGGTCAAAGTGGGCAGTATCATACCATAGTGGAGATTCATAGTTTCTAACCATCAATGGATTAATATCCTCCTGATGACATGGTTTCTAGTGTTTCGACATCTATTTTTCATTTGACCATCGCATGTCTGTGCTCATCAGGCTGCTCTGTTGGCGCCTTTGGTTCTAAATTTGAACAGCAGCAAGTTCTTTTCAGGACCATATGGTATGCATTCGCTTTGTTTCCCCCAGTAGTCTCAAATTGATAGTTAAGTTAATGGCTAACGCACAGAGAAAATGTGGTTTGCTACTCATTGCAGGGGAGGATGTTGTATTCGTTGCCAATGATTGGCACACAGCTCTTCTTCCATGCTACTTGAAAACCATGTATCAAGCAAAGGGTATTTATAAAAGTGCCAAGGTTGGTTTTGTGCCGAATGGTTCTGTTTAATTCAGTAGACATGAGCTGATATTGTACTCTTAAATGCTGACAGGTTGCTTTCTGCATTCACAACATTGCTTATCAAGGCAGATTTGCTTTCTCAGACTTTTCCCTTCTGAATCTGCCTGATCAATTCAAGAGTTCCTTTGACTTTACTGATGGGTTAGTGCCTCAGCTACTTGTCCATTTGATCTGCATCTCAGAAGATATTATTTTCCCATTGTGTTCTTAGAAATCTTGGTTTCTAGGTATGAAAAGCCTGTGAAGGGAAGAAAAATCAACTGGATGAAGGCTGGAATATTGGAATCTGACAGTGTGTTCACTGTTAGTCCATATTATGCCCAGGAACTTGTTTCGGGAATTGATCGGGGTGTTGAATTGCATACCATTCTTCGTTTGACGACCGTTACGGGTATATTGAATGGCATGGATGTTCAGGAGTGGAACCCTACAACTGACAAATACATTCCCATCAAGTTCAATGCTGAAACCGTAAGCTAACTGTCGAGTTCATATTTTGGTTCTAAATTGATTGAAAACATTTCTTAGCTAGATCTTCATTTTCAGGTTGAGGAAGGAAAAGCTCTTCTGAAAGAAGCTCTTCAAGCGGAAGTTGGATTGCCTGTTGACAGGAACATCCCTTTGGTGGGATTTATTGGTAGACTCGAAGAGCAAAAGGGATCTGATATCCTATCAGCAGCTATTCCGATGTTCATTAATGAAGATGTTCAATTGGTGGTTCTAGTGAGTATATGTTAGCTTATTTCTTTTTCCAAAACGACTGTTGTAGTTGGTGGAAAGTTGATATCCATTTTCTTTCTGCTAGGGAACTGGCAAGAAGTACTTAGAGCGACAACTTGAAGAGCTAGAGATAAAATATCCTGAAAAAGCTAGAGGGGTGACAAAGTTCAACGTTCCTTTAGCACATCTCATAAATGCTGCTGCTGATTTCTTGATGATTCCAAGTCGATTTGAACCCTGTGGCCTCATCCAGTTGCAAGCTATGCCTTACGGAACCGTAAGTCGCCACTTTCTGATAGTTAGTAGCTCAACTGGTTAAGTCATACACCCCCATCACTTCATATATTTCAATTTCAGATTCCCTTGGTAAGCACAACCGGTGGACTCGCCGACACTGTTATCGACGGTTATACAGGTCTCCAAATGGGCGCGTTCAGCGTTGAAGTAAGTACGGATAATTTCAAATCCGCTTCATATAATTGCTTGGGTTCCTTTTGTGATTGGAGTTGGGTGGTTGTGTTTGCCAGTGTGAAACGGTTGCTCCAGCTGATGCAGCAGCAATTGCTAAGACTGTTGTAAGAGCTCTATCACTCTTCGGCACCGCTGCCCACAAAGAAATGATACAGAACTCTATGGCTCAAGATTTCTCATGGAAGGTAAGTACCCTTTCTCATCATACTGACTGCGCCATAGCCTCCTCTTATTTGTTATTTGGCGATTCAACTGAAACGGAACGATGTCGATTCATATGCAGGGTCCAGCTAAACTATGGGAAGAATCCCTGTTGGGATTGGGAGTTGATAACAGCCAACCTGGACGAGAAGGGGAGGAAATCGCTCCTCTTGCCAAGGAAAACGTTGCCACTCCTTGAGTCATAAGTTTTCCCAGTTTCTCTTAGTTTATGTTTATTGCTAATGAAGAAGGAAGCACAGAAGCTGTTGATATCCAGCTTCCAGCAGGAGCAGGCAGGTGGGGCCACTTTGCAAGTGATGGCTGCTCCTCCTCGGACATGACACGATTGAGAGGTAAAGAACCCTGTGATTGTGTAGTCCGTCCAGGAAAACTACATCTACAGCTTCTTTTTTTTTTTTGCTTTTGATCTCTTAGTTTGTCCTTCAGCCACCCTCTCCTGCAAAGGCAAATATTACACTTCTGAGTTGTTTGTTGTTAAAATCTCGTGCAAAGGAATTCTATCACAATGCTAATCACTATAATATGACCAAATTGACAAATTTGTGGCTCGTAAAAATTATCTACGAGCTCTTTCGAGTGAAAATCAAAAGTCAAAAACTAAAATCACATGGTTCCCTCTTCGAACTGATGTGAGATTTTACAATCAATCCCCAGTAAGGTCCAGATCTTCGTTGGTACACTGCTCGGTGTCTGACTCTAATATCATTTGGAACACTCAAGTTCACCGCTAGTAGATACGGATCGTTTTTCCGTGTTACATATCGTTGTCAGTCTCACGATTTTTAGGGTTAGAAATGAGAGAGGGATTACCAACTCTATTCCATTCTCGTTAGTCACTTCCAAAAGGAATAATGCTTTATTGGGCTAATCTACAATAAAAAAGAGAGAATATGTGCAAAATTTCACGTGGGATGAGAATCATTGAAACATAGGGTTATTAAATTCTAAGGAATTTTTTTTACTTTCCTTCAAATTCAAACTCTATTTATCTCATTAATTTTAAATTTTAGTAACTCATTGCTCCGGCCCAGAATACGATTAATCCGGCATGGGCTACATGAGCCTCCAATAGTTTACCGGATAAATTGATAAGTCGGGCATTCCCGGCCCACCAAGCGAAACCGGTGGTTTCTTGGTCACGACCAGCTAAAGCTAAAGTTCCATTAAAGAGCGTTTCCACAGGGTAGAACCTCCTCAGGGAATATAAGGTTTTCATGAGGCTGATCTTGAGCCGCCATCCAAGCACAAATGCCTTCGTTTAAGAGAATATTTTTGTTATAGAAAGTCTCAAATTCAGGATCTTCCGCTGCACGAATTTCCTCAAAAATGAAGTCAACTCTATTTATCTCATTAATATAAGCTAAAATTAATGAGATAAATAGAATTTGAATATGAAAGAAAGTAAAAAAAATTCCTAAGGATTTAATAACCCTATGTTTCACGTGAAATTTTGCACATATTCCTTATATAAAGATGGTAATTACAAGTTTATTTTATGTATTTTTTCTTTTAAAATTCAGTAATTAATTAGACAGACAAAAATTTATAACTATTAAATTAATTCATTTAGATTTTTTAAATTTAAGATGGCTAATTTAACCTAATTATTGATAATAAAATTAATAATTTTGTTTATAGTGTGACTAAAAACAAAACCTTTTGGATCGATATAGTTAGTCTTTTTTTTGTAATTTTTTAATAAAAATTAAAATAATTATTACCAAACTTTTAACAAATGAAAGTAGCACGTGAAGATGTTTGTTTCAATCACATTAGAAAAAAAATTATAATACTTTTTTAAAAAAGTATTTTTTTTTATGGACAATTCTATTTTTAATATAATTTTTATTAAAAAGGATAAAACATCTTAATAAATTTAATAATATTATATAAATAAAAATATAATAAAATATTTCATATAAATTTAAAATTTTTAAATTTCAATATTATAGAATACTTTATTCATATTTATAGCGAACATGATGATACAAAAATTTGTATGGGTGTGGGGACGAGAATATAATCCCATTATCGGCTACCCTTTAGCTCCCAACCCTTGGGTATAACCAATGTCGGTCTCTAGTTACTAGACAAGAGGGATACTAAAGTACATTTGATGCAGAAAGGAAAAAATCTCAATTTTCCATTTATACCGGGTTGTGTTGTTGGGAGTGAGTCCCGTTTAATTTAGTGGAAGATCACGAGGAATACTCTCTCCTTGTATGAGGCTACCCAAAGCAAAACCATGAGAATTTATGTTCAGAGATAATATCATACCATTGTGGAGAGTCGTGATTTCTGACCAGACTAACCTGACAAACTGGAGTTGAACAAGGGAGTATTTTTTAGCATCTTTTAATTAATAAAAATAATAAAATGGAAAATAAGAAATGATTATAAAATATTAAAAAAAAAGTTTTATTAAAAAATGTATTGAACGAATAGATACTCACACTTTTTTTCTCTTTTTATTTTTCCTTTTCCCGCTTTTTTACTTTACGCCGTCCATCTCAACGTTCTACAAAATGATCACTACCGCACGGCTCTTCCCCTTGCTTCCGCTCCTCACTCAGCTCTCCGTTCACACTCAAACCAGACGCCGGCCGGCAATCGCCTCCCGACGGCTCCACAGATCGCTGCACAGTCCCACTCTTCAGTGCTGTGATTCGCATTTGCGGACTTCGAATTTCACCTAGGCTATTGAAGCTTCAAGCTCCATGGAGCTGAGAAGGTTCGGATTCGACCAATGCAGTTCGTGCATTCTGTTTCTGGTTTCAGGTAATATGGAATTGTGCTTTTTTCTTGGTTTAATATGTGGATTATTGTGGAATTCTGGAGTGTTGTGAAGGTTTGTGAAATTCTAGCTTGAAATCGTGATTTTGTGAAGGTTTGTTGTTGCTGCCTGTTATGGTGAGTTCTGTTGGAGTGAACTACGGTCAGATAGCGAACAATCTTCCTACTCCGGAGAATGTAATCCCGCTGGTGAAATCAATTGGAGCTACGAAGGTGAAGCTGTACGATGCGAGTCCGAAGGTTCTTCGCGCATTTGCTAATACGAGCGTGGAGTTTATAGTCGGACTTGGAAACGAGTATTTGGCCAAAATGAAGAATACGGCGTGTGCTCAAGAGTGGGTGAAGAATAATGTTCAAGCGTACTTGCCTGGCACTAAAATCACTTCAATCTTCGTCGGAAATGAGGTATTAACCTTCAATGACACTTCTCTTAATGATAATTTACTACCGGCGATGCAGAGCGTGCACACGGCGCTCGTAAATCTAGGGCTAGATAAACAGGTGGCCGTGACGACAGCGCATTCTTTGGCAATACTTGAAACTTCATATCCACCTTCCGCCGGAGTCTTCCGGAGGGATTTAGTTGATTGTTTGGTACCAATCTTGGATTTCCAAGTCAAGATCGGCTCCCCGTTCTTGATCAATGCGTACCCTTACTTCGCGTACAAGGCGAATCCGAAGCAGGTTTCGCTTGATTTCGTCCTCTTCCAACCGAACCAAGGGGTTTTAGATCCCGGCTCGAATCTTCGCTACGACAACATGTTGTTCGCACAGATCGACGCGGTTTACTCTGCTCTCGACGCTGTTGGTTACAAGAAACTTCCTGTTCACATCTCGGAGACCGGATGGCCGTCGAAGGGAGATGACGACGAGGCCGGTGCGACCCCGGAGAATGCAAAGAAGTACAATGGGAACCTTCTCAAGTACATCTGCCAGAAGAAGGGAACGCCATTGAGGCCGAGCTCAGACCTCAACATTTATGTTTTTGCTTTATTCAATGAGAATATGAAGCCTGGACCAACTTCGGAGAGGAATTATGGGCTCTTTAAGCCTGACGGTACGCCGGTGTATCAGCTCGGATTTTCCCATACCGACGACGTTGGAAACGGGACTCATGGCAATTCCGGCGCGCAGCCTTCGCCGTCGGGATCTCCCACTACCTCCTCAACTGGTTATTTGGCCATTTCCTCCGCCACGGTAACATTTTTCCGTTACTTTGTTGTTTTAATGATTATTGCATCTTTTTTCCTTGATTTGCGTGTTTGGTTCATAAAGTGACAGAGATAGAAACAAATATTGGGTTAAGAAAATGGGCTATTGCAGTTTCTATCTCTTAAGCCATACATCTGGGGATGCACAATTGTCAGCCATGCTTCATCCAATCTATAAAGTGAAATGGGTTTATTTCTCAATCTTTCCCGAAAATTCAGGGGAGATTGAAATTTTCTGGTCATTGGAAACTGATAAAAATGGGAGAATGAATTGGAAAGAGTTGAGTTGGGGGGCATCTCTGTGATTGATCAATAGTAGGAGCACAGGCCCAATCTTCATTCATTGGATTCTCATCAGTTGATTTTGAGGCCATTCTAACATTTTAATTTGTGCCATATGCATATTCCTATTCCTTGTGTAGTCCACAACAAAATTCGTGTTTTATTTTCATTTTTTACCTTGAAAGCACGAGAGAAATGGGTATAATTTGGCACTTATTAAAATTCTTAAAAGTCGAATGGTACTTTCTTTAAAAAAAAAACATTCCAATTTGATTTGGGAGCTCAAGCTTTCAAGCTCAGTAGGCTGTTAAATGAGCTTTAGTTCAAACTTTTATATTAGGATCCTTGTAGGCGATGCCATTTTGGAGATGCCCACCTATCTTAAGGGCTCAAATTTCCCCCTTTTCCTGACGTATGTTGAAATTTTACTTGCAACATTCAATTATTTAAAAGAATTTAGGTGATTTGATAATTCGAGTAGATTGCTGTGACATAAAATCATTAATGTATCTGTTTGAATTACTGTTTGTGGAGACTGAGAAACAGCGGTGATTTTTGGTGGCAGGAGAGAAGCCATTGGCTTGGATCCTTCTCAGCGAGCCTGTTTCTGATGCTGTTCAAGTTGCTACATTGAATTTAGGAGATGATTTGTTTTTCAGTATATTTTTCCGAAAGATGCTTTGGATTTTATTTCATTTATCAGAATCAGCCTTTAAAAGCAAATTGGAAGATGCCAGAGAGAATAAGAGGCAGCGTCGGACTTAGGAAAAGGTAAAAATTCTGTTCCTTTCCTTGTACGCGACTTCCTTCTCTTTTATTTCTCTGCCTTCCTTTTTCCCATTCTTTTGTGTGTGACCATAACGAAAGTTATTCGACTTCTCTTTTACTCCGAACAAAAGTTGGAAATTATGAATGCAAACCCATTCTTTTTAGTATCTAAAACAGATAAAATCTTCAGTCCTGTTCAATTTTTATAGAACAATGCTCTCCCTGTAGGCCATTTAGTCATAATTTTTGGCAAGAAATCATGATAAATCAGGAAGAAGAAAGGAAAAAAAGAAAAAGGAAAGGGAACCCTATTCACCATACATTTTTCTTTTCAGGTTTGTGTGATTTATATCTTCTTTGATTGTTTATGTAAGATAATGAGTTGCCTAAAAATGAAGATTTGATAATGAAAAACTTTTTGTAGGGATTATTAGGATCTTATTTTACAATGTAAAAGCAACAATATCATTGAAAGTTTCTTGAATTTACCAATAGTCACTTAATGGAGTGGGGGTTGAAGAACTGACAGGGCCATGTGACAAAAGAAAAAGCTCAGCTTGGAATTTTTATCATATCCTTTTTTGTATGCATTCCATTTCATATTCTGAGCTGGATCTGATCTGTTAATCTCTTCTTTTTTTCTTCATCCTGCTTTTTACAGGGAGATTTCAGTGCTTTAGTAATTAATAGTTTTGTATGTGAATTGAGTTCGTGGATGGACATAATATCTGGTGGATGGATGATCCAAACATGTGTAATCCCATTTGCTAATGAAATTTTATTAATTTGCAATTTTAGTTTTTGAATTTTTCTAAATTTTACGATCTTCTTCCAAATCTATTATCTCTGAATCTTGCTCCATTGTGGCAGATGGAGAATAAACTTGCATATTTTTTTTCATCTCCCTCAATTCCTTTCCCTATTTTTTTCTTTTCTTCCGCGCAAAGTCTGTTCAAAAGCCTAATCTTATATTTCAAGCCAAGTACTTTTCATGCCTTGAACAACATATTTCCATATACATGATGTTCCTTAAGAAATTCTCACTTTCTATGGTTGAGCTCGATGATGCATCATCATCATTATCAATCGAAAAGTTTAATTAAAAGGAGTATAAAATGGTCATGAGGCAATAGTCGACAAAGATATGGGGCCAAAAAGACAGCAAAAGTTGATGATGCACCATTATCAATTGTTGTATAGAGACGCATCACATAAGAGTTACAAACTTACAAACTATCGTATTAATCAAACTTATAAACTACAGCAAAATGCTAATCTACTGAACCAAACCGATCGACCATATACATGCAGGTCAATTGTCTCTCGGTTTGGTTAATCCAACCCGATAACCATCCTGTCAAAGAAAAACCTACGGATACTTCCTACTCAAAAGTGAAGGCTCGACTAATCATATTGCTCATAAAGTTCATAAACAAGAAATTTAGAACAAAAATATTCAAAAGTTCAGAAAGGACTTAAATTGTCATTCAAAATGATAACAGTAATGGGTTAGCACAAATACAGAGGGTTAGTACAGATATTTAGCATTACACTAAAAGTATCCTTGATGATATGACAGAGGCTCCTATCGCAACACTACAACATGTGGGGCATGAAAAGTTGGGAATTTCAGGCTTTTCCAAATTGAATTAATCAGTAACAATAGGAGCATGTAGAAGTAACAACAGAAAGTGGCCAGCAGCCACCATGGGAACAGCTAACAAACAAATGAATGGCAACTGCCACTTCGCCTCTAGAGACAAGCTTTGCTACAATCTACACTACCCACCTAATCACACAACAAAATTTCTCTCAAAAAGTTAATGAATAGACGAGTATTTTTAATAAAATTAATCCAGTTTTGATGATCAAATTGTATACGCTGCTGAAAACCAGACTATTTTATGTACCTCCAACTGTAGAATTCCACGTTTCTTCTGCAAAATCAGATCTATTCTATTTCTTTCCCCTTAGTTTGGCCTGATTAATGCTTAAACCATGAAAAACTAAGCTTCCTTTTAGCCGCCGGAATGAAGCTGAAACAGCACAATCCAGAGTCGTTGCGTCTTCTAGTAGAGGACTTGTGGAGCTTTGTTCCAAGTCAATTTTCAACTCTTTGATAGAACAACAAATAAGCAGCCGATGTCTTTATCTCTTCTTCGCCAACTGGGGAAACATGACTGTCATCAAAGTGGTACCATCTCTTCTCATCGATTAACTGCACGTATGAATAACAAAGATCTGAGACCATTATACAAAAATATCGAAAATCAATTCTTGATGGTTTGGTTAGACAATTTAAAATGGGACTAGATTTACTGTTCCAGTAACCGAGACCAGACAAGTAGAGTAGCTTAAATGATGGATTCATCAACAAAAAAGAAAACAAAACAAAAAGGAGAACTCGGTCCATGAATCTTGTCTTGCAGAGTCCAAGTACTCAATCCATGTTCGGGGATACATAGAAAGAATTTAAATTCCATACCTTTGCGTATGCAGTGTAGTGACCACCGCCAAGACCACCATAATGGTTGCTAATGGCATATAGGTTGTACAAGTAAGACTTTCCATCATTGCTTTTGACATATTTACTCAAATCAAGATTGTGAATAGGGAAATCCACAAAGGTATCGAGCTTGTTTTTGAGATATCTGCTGTATGAAAAACGTTTCAAGTGAAAAACAATAATCTCTGGCAACTTCCACAAGTCTAACTTCTTTGTAGCCTGTCTATGCTCCTTGCACCTAGGGCAGTACCTGCGCAAGAGGAAATTTAAGATGAGTAAGACGAACTAGAATATTAGTAGAGCCACAATATAACTTGGATATACAAAATAAGGTAAACTAAGGGGCATCAAATTACCACATATCATCAGGACCTAAAGGCTCTTCAGTAAGGAAGGCTTCCAAGCAAGAAAATAAAGATATTGCTTCCTGCCGCGTTTTCTTCATGAACCTTGTCTGGTGAACGGGAGGAAGATCCTTGATGTAGCTCATATCATATAATTCATGTTCTCTGTCGGTCCAATCCAAGAAAACCTTTATAAGTGGACCATACTTTATAGCAGAGTCCTTGTCAATTGGCTTGCAGCTCAAACCCCTATCATCTGTTAAAAGAAGTTGAAAGGATGGCTCTTTCTCAAATGATGTTTCCTCTTCTTCAATGTCAATTGACTGGGAAACAGACCGAGGACTGCAGTTGGCTGGTTCATCATTCATTTCAGAAACGAAGCCATTTTCTTTGCTACTATGAGCTTTAGTTGAAGAGTACGTTCTTTTCAAGGGAACGAGAATCTTAGACACAGCTGCATTAATGTCGGCTCCACTACGGAACTCTTCTCCCAAATATGTGACTAGAGGAGTTCCAAAAAGCTTTCTCTCCATTCCCTTCAGACGGTCAGTTGAGCATCTACAGACCAAGTGCCACATTAACAACATTCAGGAAAAATGAAAACAAATAATAAGGAATGACAAAACAACTAACTGATAAGAACCAATGTATTTCTACCATATGAGAACTTGACTTGGACACAAAAATTAATACTGAGCACATTCACTTTCTTGTTTGAAACACCAAAAATAATAAAAGGAGCACCAAATGATAACTTCGAAGTTGGCTGTACCACACTAGAAGAATGAGAAAACATTGAGCCACTTATTAACGTGATTTCATTTCAAAGGAATGAACTTATATCCTGCAATTGGAGCAGTCTCCACTTGAAGCAATCAATATAAGATCATTTGCAGTTAGATCAACTCTTTGGTCAACCTCATCTGGGGGTTGGTTATTAATATGTAATCTTTCGTGGTAGTGGGTTTACTCTTCCCTCTGCCCAAGGCATTATGTTCTTCTACATCGAATCATTGATGAGTAATTGTTTCTCATCACTTGAAAAATAAAAAAATAAATGTTTAACCAAAACCAGAGAAAAAAAACTCGAGGCAGACACTGAGCTGCAAAAAGGAGTAAGCAAACATCATGAACTTGAATAGAGTCTAGAGCGTCCGGTTGTCAGGTAGTCCAGCTAAAGTGGGCTTAAAGATGACGTGGCTTATTTAATAATCCCAGATTCAATATGCCTAAAATTCATACTTCATAACCAAACACGCAGACCAACTACATATTAGAAACTTAAAAGAAAGCATACCTTTCCAGCGATCTGTGAATGATCTCGAGCTTTGGTCTTCCAGACTCACTTTTTGGAAGGCGATATGCAACTAGATACTCTTCATCTTTAATTGAAGTCACAGATTCAAGAGGGTTATCAAAATATTTGTAAATACGGTGATCATAAACCTGACAATGAAAAATTCAGAAATAAGAAGTTTTACTACAATAGAAGAAATAAGAATGCAGAAACCAGATGATTATCATATGCTTACCTCTGCAAGCAGAAGATTTTCATCATTCTTCAAGCAGCATGCAATAGTCAATGCAAGGGTGAGATCTTTGATACAACCATGTCTTTGCACTGTCACAGTGTATGGCATTGGAAGACCACTACCGTCACCATAGAACACAGTCACTGTCACACTGCGAGTGACAGTTGAAGGTAGCGGCAATGATAAATACATAAATGGATCAAAAGTAATTGAGATTTTTCCACATACTGGACAAACCAATGTCGACTTATATTGACCCTGTGAGTTTAACCAGTTGTAAATTATTAGAATATAAATTAAATCATTTAAATCTTAACTAAATAGACCAAACCAGAAACAAACTTAAGACATCCCACCAATCTCTACTAAATTAATAATACCGCATGTAAATGACTTTAATCAAAATAATAAAGGATAATGTTACTAACGAGAATGAACATGAAAACTTCGTCGCACAAATAACATTTATACAACATGGAACTACCTACAGACCTCTCAACCAATCGATACGACCTCGGAGGGCGGCTTTTGCTAAAACTCGAGCAGTCTCTGAAAAACATTGGCGTGCGGGGAAGGGAAACGAGGTGCAAATCCAATATCAATAAACCATTTTACCTATACTCATTAGATAAATCCAATTTTTCGTTCCTGAATGAACGACTATGTGGATAAGATATATTTATGTACATAAATTATTATTTATGCCATTTCCTTTCCGACACATTATCCTTATTGTCAATAGGTATAGGTCAGGTAATATCATAGAGTCAAAGAAAGGGGAAGGTTTGCGGTTCAGTCTTTTAAGAAAAGTTGTTCATTTTTCGGGGTCTCGAAGGGGCGTGGAAACACATAAAAACTGGACCAACCTACAAAAACGAAACGGTCCCTCAGTAACCAGGCACTTAAAATAAGTACATGTTCGAGCATGATTGACCAACTCCTTATCAATTCGAAGTTAACGTGTATGCGAATGCTCGCTTCCTTACTTCATTCATTCTCTTCTTCTTCTTCCGGTTCAGTAGGTCAAAAATCCTCAACCATATTAACTCCAAACATTGAAGACAGATCTTGCTACTAGAAAACCGAATGAGCGATCAGATCCGATTGTTGGATTCCACAGGTCCCTGAACCTTCTTTCACTCTTGAACAAGGTAAATTCTAGGCTTTTATTAAATATCCAAACGAAACGGATTCGAACTTCTCCTAGAATAGTAATAACGGATCTCGACCCCATATCATACGATTGCTAAAAAAGATACTGATTTTATATACGCCCCCAAAATAAAGAGCTTTGAATTCTGGGAAAATAAAACTTCCATCGAAGAGAACCGACTCGCCCTGAAGCGAAGGACGGGCATCAAAAGTCTTGGTTTCTTGAACGACCGATCCGGCAGAACAACTCAGTCAAGTACCTTGGCAATCAAAATGACAAGAGCCCAGATTCCAGGCAAGGAGAAATTTTACCATTCAACTATATCCGCATTTTTTTTTATCCCCAATGTATAGTATACATCAGTGCAGAGCTAGCCTATTATACTAGGCTATTAATACTAGGCTACGTCTTCCTAGTTATATCGCGAATCTTTTAGATAAACCTCTTAAAGAATTAGAAGGCTTAGTAGCTCCTCTCCCTGTCGGGGCTTATGCACTCCACGACTTTCTTATGTTATGGGGTCTCACTGAGTTAATAGGGAGTCATTCATATTCAATTTTTTTTTTGATAGGCACGTCCGGGGAGCCGGCGACCGAAGCCCCGGTGAACGGCGGCCGTAACTATGAGTCCTCTCTTGTCCTACTCAAGGGGTGCAGGAGATGCCCCGGAACTTTCTTTATGTTATGGTGGTTTCGTATTTGTACCGCTTTTTTTCGCCTTTGCCTAAAAGCTTGGCTGGCACGCAGCTTGAGTAGTGTAGTCGAGAGTAATTAACATAGAAACAGTGCCAGGCATATGCAATGAGATTCAAATATATCAAAAGCCACTTACTTGACAAACATCTACAATCAAAGAATCATTTCGTGCTCTATGGTATCTCCAACACTCATCTGCAACTTCTGCATCTGGACGACCATCATAATCCTTTGTTTCAAAATAAGGCTTCCGTTTAACACGATTCAAATCTTCATGCAGTCCATCCAGTAAGAAGGCAAGAAGTTCCTGTAGACAGACATCTTATCTAGGTTAAATGATATAAATGAAACCAGATTGACCAAATTCAACATTATGAAGGAGAAATTGTTAAAAAAGTAACCATTGTCCCTTTCATATCTCTTTCATTTCATTTTTCCTAAAAATATCAGCAGAACACTAAAGTTGATTAATTATGCATAGAATTTGTGTTAAGAGTTTTGCAAACAAAATGACAACTTCAAAAAATAAAGAAGGAAAATGGACATTCTGAAAGTATGGAGACTAAAATAGACAAAAACTGAATGTACAGGAATAAAAATAGGATTTAAAACCTACTTTGTAATATTAGGACTGATTTAAATATATTTGACTTTTATGCCAGATCATCGTTTAAATGACACAATATATTCAAACTAAGCTTGATAGTTAAAAAGCACAATACAACTATATATTCAAACTAAGCTACCATCTTCTGACGTAATCTGCCACCTTAAATGAGCTTGATAGTTAAAATCTCGTCAGAAGATGGTAGCTTATTGTCCAAGTACCAGAAATGACACAATTAATTCTAAAAGCTTATCAAAACTGCCACCTCAGTATCTTTCTACATTTATCTTAGCATCTGAAGCTCTAATTGCCATTACGTGAATGAAATAAAGCATATGGAGCTTCCAAAAGCTATACAATTATTCACAACTACAGTAACTTAAGAAATTGTTCGATAAATTCAGCTGTTCACAACTAAAACGAAACAATATAGCATAAAGAGATCACTTAGGAAATGAGAAAGACCATGTAAGATAAAAGAATACTATAGATATTTCTACATTTATCTTAGCATCTGAAGCTCTAATTGCCATTACGTGAATGAAATAAAGCATATGGAGCTTCCAAAAGCTATACAATTATTCACAACTACAGTATCTTAAGAAATTGTTCAATAAATTCAGCTGTTCACAACTAAAACGAAACAATATATTATAAAGAGATCACTTAGGAAATGAGAAAGACCATGTAAGATGAAAGAATACTACAGATATGTTATGGTACTAACTTGGGAATCATGCTGGTTATAACCACTGAACTGAGGAGCAAAACGAGCCAACTTCCCCTTAAATGCACGTGGTGCAATTGTGGTCTGTCCCAGCGACCATAATTTCCTCAATAAGTCCCCAAAAGCAATGGCTAACTCTCCCTGCAGAAGCATTGAATATACCCACAAAATCAACATAACCTTACACAAAAAAAATAAGCAAAGAATGACTAAACACATATTTTAGAAAAGGAAGATTGAAAACAAGAAAAGACACCTACGTGCATTCCCAAAGGATTATCTGCATTGATCTCTTCAGAATAATCTTGTAAAAAATACTCTACAAGAGGTGGCGTGTGAACTAAACATTGAAGGGCACTGTTCATGAAACATGTATTTCCTAAATTCTGCAACCCTGCCAAACCACCCTTCTCTCTTTTCTTTGCAGTATTACTAAGATCACTTCTGTCATCCATGTCAGAAACTGATGAGCTCAAAGAACTTCCTTGATAACCATAACTGGATGAATGTCCATTTGACATCACTGGCCCCCCTGCAATTGACAGAGATGATCTTGAAGGTTCAAGAGCTACCAAAGCTAACTCATTTCGAGTGGCATCCATGCCAGTCTGAGTAGGTCCATCAACTTCAAGGAGGATCTGCAGAAGAGGATGTATAACTGCATGAGAATAGATAAATTTAAAATGAACAACTCCAATAAAGTGAATGTGAAACCTATGTTCTCAGATGCATTGCTGATGTATAACGTAATATTTCATAATGGAAAAGAAAGAACATGAAAACTTAGAAGTACATGAAATGGGTATATGCTTAATATCCCCAACAGAAAACAAACAAGACCAGTAATATCTCCTCTTGCTTGCTCTCCAAAATTCGACTCTCCCAATATGGATGCTACTTTCTGGTGGTTCAATGATTCAGGATCCTATCCTCATAGTCCCTCTCCAGCTTCCTTACAACCAAGGATTAGCTGTACCTCCTTCCTCATCAATTGTGCAAGGTCACTTGGAGTCTCAAAATCTCTAAGAAGATATAAAGTCATCATATGGACTCTCCTCCATTGAGCCTTGAATAACAGCAGATGTCATTCGCAAAAGCCATCCGCACATGCTCTCATCTCCAAACAGTGTGTTCTCTTCATAAACAGCAATGATCACTATTTCTACATTGTCTCTACAGTATAAAGGGCTGGAATAAGTTGCTGGGTTGTCTTTGAGGATAAGCGGTGCTTTTCTAAAAGCACTAAAGCTGCAGTCTGAGCAACTTATTTGCCTGCTTCCATAGTTGGCATCTTATGTAGGGATGGCTATGTTTGGAAGATCTAGATTAAAAGGCACAGAAGAACTTTTAAGATGTTTTAACAACTAGGACATGCAGGTTATGAGGGTACATTATACTCATGACTTCTACCCTTTCTAGTTATTTGTCTTATTGCAGTACAGAGGTTGGTGGGGCCCAGTTTTAGTTAGTGTCCTTCGCTTGTACTTCCATTATCTTAATGAAAGTTGGATCGTACATAAAAACTAATAAAATGACTACATTGTAATCTATGATTATTGTCGATTGTAGACAACTTTTTGTAATCCCTTGTCCTGGTGGTTTTCCCTCAGCTTTGGTACTACATCTCACTTATTATCAACAGTTTATTTCTTAAAAAAGAAACACCTTGTAAATTCAGGAAAATGAAGATGCCACAAAAGGAATCATACCCTATATGCTCTCAAAATCACCATGCTTGTTTTTTAATTTATTCCACTCTTCTCCTTCCAAATAAAAGAGAGAGTTCATCTGATAATGTACACGTAGAGAGGGTAATGGATGATATGTTGTAAATATTAGCCTTTGAACTTTCACCATGCAAATATTTGAGGTGAAAAAAACACATCATGGTCGCAGTCAACAATGCCACTAAAGGTAAATTTTACCATTTCAAACACTTGTTCTTTCCATATCAAGTAACTAAACACATAAGTTAGACCCTAACAGTGTTCAAATGTTATTCAGGAATTTACAAGAATAAGATACCCAAATGGTCGATTATCCAAATTTTGAACATAAAAAATAAGCATCTAATAGATAACAAAGATGACAGATGGTGTATGATAGACACAACCAAAGACACCCAAAGCAATACCTTACAAGAAACACAAGGTTTAATTATGCATTCACCCTGCAATAAAGTACACATTCACCCAGAACCAATAAACAGAATATTCAATCCACAAAGCCCAGCCACTCAGAACTTCGCTTCAAAGATCAAAGTCACTCTTCATGTACTCGAGCTTCCACCAAAACACACTACACAATTATCAATTTCATGTCCAAGCTATGCCCCTCTTCATTCTTCTTACCTCAAAATCCCCCTACAGGCTTATATATGGGGCCGACAAGCTCCAATCAGTTACAACTCCAATGTAGGAAGAGGGCAACTAATTCTCCTAAAAATTGCATTTCATAGGAATATCCATCTTTTACTCACCAAAGAACATGCTGCTCATGGCATACCACAAAAATGGACCCAAGCTTTCTAATAAACCCACCAGAAATTTAAGTGATGTACCACATTCAAATTTCATGATATTCACTACCATTCACGCTTTCTAATAAAAACCAACATTCAAGAAAGAATAATGGTGTCTAGGATGAATGGTAAAAGTAATCAGCTTTACAAGGAGTAAATGTTTCCTTAAAATTTCATGATCTTCACTACCATTCACGCTTTCTAATAAAAACCAACATTCAAGAAAGAATAATGGTGTCTAGCATGAATGGTAAAAGTAATCAGCTTAACAAGGAGTAAATGTTTCCTTAAAATAGCCACTCATAAGGATTGAACGCAACATAGAAAATGAAAGCAAGAAAGAGTTATCTTTTATCCATACACACTCCCCAAAGCTAATGCTTCTTGGATCAATGCCCATACACTAAATACATTGATAGAACAAGTACTCACATGTTGATCCATCTGCAAGTTTAGTTCTTCGAGGGTTTGGCTTGTCGCATCCAATATTGATTGTTTATGCTGGTTGAAGTAATCCCATATACACGCCTGCTAGTTGCCCAAAAGCAGTGATCCAAATTAGCTGTAAGAGATAATACTAATATATTTACGTTTCAACAAAGAAATGTAAAGGAAGAAGCTCAAAAACCTTTTCCTGCTTTATTCCTTTAAGTGCAAACACCTTCTCACGAAGATCAAATACGGTGGCCTGAAAAGCAGAAAGTGGGTAAAAAGAATTCTGCAATTGCTAATCACAAGCCAGACTTGATCTGAGACCTAATTAAAGTCTGAAACATCAAAAGTCTATTATAACTGCTGTCTCTCATAGGAGGAGTTTTTTTTCATGTACTCTAATCTTACTTATGATGAAATGAAATGTTAATGCAAATATCACAATCTATTTTCATCAGGAGAAAGCATTGCATTAACAAAATTAACTCATGGTCTCAAAAGACCATAGTAACAATTACAATCCACAATGCTTCTGGGGCTAAAAGAAGAAAGCACAAGCTGGTAACCCTAAACGATTAGATGAGAACAAAGTATGCCCAGAAATCAATCAAATACATTCTGGGAAAACAGAAATCATTTATAAATTAACAGTAAAATGGACAACATTATCTTTCGTGTGATAAAATCTTATATTCCACCAGTGAGGTTAAAAGACCTTCTGGAATAAAAGGACCATATTAACATAATAAAGGCACACAAGTAAGGAAAAAGATATGATAAAAAAGACGTTATATATTATAAACAGAGGCCAGTAAGTTTTATTTAAAAACAAAGAAACAAAAAAAAAAAAGTTTACTTTGGTTCAGCCACAAATTGAAACAAACAGAATCATGAACATCCATTATTTTCAGACTAATCTAGACCCACAAATTCTTAACTTTTGGCATGGAAGTGTGCCCTCCTCTACAAGCATTAGAGAGGTCTAAGAAGCATGGACACAAGCACAGTACAGCGACACACCATTTTTTTAAATGAAGGACTCAAACACGTCAGGGACACATAATCTTTTTTTAAAATAATATTAAAAGATCCAACCCAAAATACTTAAAGATTTAAATGGCGCATAAAACTCTAGTCATGTGAGCCCACTAAAATCCATAAAAGACAAAAGTCAAATATCCCATTAAAAGCCCACAAAATAAAATTTATTAAAAAGTTTCTCACTAAATTATATCTAAAAAAAACTAACCCTATCCCTAATCCTTTACCCTCCCCCACGATTCTGTTTTCCCTCCCCCACGCCCACAATCTTCTTTTCATCCACAGCCCACTTTCATTCGATCTTCCTCCCTCTCCAATGAACTTCGCCGCTTCTCTCCAGCACTGCTGCCACCAATTGCTTGATAGATTTAGGTTTTTGATGTGTCCATGTGTGTGAACGTGTGTCCAAATTTTTTTTAAATGAAAGAATAAAAAAAGAAAGAGGAACGTATTTTAGCGTTGTATCTGTGTCCAACACATGCCTGACACAGACACTCTGTCCTTCCTAGGGGGAGCTGAAGATGGATTAAAGACCATGTTCCAATTCAAAATTTATTATGTACTGTTTATTTAATTAGTATTGGGATTACATGGTCTAAAATTCACAAATACTTCTTTATCAACCAAGTTTTGGATCCACTTGCAGAATAAAAGATAAATCAGAAAAAAAAAATGAATATAGCTGCATTTCTTTTTAATTGAGATCAAATAAATACTAATAAGGACAGAATCTTACGACCACCATGCACCATCCAAGTTTTTAATGAATCGAAGGATATGTAAAATATGAAGAATACCTTCTTGCTCAATCGTATGATACATTCACTTCCATCTCTGGAATCAATCAATTTTAGACAAAGTAGATAAACCTCCACATAAAAATTCTTTTGAGTGACACCTTGGGATATCAACTTTCTTGGTAACGGTGGCCCCCCTTTGTACCTAATGTAACAAAATACGTATGTTACAACAACTCTAGCTTCCAAATTAGTTTTGGGTGAGGAAATCATGTTCATAACAATAAGATAAACACACATGCAACTTTAATTCCATAGAAAATTGCCATATAAAACAGTTCCATTTCAAGAAGCAATGCTACAGTTAGAGTACATAAAATAATAAAGAAACAAAATCAAACAAGAGATAAATTAGGAATTGTGGAAAGTGAAATTTGGTAGTTGCAAAAAAAAAAAAGAACATTTTAATCATATGAATATCCAAAATCATTACCCATGATAATAGTACCAAAAGGGACTCAATCCAACCTCTAGTGCTTGGTAAAGACACTCAAATTACCTTGGTGGAGTGTTTTAAACTAAAAGGCCATATTGAGAACTACTCAGTAATCCAGACTGGAAAAGATTGAAATACTTCCTTTTGAATGATAGGCAGAAAATCAGCTTTTATGTAATTTCTGGGGAGAAAAATACCTCTGTTTTTTATGCTTAGAATGAAGACATCAAGACAAATGGGTGACTCAGTGCAAAGAGAAATCTTGCTGAAGGGAAGACAAAAGATGAGTCTATTACAAATGATTGATGGTCTCCTGGTAGAAGGGGAAAATGAAAAATTCTGAAAATTACATCCCCTGAGTACATAAGCATTAATCTTTATTTCAGGAACTAAAACTTATCCATCATCCCCTAAGGTTCTTTTGTATGAATTAAGCAAGCTGAGAAGTCCAAAGAAGGTGGATACTTTGACTTGGATTCTTTTTCTGAAAGGATATAACGCAGCATAAAAAAAAAGTAAACCAAATGTCCCTATATTGCCATGATTTTTTTTATTTGTTCTTTTTTTTTCCTGGGAAACTACATTACTATAGGTTTCAAGCCATTCTGTTCTATGAATAAGGGCAGGGGTGGTTCAGTCACAACTACTTTCTTCAGCATCCATATAGTAGAAAATGGTGAGATCACTTGTTTCAATGTTTGAGATGTGTTAGATGCTTGATTTATCAACCTAAGGCAGTGTCCTTACTCCCTCAGTTGTTGTGTAAGCATGGACTCAAAAGGATTGCATACAATACTAAAGAAACAGTACATTTCTAAAACATCATACAACTTCTCAGGATGCGGCAACATCTAGTCCATTTTGCAATCAAATTCCTAATGCAACTAATAAAATTGGGGCAACGGGAGTATAACAGTAGTTTGGTTGCTACTTTTCGGTTCAACCAGGCTCATATTTCAAGTATATAGATTATACAAAGAACCATAGAAAAATATAAATAGGAATTGAAGCATGTTGCCTTAAAGATTAATTCTTGATAGATGGAAGAAGAGGCAACACAACAACAAATAGTATGAGTGGACATCTTACCAATCATACAGTTTTTCCCAAACTGCACTGGGAACCAAAACATAATCCCGTCGTTCCTCCAAAAATCTTTTTAGCTCTAAATCATTATTCTCAGAATCACTTCCATTAATGACTATATCTGAATTGTCAATAGGACCGGGCGTTTCTACCACGTTTGAAGGAACCATATTACAGTGTTGGGAATCAGAGGAATGATCTTTGCTAGAAAATTCTTCAGTAGGCTGTCCAACATATAACTGCCATCTTCTAAACCACCTGCATGTACAACAAAGTGAACATTTCTTGCATTCCAATGAGTCTTTGCAATCTATGTGTACAAAAGTTCATTCAAGTAAATCTCAAAGAAAAACAAGATCTCCCAGGATAATGAAATCGGACATGATAGGAATTCCCCATAAACATATCAAACATTAATACGCTAGGAACGAATTGAAAAGTGCAGATACGCAAAGCAAGGGCATATTTTTGGACTAGGCTTGAAGAAACGAACCTCATGAAACACAGCACCGTAGTAAAAAAATCAAAATTGAACCGAACCAATTTCCAAAACCCACCACGAAATCTTAAAATCCCCTCATCAACGAACTCCTATATTATAACACCTACCCTCAATACATTACTATAAGCCACAAAAGGCAGAAGAAGCAATACCGATTAGAAACAACATAGTAGAGATTGCCTTCTTGCAAATTAGACTCAGATTCCTTCCCCAGGTCGGTGACGATCCGATTCTCGACATCTGGAGGGAGTGGCAGGCAGCTTGATCCGCCGTTTTCCATCGTAAAACCGGAAGCAGGAACGGTCATGATCAATTCCGCAGGAAGATCCGGAAAAGCTTGGAATCGGAGGAAGAGAGTCCAGATATGGTCAAAGTTGTTGAGAAAAAACGATTTGAATTGTGAATGGGGAACGAAACAGAATGAAAAGAAAAATGGAAGAAAAAGGAAAGAGATGGCAGACGAAAAGAAAAAAAGTATGGATCAAGCGGAATGGTAGGAAGATAAGCTCCGATCTCAGTGCAGAGTTAGAGGGATACGAGAAAAATGGGCGAAAATGGAAGAAAGAGCAAGAAGAAAGGGATATTCGAAGGAACCCTAGCCTAGATTGCAGGGGAAGGTGGGTGAGGAGTCGAGGGGCCGAACTGGAAAATAATAATAATTAATAATAATAATAATAATAAATAAATAAATAAATAAATCGAACAAGTATTGAAATCTCAACCGTCATTTTCAACCATAATTTGTGCATGAATCTTATTTCAATTTGGCCTAAATATTATGTGGATTATTCCCTAGCATTTATTTATATTCCTTTCTTTCGTAGAAAATTTTTATCCGTCTCTCAATCAAACGTAACGTAGTTAAGGTCGACACGTGTAATCGGAACATTGAGTGATTGTATCGTGGAAACCACTATCTTAACTCTTGATAGTAAGATACACATAGAAACGGTGAGATTCTACATCGATTTGAGAGAAAAACGAATGTAAACGAGAATGCTGGTGGCAAAGGGGGTGGATTGTGAGATCCCACATTATCAGTTGGAGAGGGGAACGAAACATTCTTTTTAAGGGTGTGGAAACATCTTCCTAGTATACGCATTTTGAAAGCCTTTAGAGGAAGTCAAAATGAAAAGCCTAAAGAGGACAATATATTGCCGACAGTGGAGTTGGGGTATTACAAATAGTATAAGAGATAGGTTTCTTGTAGTGTGTCAGTGAGGACACTAAGCCTCAAAGGGGGTTGGACACCAAACGGTGTGCCAATAAAGACGTTGAACCTTGAAGGAGGTGGACATTGGGCGGTGCGCTACGAAGACGCTAGACCCAGACGTGCTTGGAGATTATGAAACTTAATTAAATTATTAGTTTAATACCGACACGATCCTAATATATTTATTCGAATAAGATGCAAATAAGTCTTCAATTACATAATAAAATAATTAATATATTAATTACAAAGAGTATAGAGTTAAAATTTCAATATGCTTTAAATTGCAATTAATATCATTTTTTTCTTATTGAAATATATTATTAATAATATATTTTTGACAAGCCATTAGGGTATCATAAAAGTGAAGTCAATTATGTTTGATAGTTTTGTTTATATTTAAATTGGATAAGTTTATTTTTTATTATCAATTTATTGTATAATCCATGTCTAAGATACCGGTTAGAATTCAAAATTCAGAGTTAGTACTTGTTGGATCCGATATTTCCGTGTGACATGCTCACATTACCTACTACAGACCAATACGAATCTTTCTAGTATGCTTTGTCCTCACAGGGGGCCACCCAACGAAAAATTGATCCATGTAAAACATGTTTAACTCTGGAGCTTCTATGATTGAGTCACCGAAAAAAAGGTGCACCTTGTTGGTATAGTTAGTAACTTTAATTTCCTTCCAGCCTTTTTAGTCATCTTACTATCAGAATCACTCTCATTTAAATGTGATATCAATTCATTCATGTACCATTCCTTTACTCAGGGTGTCACAATCACAATTTTATTGGAGTGACAAAATTGTAATGAATATAAGTGTCGTTTTTTGGACTGAGTTCTTCGCTCACTGAATACCCATATACAAAGAATTACTCGAGATTGAACGAACGGTCAATTCTATTGGCTAAAAACTCTCAACTTTCAATTGTTTATGTAGGTAATCATTCGGCATAGCTTAACTGACCTAAATAGAAAAAAAAAAATTGCAAATATTTACTGAATATTATGAGTCGTATATGTCCAAAGAGATCCATAAAAGTAAATTATAAAGCGACAGCGCTTCAAATTAAAAAAAATACATAACGACATAGCTTAAAATTGCAAAACACATCTTAGAGATTTTCCGTCGATAAGTAGCTGAAACGCGTCGTTTATGTTGTGAAAGGGAAGTTGATGTGTTATGAATTCATCCAATTTGACCACCTGATAGAAAGGTGAAGAAGTTAGTATTATTGTGTTTATAGAAGGCAAAGAGAGGAGAGTTCTTGAGTTACCCCTTCGATGCATTGCTTAGCAAACTGAGGCATGTCACTCCTGCCTTTGAACCCTCCAAAAACGGAAGCCACCACCTTACGCCCACTGAACAGCTCCATGGGATGAAGTGGTAGCATTTTTGGGCTTGTATGAACTCCCAACATCACCGTCGTTCCCCATCCCTAATCAAAACGTCGAACCAAATCGAAATAAAGTTTTAGGTTAAAGTTATGTTCGAGATTGTCGATCTACTCTTTAAAAAATGTTCAAATCTCTCGTTATGTTATCGTTGAACTCAGGAAAAAGAAAAAAGTTAGGTACCTAATTTTCTTTTCATTCGAAGCGTTCTTGTCTAACTCTTTGTTATCTTTAGTATCTTTATTATCTTCATCCTTCATAAGACAATCGACTAGACCGACAAGGTTGGAACTAGTTCATTGCATTCATGGATGTCTCTCTATCCATCACTTACTTTTTCCTATTCCCACCTGCATTTTAACTCGATTCAAACTCCTCACCACTAATGTGAGATCTCACATCAGTTGGAGAGGGTAACGAGTGTCAATGAGGACACTAGGCTCCGAAGGGGGTGGATTGTAAGATCCCACATCGGTTGGAGAGGGCAACCAAACATTTTTATAAGGGTGTGGAAACCTCTCCCTAGCACGCATTTTAAAAACCTTGAGGTGAAGCCTAAGAGGAAAGCCTAAAGAAACTGTTAATGGTGGGCTTGAGTTGTTACAACAAAAGTCAACAAGATTGTAGTGGTCATTGCCGCTTGGATCTTCCCTTACATGAGACTTACTTTCAAGAGCGTAGTTAAACATCTATGGTAATACAACACACGACTTTGGACATGTGTGACGGTTTTCTAGTGATGATTGAAATAGAAACTTAATCGATGGTTTAAATTGATTGAATGGAAAATTTGAAGTTAAATGGTAATGTTACTTACAATGTGAGTAGACAAGAAGGCCGTGCGCAAAATCTCTCCATTTCCGACACATTCAAAGCTGTAATCCACACCTCCGTTCGTTTTTTCTATAATTATCTACAATTGAGAACTATACCAACTTTAAAAAAAAAAAAAAATTTTAACAAATTCCTATGTTCATTTAATAAAATAAAAATAAAAAAGAACCCAAATGAAAATTTGAAAGGAATTTGTGGGGATACCACCATTACCGACCTCATGAACGGGGTTGTCGGAGTCTCTGGGGTTTATAAAGTCGATGATTCCGAACTGCTTTCCTATATAAATATAAGTTGCTTTTAGGCTAAATTAATAAAAATACTCATAAATTTTATAATCTGTCCCATAAAGTTTCAAAAATATCATTCAACTTTCAATATTATTTCAAAAATAACCTTAAATTTTAAAAAGTTTTATTAACCCTTTTCCATTTAAAAAGGTTTGTAAACATTCTTACCATTTATATGTTTATAGTTTAATATTAAAACTTTTGAAAGTTATTAAATATATATTTTTTTAGATAAAGTATGCTGCTTAAAAAGTATTTTAATTAATTTATATACATCAAAATGAAAACATAAAATAAATATATCATACAAAAAATATTAAATATATATTATAATTTACAAAAATAATTTTAATAAAAAGTAAGAGAAGGGAAATTACCAACGACAGACTTGAGTGGGTTGATATCGACGCCGATGATTTTAGAAGCACCACGGGCTCGTGCTCCTTCAGCCACCTACAAAGCCAACCACCACAGCAAGTTGCAAAAAATGGCTCGAACTCGACTCTACCATTGAACCATTCCACATAAGAGAATTACTTACCGCGAGTCCTATTACTCCCAATCCAAAAATTGCCACTGTCGAGCCAGCTTCCATGTTCACCGTATTCCATGCGGCTCCCACTCCTATTTTCATAGTTTACCCAAGACATTAATTATCATTTTAATTGTCTTAAATACGTCTTTTTATCTCGTAATTATTGAACTCAATAAAAGTTCTAAATTCAAAAGTCACTCCTATTTATGAATCTAACAAGCTTTATCTCTCCATCACCTATTTTAATTCTCAATTTCACAAATTTTAATTTTTTTTTATAGGAATCAACATAAATTTTTTTTTATCTTTTTATTTATTGAATTTATTTTCACTCCGTAATAACAATTATTTAAAAAAAAAACTAAATAAATGATATATAAGGAAAATATGATAAGATATCATAATAAAAACCATAATATTCCATAAGAAAAAAATATAATTATAATATTTAAAAAAACATATTTATATGGGCTGAAATTTTCATATCCAATTATACCGAAAATATTTAATTAACAAATTGGTAAAAAAAAACATTGACAATTATTGAGCAGAAAACGACAAAAAGTATTTTTTTTTCTGACACACCATGTTCTCTTATTTATATGAAATTGTCAAAGTCGTCTCTCATATTTTTAGTATTCTTTATTTGTATTTAATGGATTCAAACTTCTTGATTAAATTATTCCGTAATTTTTAAAATATGATTACTAAAAAAATTGATTTAATATTAAATTATTATTTTAATCAACACATTTAAATCATCGTTATTTAAAAATTGACATTTTATTTTAAAATAGAAAAAATGAACTGAAAATTTTGAATCTTTGAGGTGGAATTAATTAAAATTGAATTATAATTTTATTAGACAATAAATAAATAATATTTATATGACTCAGAGAATCTGACCTATCGAACTACCCAACCCAAATTATAAAATGTTAAGTTGAGTTATATTTTTTTCCGACTTAGATTAAGTTGAATATTTAGAAAATAAAAAATTTAGTCGATCATTAGATTAATTATTACTTACATGGCAATAAGTAATTAATGATTTTTTTTTTAATACTATATTGTAATTTAATTACGTACCAGTAGAAAGGCCACAGCTTAGCAAGGTCATCTTCTTCATGGGAGCTTCGGAGTCAATCTTAACGACACAGGCGGATTCCAACACCGTGAACTCGCTGAAAGTTGACGTATTTAGAAAGTGAAAAATCGGCAGCCGCCGCTCGTCCGCCGTTGTGAACCGGGTTTTCCCGTCGTGGGTCATCGTTCTTTTCATCGGATTCACTCCCATCACCTCGCAGGCATTCGTTTTCGGGTTCTTGCAACACCGGCACGTGCCACACTCTCCGTTGAATAGCGGAATCACGTGATCTCCGGCCGCCACCTCCGTCACGCCCTCCCCCACACTCTCCACAATTCTGCATTAATTAATTCTTCTATTAAAAAAATAAATAAATATTTATTGAAAAATAAAAAATAGGAGTTGAAATTTATAATGACCCGGCAGCTTCATGGCCGAATATACGAGGGTAAGCCCTTTGGGATTCATTCTGCAATTTCAAATAATTCAAGGGTTAATTAGCAAAAGGACTAAAAAATAAATAATTTAATTTCTTTTTTACCTCTCCTTTCCAAGCGCTGAGATCGGTGTGACAAATGGAAGTGAAGAGGATTTTGACTCGGACCTCCATTTTCTGTGGCGGGTCGACCCGGACTTGTTCGATGACGAGCGGCTCCCCCGGACCCCAAGCGACGGCGGCTGTAAGAAAACAAAAACCAAACAATTACGGCGGAGAGAGAGAGAGACGGCGGCGACGGCAGCGACGGCGGCGGCTGTTTATTACCTTTGCAGATGATGACTCTTCCAGCGGTGTCGCCGGAGCAGCCGTTGATCGGAGAAACCACCTCCATTTGTTTGTTTTTTTTGGGAAATGAAAGTGGCAGACTGTTTCATTTATCTATTTAGAGAAGTTTGACTTTGAATAAGAGGGAAATTATTATTATTTTGATTTTAATTAATTTAGTTATATAATTTATATTTTTAAAAAATTTAAATTTATTTTATTATAGCATAAATATTAGGTAAATTCAGAATCTATGGCTTATTATACGTAGCATAAAGTATAATTCTCTATATTTAAGATAAAAGTGATTTTTTTTTAAAATTAAATAGTTAATTTTTAAAAAATTAGAGATTAAAATAAATATTTTTACAATTTTAAAAATAAAAGGCAATAAAAATATATTAAAAAATAGAAGCTAGGCCATAAGAAGGCATAAGAAATTGAATGGGCGGTGACCCAACGGTTTAGTAGGCTCTTTAAAAGTTGGTGGTGGAGCCGCTCATAAGGAAGCCATGAATAACAATAGCTTATATTTAAAATTTAGGCGGCCTAGTTTATTAAATATACACGCTTTGATGTTTAAGTTAGAAAGAACGAAAATTAGGCTTACAGTAGGTTTTCTGAGTCGAAGGCATGCACGGTAAAGATCGAGGTTGAGATTGGGCCACTTTATGGGTTCCTCTCCAATGTCTTTTGTGAGGACTCCTAAAATCAGAAAACATAAGGTTCTGACCGTGAAAAAGAATGAATTTCTCTAGAAAATTGGAGAGTTGTGGTTTGCACAGGAGTCTTGCTATTGGCAAGATAGGTGTCGTCGCTGCTTCCGTCTAGCGAGAGAAAGCTTTTCCTATAGTTAGGAGGTTTGATCTAATCTTTAGCTTCGAAATAAGTACAAATAGAGCATTCTTGTTCTCATAAATTGACAGTTGATGTTTCGGTGTATATAAGAAGAAGGTCAACTTCAATTCAACTAATCATCGGTTACGTCTCCTAAAGTCGTGGATGACATACCCTCCATTTAACATATGAGCTCCTCGACCTCACCCTCGGTGTCATGCCGACATGAGGGTTGGGGTGAGAGGCCCATTCTCTTTCTTCTCACGACCCAATTACGTCCTATTCCGCTTCAAAGTTCAAATTCTTACCCTAACCAAAATAGGTTGTAGTGAATTATTATTATTTTTTTCAGTCATAAAAATGGTAGGTTGACAGATGAAATATATAGGAAGTGGACCGTATGTTCAAATAAATACAATATGAATTATGAAAGACAATCATGAAAAATGGACCAAATATTCAATGATTTAATTTAATTTTTCTTTTTTTATTTGTAAATTCTTGGCCAATTTTAACTATATAGAGAAAAAAAAATATTTTTTTAAATTTGAGTTCGATAATAATTTGATTCTTGAGTTTTCACATTTTAACTCGTAAAGTTTGATTTTAATAGCATTTTTGTTTTGTACCCCTTATTGGTTCCGAAGGACGGAGGAGTCTAGGTTAGCCGAAAGATGGTTATTGGTTCAAGGACGTAAGGTGCCCCTGTTTTTTCAGGGTAAGAAGGGGTAGGGAAAATACCTCGAGCCAATGTTCGAGTACTAGGCGCTACGGCGCTGAAGTAACCCATGTCATACTCCCAGGAAAATCTCGAACGACCTTCAACAAAAGGGTACCTGTACCCGAAACCGATACAGGTGAGTAGGTAGAGAATACCTAGGGGCGCGAGACAACTCTCTCTAAGGAACTCAGCAAAATAGTCCCGTAACTTTGGGAGAAGGGGTGTCTCCTCACAAAGGAAGTCGCACGAATCTCGTCAATTTTTCTATAAATAAAATGTGGAAATTTAATCGAGTTATAAAAAAAAAAAAAAAAGTAACTGATTGGTATAGTAACTATTAGTTTTGATATTTTCAGGAACACTCTCATTTAGATAAGATAACGTTTATTTATATTCAGATATTACATAAATACTTTTTAAAATATAATTTTAAAGATCGATAGTTCAATTTCCCATTCTTGCAAACACACAAGACTAAATTCCGAAGGTTACAAGAGAGAAAAATAAAAATCAACGAGACCCATTAACCAAAATCTCGAGAAACACAATGCATCGAAACGGATCCAAAGAGGAAGTAACCACACGAACAAATGAAATCAGAGTAAGGTTAAAACATTTAATAAAATTTTAAATACTATAATAGAATGAACGTAACCTTTTAATTTTAAGATATATATATATAGTTTGGAAATTACTTGAAAATTTATATTTTTCATCATTAAAATTTTAGAAAATTAGTCAACGAAATTATATAATAATTAAGTGTTTGTTTCCACCGGTTGTTTGATAATAAAAAATGCCACAATTTAGTCAAACTTATCCACTTAATATTATAAATAAGAATCTTAATATTATAAATAAGAATCATATTATTGATAAAAAAATATTTTAAAATTAAATAGTGTGAATGTTTGATTAATCCACCACACCTAGTGTAAAAGTTATCTTATTTATAATCAAATAAATTACAAGGATATGGAAAGAGCAATAAATGTAAATAACAGAAAGATACCTATCTAATATTTGCCTTATAATAAAATATCACATATAATATATATGATAAACTATAATTTATTACTAAATATCCTTAACAAATAGATAACCATTTTTGTAGATCTTTCGATTTAAATAAGATTAAATTAATAAAAAAATCTTTAAAATTTATAATTGGTATAAAATAGAATAATACGTTTGAACTTAAAAAAAATATAAAATATATCTTTATTTTACAAATATTGTAATAATGTTTTAAAAGTATCTTTTTCGATTTATTATTTTTTAAAATACACTTACTATTATGTTTGCACGAGTAAAATACAATAAATTTAAATGAAAAAAAAATATATTTTTAAAAATATTTGATTCAATGAGGAAAAAAAAGCCCAACATAAGAAGCCCACTATTAATGTTTGAAAGGGAAAAAAGGCCCAAAATGAGGAGCCCACTAACAATGATGTAAGAGATGGAAAGTGAGATATTGCCTCCCCCACTAAATCTCTAATGTGTAACAATTCAAAATGCCAACTCACACCTGTCTCTATCTTTTATTTTCTTTTTCATTTTCACCTAATTTTTTTTATTCTTTTTTATATATCTAGTCGGGTACGCCCGACTGTAGTTCTGAAAAAATATCTACGAATTCTTCCTTACACGAACACCCCTAACTGGTTTAGTGATGTCTCCGCAACTTTGCTGAAATATATATATATATATATATTAAAATTAAAATATTTTAAGGAACGGATTAAAAAATAAAAATTGAAATGAATTATTGAAAATTTATTTTTATTTATTATTTGAGAGTGATTGAAGAATGTAACTAAAATTATTATATCATTTAATATTTTTACCATAGGTTAAATATTGATATTGATTGGATAGTTATTTTTATTTGAATTTTCATCTCTAAACTGGCACAGTAAAAAAGTGAAAGTTAGGTGAGAAAAATAAAGAAGGCAATGGAAAAATTAGATGTGTGGTCAATGATGGACACATGGTAACAAATAACAATAAAATAAAAATAAAAATACGACGGCGTTTGACTAATGTTTTTCTCATTTCAATATTTAATAATTAAAAAAAATAGTTTTATTTTAAAAGTTTTAAAAAATATTTATATTTAGTTATTTATTTATTTATTTAAAAAATACTCATGATTTTCATAAATTACAATAACATTATTATACTCTTAATTAAATAAAAATTTGTTCCCACATGCATATTGTACCCTTCCTTTCAACCTCCTCATCTACATTTCCTACCTAACTTTCCTTTTTAATACATTTTTTTTTACCTTACAAAATATATAATAAATTATTAAATTGAATTAAGTTCATTGAACATTTTTTGGTCACCACCCACGATAGGATTATTCCAAATCAAACACGTTTAGTTATAAAGTTTTCTGTGTAACGGCTTAAGCCCACTACTACCATATATTGTCCTCTATGCACTTTCCTTTTCGGGCTTTCTCTTAAGGTTTTTAAAGTGCATCTGTTAGAGAGAGGTTTTCATACTCTTATAAATAATGTTTTGTTCCACTCTTCTACCGATGTGGGATCTGTCATCGATTGAAGAAAGAAACGAGTGCTAGCGAGAACATTAGGTCCCTTAGTTGGAGAGAGGATCTTTCTTACGGGATACATGATGTGGATTGTGAGATCCTATATTGTGAATCCCACGTTTGTTTCTTTTAGGTCCTTTTTAGTTATCCTATCCTTATGATCGCTCTTATTCGGATGTAATCTCGGTTAATTCATGTGCCCTTCTTTTACCTTGGTGTCACATTTTTTTTAAATGTTAAAGAAGTAAATAAATATAAACTTAAAAGTTTAAGGATCTATTAGACATATTTTAGAGTTCAGAGATCAAATAAAAACATACCATAAAATTTAAGATTAATCTTCTAATTCAACCTAATTAGTAAACCCAAATAAAATTTAGTAAATAAACAAATTAAATTCATATAAATCTAAAGAATTTGTGAGCGTTAAAATGCATATCACTCAATTAATATAAAATCTATATTTTTTTTAACAAAATATTTGAGGTTCGAATCAGTCCGAAAATATTTTTCCATGAAAAGACGTATATGCCCTCTCTCTTAATTTTCACTTACTTTTCCCCCTTATTTTTATTTTTATAAATAATTTGAGGCAATTTTAGTAATTTAGAGTGGTTAATATTACATTTGACATTAAGATTTTCAAATATTTTATAAATTCAGAAAAATAAGATTTTGGTACCAAAAAATTATTGGATCATATTCCATTAAGAAAAAAAAAATTATTGAATAATATTTAAAAAATTATTGAATTGATCTATTTAATAAAATTTTGCATGATAGCAAATAAAAGATGTGACATCAATTATTTTGTTTCATATTTATAATATCAATGCATATGTAGTTAAATAAATACTCTTTTACCTTAAAATTTACATAATTAGTTAAATATCTTAATAATTGAGTATGTAACTATCAATAAGTTCCAATAATTATTTAGTGTATGATTCAATAATTACACAAACTATTAATTTATTTTTCAAATACTTTTATATATATATATATATATATATATATATATATATATATATATATATATATATATATATATATAATAAAATAAAGAGCGATAATTTGGAAGCTACATCTAATAATAGAAAGAAAATACGTGAGTAAGAACAAAACATGTTAAAATGACACAGTAGTAGATATTCTGGTTTTAAAACATGTCTACTGGGGAGAGATCTCCACCCCCTTAGAAGGAATAAAGAGTGAGTAAGAACCAAACATGTTAAAATGACACGTATTGATTTGCGGGAATAATTTGCACTGTTTGAAGTAGTACAAGACAAGCAGATAAGGTATTTGTAATAGCCCAAGACCTACTAGGGAAAGATTTTCACACCCTTATAAGAAATGTTGCGTTCGCTTCTCCAACCGATGTGGAGTCTCACAGTATTCATGTCACAAGGAGAATACCCGATCTCAAATTCTAAATTCTAATATGAATCATTGCTTAAATGATCTGTATTGATTTGTGAGAATAATCACGCCTGTTTGAATCAGTTCAAGCTAAGTAGGTTACGTATTCATGTCTTAGAAAAGGGAATGCTCGAAAAAAGATTTTGAATCATTAACGAAAAACTCGTTAGTAAAGAAGAAATTAATCCAAATTAGGCACTAATTAAAGTAGAGAAAAGGGGATTATGGATCCAAAAAGTATAATATAAAAAAAAAAAATATATATATATATCATAATGTCCGAATTAATATGAAAATAAAAATATGTTTTCGTCACAACAAACGTCACCCAAAATTCCACAAATAAAATGAATTATAAAAATAGAAGCATATTAATGGAAATAAAGTGAGAAATTATAAAATAAAAAATAATAAAAAATGAAAAATTGTGTACTAAATATTGGAGGTTAGTGAGAATTAGTTGGTAGGTCAATTTGCCGCCCAAACTCCATCATTAATTTCCAGAATTTTAATTTTATAAATATATATATCTTTTTAATTTAATAATCATTACACTTTAAGACATAAATTTGCTGTCTCATAACAGAAACAATCTTAAATAAACACATTATTTGTTTAAGAAAATCTTTGCCGTGGAGCTGCTGCTGTTGTGAGTGCCCAACCTTTTCCTTTGCGCGTTCAAAATTTAAATCATGTTTTTCGGATTCTCGAATCGTTCGAGTTATCGAAAATATAAGAACTAAACTTGATTATTATTGGTTCATTGATCGGTTCATCATACCAAATTCAAATGATATGAGAGGACGACCACTACTTCCTTATTACTATTTAGACAATTTCAACACAATCGATTTTGTTGTTCTAATGATGGTTGTCAAAAACTAGATCTTTACACTTAGCGACCCTCTCCGAGTATCTGCTTAGTGCAAGGCCTTGTAGAACATAGAACAATGAAGTAATGTATCCATATGAGCTTCGGCCCTCCGTGGCTTGAATACAAATCAACTTGTTCATTTATGTTACCTATTGTGGACCTTCCACGTTCAACCTTTTCTAGATCTAGGAAAGGTTGTTTTGGTTTGGGAAGTGACGTTGAGGTTCGGTCAAGACTCATTTAGCTCATCTGAACTCATCTATATCATGAGAGTCTTATTTTCAGTTCAGATGATCTAGGGTTCCCCTATGTCCAAATAATCTAGCTATACTACTCCCCATCATCGTTTCAAATTATATACATACATACATACAGACGTTGTCAATCGAGATAGTTCACTATTAGAGATTAGTTGACGACTCCCTATCAATCCTCGTATAGTACAATAATAATAATCATGAAGGAACGATCTTCATATCCACCAACTACTACGATATTATGTAGACTGGTGCCAACCGAGAGAAATTTAGTATAAAAGGATAATTGGAGACACTCTAACAGTCCTACCATAATAATCTGATAGCTGTGCATATCATAACAATAAAAATCAAGCAATAATCTCTCACATTAACGTCGGAGAACATTTTTAAACAACAAAATCCATCATTTCGCCACAGTCTACCACGACTCGGGCGTAGTTTTTTTCATTTTTTTTCTCTTTGCCGACAGTCAATAAAAACGATCGTCGGAACTTTTTTTTTTTTTCAATCTTTTAATTTGAACATTACAAAAAATAGAAAAATACATACATAGGTATAGTGATTTTAGTATTTATTATTTGATGTGGGTATTATGAATATGTGTTTCAATTATGTTGAGTGGTTATTGAATTAATGTATTAAAAAGTTTGGTACATTATGAATATATAAAATGTAGAATATTGACATTTGTGTTTGTAAAATTAAATATTATTAGATTTAATTAAAAATTAGAAATTACCCATTAATTTTTTTAAAACAAAAATATATATTAAAAATGGGAAAAACCGATGTCCCGAATTCCCTACGACTGCTCTAATTTCTGCAAAAATAAATGGAATATTTTACGAGAATTGAAATAAGAGGCGGGGTGGGAACGGGAAACGCTTTCCTGCCCTCCACCCTGCTCCGTATTCATCTCGAAATAATAAACGCTATTAACTTTTTATGTGATTCCCCTGGTAAAAACTTGAGTTACTATAGTTATTCTCCCACAAGAATAAGGTAAAAAGTACAAATTTTGAGGTTGTGTCATTTCCAATAATGACTTTTGCATACGTAATTGACAACAATCTAGGATGTCATAGCTCACCAAATTAAATGTCCATTTTATGTGTCGTAAGGATAAGAAAATAAAACGACATTACATTCGATTGAGTGGTTCGTGTGATTCTTAATTTCAACAAAAGGATAAAGCTTAGATTTCATTTATGTGAAAACTTAGATTTATAATCTTAAACCTAAGCTAAAGCTAAGACCCTATAAAGTTAATGTCTAATTAATGTCCCCTCCGTCCAATATTATCTTTGCATGCATGCGTTTTTAATTCTTTTTTATTCGACAACACCAAAAATTGAAAACGATATAAGTATGTGACATTTTAGTCAATAGTAAAACCAGCTAAGCATTGTTTAGGTTAGAAAGAGTTTGATTCTTAGAAAATTGTATAAGAGTGAGCGTAACTTAGAAAATATTTTTATAAATTTAGTTTCATTATTTTTAATTTTATGTCTATTTGGTCTCTAAACTTAAAACAATGTTTAACAAGTTCTTAAATTTTTAATTTTATGTCTAATAAATTCATGAATTTTTTATTTTCTACGGGATAGATCAGTTTAACTCAAACGAAAAGATTAATTTAATAATTTTAGACGAGAAATAAAATTTTTAGAGACCTATTATAAATTTTAAAAATAAATTAAAAATTTATAGACCTATTTAAATAATTTTATAATGGAAAGAAATTAGTGATACTATAGACCTTTTAATTATTATTATAAAATAAATTTATTTTTTTAATTTATTAATTAAAAAATATATGTTTATTTACCTGAATAATTTGTTTCATCTACTTTTAAAAATGTTTTTAAAATTCTGATTTTTTTTTTTTTTTAAATTAAAAGTCATTTTCAAAGATTATAATCACAAATGATTTGATTTTTTGATTCTTTTTGTCTTTAAAAAAACAGCTATACAAATAATGATTTTATTTGTCTTGAATAATTTCTTGAAAAGTGAAAAAATTTAATTAAGAAATTATAAGTAAAAAAAAAAAAAAAATTATAAAATGTAATTTAAAAATAAAAAAACAAAATGGCTATAAAGTAATTGCATAAAAACTCATATATCTAAATTAAACAATATTGAATTAATAATCGAAAATATTATATTATTAAATTTCAATTTCATAATGTCTAAGGACATTTAAGATCGTGAAACGTCTCATACCCAAGATTTTAAATCAGAATTTGGAATTTAAATTTAACACCTTAATTGTCCCGATATTTTTATGCAACATAGACACATTAGCTACTTGTCTTAAAATACTTATAAGAGTGAAGTTTTTCCAATCGACACATGTTTTTTTAATCTCATCACGTGGATAGGGCTTGACCCTATAGCTACCAACTCTAGTACATATACGAACATTGTAAATCTAGACAGTTCATTACTAGATATTAGTTAGCCACTCACTACTCGTCTTAACCTCATACAATAATCATAACCTTTGCCCCAATATATTTTTACTCACGATACAATTATATATACATATTTTTTTATTATTATTTATCTTTCTACCGCTGTAAAAAATCATTTTTAACTACTCGAGTCAATTATTCAAAATAAATAATAAAACAATAATATTGTTAAAAAAAAAAAAAAAAGGCCATTTTACGTTTTAATTTTTCTTCACCCATCTCTTTGATAGCTCAGTGGCTCCGACCCCATCATCCCTCCTTTTGCCTCTCCTGGTGGTTGCATTTTTCATCTTTTTATTTTTAAATAATAATAATAATAATAAGAGAGAAAAAAAAAATCTCTTTTTTGAGAAAGTGGTTGTTTTTGGTGTGGCTTTCAAATAGATTTTTAAGGTCAAAGGTCATGGTTAGATTGAGCCCTTTCTTCTAACACTTTCCTTTCACCAACTGGGATAACATTCCACTCTCTTACAGGCTCAGCATCCTTGTTGGCACACTGTTCGATATCTGTCTCTGTTGTAAAAGCTCAAATCTCTCATAGTCCGTTTTGGTCCATTACGATTGTCATCAGCCTCACGGTTCTAAGACACGTCTACTAAAAAGAGACTTTCACACCCTTATAAGAAATACTTCGTTTTCCTCTCTAATCGAGCATTCTTGCTAACACACTGCCTAGTGTCTATAAAGACGAAATTCGAAATTGTAATTTAATTATTTTAGTTGGGAAAAAAAAGTAGAGTTACTAAATATTATGTGGGGGTGTATGTGTATAATTTTAGGTGGTTGGCTGTTCTTGAAGCTAATAGGCTCAATACCCTAAGTACACTAATGCCCTATCAGACATAAAAAACTGTAACCCTTTTCATCAATTTCAGGGCCTTACCCTCCTCCACTTGACACCTCTCTCTCTCTCTCTCTCTCTCATTATAAATTATCATTGCTTCATTACCCTTTACGCTCAGCTTTGCCCTTCAAAAAACCCACCTTTTCTCTCTCTCTCTCCACCGTCTCCACAGCTTTTCCGGCGGTTGTTTTTTTGCTTTCATGGCGGAGCACGACATGACTCTGTCGGTCAACGGCCACTCTCAAGTTCCTCCGGGCTTCCGTTTCCACCCCACTGAAGAGGAGCTTCTACATTATTACCTTAGGAAGAAGGTTGCCTTTCAAAAGATTGATCTTGATGTCATTCGTGATGTTGATCTTAACAAGCTCGAGCCTTGGGATATTCAAGGTTTCATTTTTATTTTTTGTCTTTTTAATGTTCTTCTCGTTTTGTGTTCCAATTTCATGTTTTTTTTTTTTTTCGTTTCGTGTAGAGAAATGCAAGATCGGATCCACCCCACAAAACGATTGGTACTTCTTTAGCCATAAGGACAAGAAGTATCCAACTGGAACTCGCACGAATCGTGCTACGGCGGTTGGATTTTGGAAAGCCACTGGTCGTGATAAGATCATTTACACTGGATCTAAAAGAATTGGGTTGAGAAAAACTTTAGTCTTTTATAAGGGACGAGCCCCTCATGGCCAAAAGTCTGATTGGATTATGCATGAATACCGTCTAGACGATTGTGACCGTGACAACAATGTAAGCTAGTAATGCAAATATTTGATCTCGTTGTATCGAATGAGAATGTTGTCATTCATTTATGCTTCTACAGATTTGTAACTCGATTGGAGAGCCACAAGTGTCGGAGGATGGGTGGGTCGTATGTCGAATTTTCAAAAAGAAGAGCTACCAAAAGTGCGTAGATAGCCCGAAGGCAGGTGGGTCGGATTCCGAGGTTCGATTACTAAACGCGAACAACGATGGAGTTTTGGATCAAATACTTAATTATATGGGAAGAACATGCAAGCTAGAAATGGAGTCATTTTCCAATATCAACTACAACAACCAATCTTCAAGATTAATACTCAACTCAAAGAACAACATAGAAGATCAACAACAAAAAGTTGACAAATCATTCATGCATCTACCAAGGCTAGATAGCCCCACAACCGTCCCTTCAATAGTCTCCCACCACCAACTCGAAACAACACCGTTCGACTACAACATCATCTTCAATCACGAGATGCTTTTAGAACCAACAGAGCCAATGCCAGAGCTCGTCCATGACCGACCTATGGTCAAGCTCGACAACTGGGTTGCCCTTGACCGACTTGTTGCATCCCAATTGAACGGTCACAACGAAAGATCCATCGAAGACAGAGAACACGAACAACAACATCATCATCATATGCAAGTATCAAGCAGAGGATTGGGATATGGGCATGAGAATGATATCTGGGGCTTCACTAAGTCAGCGTCTCCCTCATCATTAGACCCACTATCCCATTTCTCCGTTTAATTAGCCTTAGTGTATATCAAAATATCCATATTTATATATGCATCTATGTATTCCTAATAAGTTCTTCTCCATATCTATACACCGCCCAACTTTTCCAAGCTTGTACGGATTAACTTTATAAATTGCAATTTGATCAGACTTAGCTAAATTTCTATAGTTCTTGTCGTTACCATCCTTATTTTTTCGTATTAGTTGACGATATCAGGTATTCGAATAAGCATAACAGTTTATAGATGATTTATCTGGTGTATCGAGATCTTAAAAATAAAAACAATATTCAAATTATGCTTCAAAGTTTATGTAATTATTGAGTTAAAATTTGAAGATTGAAGGATAATTGGGGGGAAAATGGAGTGTGGTAGCTGTGTGAGGAGTGAGTCAATCGTTGAAATGATGTGGGGAAAGCTAATGGTCCAAAGCCGATTAATTCGTAACTAAATTGACGAGTTTGACACATCAATCATAGCATCGCGTTGACTTTATTGCCGACTTTGTGGGACCCAGATTTCGGATACCGACAAATGAGAAGCTGACGTGGTATCCTCTTATTCGCAGGTTGTCATTCCTATGTGTGTACAGTTGGCGACAACGTGTGCAGCGGTGGGGTCCACCGGAAGGTGTCTACCAGAAAAAAAATGTTTTTATTTTTTTTTTCGTTTATTTTATTTTATTTTTTTATTTTCCTCGTCGAAATAATAATAATAAAAAAAGGCGATTGCCTTTTGGAAAATCAGGTACGAATTTGAAACTGATTGTGAAGCCTTTTTCTTTTTTTAAAAAATAATAAAATTATAATTATAATTTCACCCTCATCTTTTTTTTACAATTAAGTTGCATATTTAGAATCATTCAAATTTAACACGATCGATTTTACTTGTGTAGTGATTGATTTTGGATTGAGATATTTGATCAATAAGATAATCTGAATCTTACTTTACCTTCAGGTGATTTCTTTAAAACCCTTCTCATTCGAATGTGGTCTCGGTTTATTCATGTACGTCTCATTTACTCTGATGTCATATAGTCTTGGGATCGATGCCATTTTACGAACTCAAATACAACTGACAAACTCGATGAATAAAAAATATATATATACTTTAATGATTAAGTAGGCCCTACAATCTAAACCAATTCAATGCCTTATATAAACCTCTAACCCTTTGATAAACATAGCTTAACAAACTTCTTGACCTAACATAACCCTTTTCTCCTTATTCGTTGTCTACACAATCACCTCCTAGCTTCTAAAACATCAACTTAAATGTTGTTTCGACGTAAAAACGACATAAAACATAAAAGTTTTACGAATCCAACTTTCGGTAGACCCGTGATTAGAGATATCTACGAGACGGAGCAAGATGAGAAAGCATATCACTGCCACATGTTACAATCGTCATCTCGAAAATTTTTCATTGATTTTTGCGAATATCATGTTCCTAGTCAATTCAATAATGTCTATCAACATAATGTTTTATCTCGTTTAGACAAAGATTCTCAACTTCGTTTGAGACCGATCCCTACAGTCAAATAGATATCTCTATCTATCTATTCTCAGTTAAAACGGAAATTTTTCATCTCGTTTTGGATGAATCTACGTAGGTTAAATGAACATTTCTACCCGTGGTAGACATTGTGTAAAATTAATCCAAACAAAATTTATAGATAACTGAAAATAATTTTTAAAAATTATCGAATTGATTCAAAGTCATTCAAGAACACACGACACAATTACGTCAAAGATTTAGACGTTCATGAAGAGGTTAGAAGATCAATTCGAAAGCCCAAAATTAAGAGTTATCATAAACCTATAAAGAAATAGTTAAAAAGGAAAAAGAATATATTGATTATCCCTAGATATTACTCACGTAGTGTGACTATTTTTTCTTTTCCTTCTAGAAAAACAAAGACTTGGTTTCATCATTATTTTTGGTATATTGAGATATGGCCCTCTCAAATGTTGTGCTATAAATGATAGGACATATGAAGAACATCCTCAACTTTTAAGGATGTTTTTTTGGATGAAAGATTCCAAATTCTTTCTAATAATGTCTTTTCTTTCTTAATTAATATCAATTTTTAGCGGTTCGAAAAGAAAAGGAGAACATACTAATCTATCTTAAGCTTTTGCGTTGATTTAACAAATATAACATTATAGAAACTTGCATACAGCCATCATAGTTGCAACAATTCGAACATTTTTTTGCCCTAATTTGAATCAAAATGCACATTTTGATTTCATGACGAAAATTTTGAATGGAGTTATCGATTAGATTAATTAGAGTTCAGTTATACTATTGGTATTAATCGAAGAGGATGTAATATGGGTACGAATTTGAACAAATGACCTCGTGTTCTTATATGAAATTATTTATTACTTTTTCATATTGAGGTCTCATTGTCGACTTTCTATGACTTTTAGGGTGTTCTGTTTGGAGCAACTTTTCTATGATTGAACTAAATGAATTCGAAAACGTTTTGTTTAGTGGAGAACGAAGTTTTAATGAAGAGTGTAATTGAAGCTATCCTTTGTTCATTTGATGGGGTGTTTTCAACTTCTCAAGAAAGTAATTGATGATATTAGTAGGGAAATTTCATGTTTTTGGTGGGGTTCGTTACACACTTATAACAAAATTCATTGGCTTACTTGGGAAAAACTTTTTATCTCCAAAACATGTTGGTGCTATCAATTTTAAAAACCTTATTGCTTCGTGCTAGAAGACGCTTTTTCGTGGTTTGTGAGTTGCGTTTTAGAGTGTGGAAATCTCTCCCTAGCATAAGTGTTTTAAAAAGTTTGAAGGAAAGCCTGAAAGAGAAAGTTCAAAGAAACAATATCTGCTAGCAGTAGGCTTGAATCATTACAAAAACCAAAAAGAAAATGGCTACCAAACGGCTATAAACTTTTAAAATACTTATTTTAGTTCTTGCACTTAAAAGAAAACAACCATTTGATCCATACACTATTATTTAATCATCTAAATGTAACGATTCATGTCCAGAATTCGAAATTTGGATTTGGTACATGATTACCCAGATAATCTCCTGCATCCCTTGTCACATTGTTACGTTACTTACTATTTCTTCTAAAAGTGAAGACTATCCCCATAGATCAACATATGTCATTTCAGCCTGTTTTGTCCTTATTTACATGCATTCTACGAAAATTCCTAGGATGTTACCCAATATAGAATTGCTCCAAATAAAACACGCTTAATTTTGGAGTTTCTACGATTAGGGACCGTCCTTTCTTAGCCATGCTCTTATTCATCTTATCACTTAATTACTATCTAAGTACGACTTCTTATAAGCCTTTAACTTTTAGGTGTTTTTCTATTTGGAGACTATAATTTTAAGCCACAATTTTATTTGTTGAATGTCAATTATTGATTCAGCCTTATTTTATTTGCTAATGAATAGACTAATTATCAATAATTGATAACTATTCCTCTAAACTTTATTTTAAATATCGTTTAATAATTAAAATTTTTATCTTCGAAAAGTAAGTTTGGTTACGACAACCTAACCTAATTTGATGCGATGAGGATGATATATATATATTTTTCTCTTCGTTGGAATTATTTTTATAAGTTTGAGCCAAAACTTTAGTTAAAATTTTATAGGCTTTTGATCTTTTCGAAAAAAAAAAGAAAGAAAAGACTTGTGATGGCTAATAATTAGGGGTAAATTTTGCTTCTAGTTCGTGACAGAACTTCTCTAGATATTTTCCTTAATGGGCCGATGATAATGTCGGCCCAAGTTCTCTTTGTTCGTTGTGGTCGGTAGCTTGATCCATAATATAGCCTACGTATATAAGAAACATGTCGTAGGGGATGTACAAAAATATCAAAGCCATCAAGTATCAAATTATGATCTGAATCTAGATATGGTTCGTTTCACATACGATTAACCCAACTCAATTCTAGTCATCAAATTATTTGGATTGAAATGGGTTCGAGTTAATGAACTAACAATATGCTTATGCATAACTTGTTCATATTCTTTCAACTGAGTTCTTAGCAGAGTTCACGACAAACAAGTATGAAGACCTTGAGGTGTTAGACTGAAAGATTGAAACCCATTTCTTTTTCATAAATCAGCAAAGAACTGACCTCAGATTTATTGTAAAACCACAAACAGCTCTGTATCAGATTCAACAGAGACCATCATATATGTATATTAAGATTTGGAACTCACAATGCTCATTGTTTTAGCCATCAGCTGCATATGGGGCAAAGGACAAGGCCATTTTCATTGCAATCAGGGCATTTGACAACCACAGCCTTGCCATGGCCAAGCCTTTTAAGCCCTCCTTCTTTCACTGTCATCACCAATTTACAGCTCCCATTGCACTGAAAACATGGCAGAAACCTTGCATTCCCACACCCTTCACACACCGACCCAGCTTTGATTTTTGGTAGCCCTTCAAGTAATTCACCTAAAACTCCTTCTTCTACCATTTTCAACACTTTTTCACCATTCCCTATGTACCTTCCTCTTATGAACACTCTTGGAGGAATCATGGCTTCTTGCCCTCTCCCTTTCATCAATTCCTTTAGCTCTTCTCTGAATCCTCGATCCATCGACACGTCTCGCTCGCAGATTTGAACTCCAGTGCCTTCGATCGCTGCTCTCACAGCATTGCATTCCTCAAAGGTCTTTCTTATCCCACGTAGGGTTGTCGTGTATACCACCACTCGATGCTCCCCGCTCGGTGGGCAGAGTACCTCAAATCTGAATAAGAATATGAATAAATGATTAAATACATGGAGTGATATGAATTTCTGCATTCAAACTTCTATAGTCATTTCTTTAACAAGTCCATCGTTAACAGGCATGTCTTTTTTGGAGTTTCTCTTTCGAACTTCTCTTTAAGATTGTAAAACTCGTCTATTAGGGAGAGGTTTCTACACCCTTCTAAGCAATGTTTCGTTCTCCTCTCCAACCGATTGGGATCTCACAATCCACTCTCTTTTGGGCTTCCGCTAAAGGTTTTAAAAAATTTCTATTAGGGAGAGGTTTTCACACCCTTGAAGGAATGTTTCGTTCTCCTCTCCAACCAATGTGGGATCTCACAATCTACTCCCTTTCAGGCTTCCTCGAAAGGTTTTAAAAAACGTCTACTAAAACAAAGATTTCCACACACTTATAAAATCCACCCTCTTGGGTTAGCGTCCTCCCTAGCATACTACCCGTGTCTAGTTTTGATACAATTTGTAACAATCTAAGTTGACTGTAAGCGGGCTTCCCCTCAACTTTTTAAAAGGCTTCTATATTAGAGGACTGTTCCACCTTATCCTATCTCCTATCTCCTAACTATAAATGAGCATCCGTCTAAGTTTTTGGGTTCAATTTTAGCACAACATACCTGTCGAACAAATGCTTCACAGGGGACGGTATTGTCACGGGAAGGGTCAGAGCCGCTCGAGACGATGGTCGAAGGACAGCAGATTCCACGATCTGATTCGGGCAATTGGGATTGGAATTCTCCTTGTTGGAATCAAAATCCTTGAGAGCAAATTTCTTAGATTGAGAAAGAAGAGAGAATCGAAAGCTGTCGGCATCGAGGCCATCCATGAGCTCCCAGGAATTGATAACCTCCGGCTCAGATTTAGGTTCAGAGAGGGGAGTGGGAAAAACAGAGCCAAAGGTGAACCTGGGCGGCGGAGCTGGGGTGGCAGCGGAAGGTGGGTCGAGGTTAAGAAGGCCATAAGTGGTGGAAGTAAGGGAGACGATGTGGTGGGTGAGAGCGGCGGCACCCAGTTGGGGGAAATCGTCGTCGTGGTTCAGAAGATGGGAAGAAGCACAGCCCATGATTAGCGATGAATCGGAAGAGGGGTCGAAAGGGGGAGATGAAAGATTGAATTTTTGAATGAAAGAAAGGGTTTGGTTTAGGAGTTGTGGGCTTAGCACGCGAAGTTTGGGCGCTAAAATTGAATTCAAAAGAGGGTGGCATCGCATGGGGGGGACGGACGGGGAGGCCTCCAAGGAAAGGGGGTGGGGTATCTTTTTGGTCTCATAAATTGCTTTAACAATTCGAATTTTTGACCTTTACCAACTGTTTTGAGACCCCACCAACCTCTACTCTTCCATTTTAAAATCTCTTACCCCCCAATTTTGTAATCCCTTTAATTCTCTCGGACGATCACGACCCCGACAACCTCTCCATTGAGACTCATGGAAGAAAGGCCTAACAAACTAAGGAACACCATGATACACACGAGTGATTACTATCAAACGGTGTCGTGACTTTTCTGACTAAGAGGATGAACTGATAGTTATTCTAACTTTCTGTGTAGGTTTGAACAAACATAATCCAAAAAGTTTTTGTTTATTTGAACTCGACCCGACCCAGTTCATAAAATTTTTTCCCGTCTTCAAATCTTTTGAACACTCTTATCACCCACTAAACTCAAATTTTCCCCCTTTTTTTACTTGTATTAATCTATCCTTGACAAAATATATTCGTCTTTATGAAAAGGACAAACCAAAGCCCAAAGGATCACCGACAAAATTTTGTTTTTTTCTTGTTTTTTTGTTTTTTTACCCTAGAATGAATCACTAGTTTTTTCTTTATTCAAAATCAATAAACTCAAAATTTGATCAAATAACGAAATAAATAGATGGAATATAATTATTCCAATAATTTATTGAATTTTGTATATAAAATACTACCAAATTTTTAAAAATCTTTAAAAATATCTTTAGAATTTTAAAATTTTCATTAATACTCTCAAATTGTTAAAAAAAAATTATGATCAAAGTTTAAGAGTATAATTACCATTCTTCCAAAGTTTAAGAGTAGTATTGAATTTGTGGTCAAATATTAGGGATTAATTTGAAATTGAAAACAATAGTTTACACACGATCCTAAGTAATGTTTTGTTCCCCTCTCCAATTGATGTCACAATCTACTCCATTATGGGTCCATGTCCTCGTTGGCACATACCGTAAGGAATGTTTCGTTCCTCTCTCCAACCGATATGGGATCTCACAATCCACTTCCCTTGGAGGTCAATGTTCTCGCTAGCATATCGTCGCACACCATCTTATGTTTGGCTTTGATACAATTTGTAACGACCCAAGCCCACTCCTAAGCACATAGATCTCATAATTCACTCCTCTTCGGAGCCCAAAGTACTTGCTGACATATCAACACATATCGCTCTGTGTCTGGCTCTGATACCATTTATAACAGATGAAGCCAAGTGCTAGCGAATACTATCTTATTTAGGCTTTTCTTTTCGGATTTCCACCCAAGGTTTTCAAACACTTATGTTATCGAAAGGTTTCCACACCCTTATGAATGTTTTGTTCCTCTCTTCAATCGATGTGAGATCTTACAAGACACATACGTCTTCTAATTAATTTAAGTTTACGGTTGACATGTTAATCCACCCGAGGTCTAAATTGATTTATTTATGGAAATAGACTAATTATTTGAATAAGAGAGATGAAGTAAATTAGGTAATAAAGAGGTTGTTGGATCTGACAGACCCTTCTTTTTGTTTCAGAAGAACTCTAAGCTGAGCCTTTTGACACTCCAATTTCGAATCTGAATCTCTACTCTTCGACCCTTTTGTTCGAACCACTCGCCGGAACTCCACAAACCCTTTAATCCCCCTCACTATATGAGGATTAATATTTTCCACCTCCGGCGACCCACTTGTCGGAGCTGCCACCGCCGGAATCTCCATTTTGCAGGATAATCTCTGCTCTCCCACGACGGCGTCCAATGCTGTTGATTCTGCCGGTGAAGATCCGTCGCCGACAGCATTGTTGTTGATGGAACTCGCCGAGGAATTGTCAGCCGCCGTCTGTTTTAGTTTGCCTGATTCTATCTCTGAAAGCATGTCTTCGAACACGATTTTGACCTCTGCAAGCTTCATTTGAACTCTCTCCTCTCGTAAAACCTCAGACAACCTTCAATTTCAAATCAAAAGGAAATCAAGGATTCCATGGTTATTTAGCATTACAATAAATAAATCATTCATTTTAGTTTTGTTTATAGATAAGAAGAATCAAACCTAATATAAATTGAACCGAACGAAATTCTATGTCACTCTACCTCACGTCACCTAACACACAAACAATTGTTGTAACAGTCTCAAGTCTAGATTTTCATACAATTATGAGAAATGTTTTGTTCCTTTTTTAATCGGTTTTTAGACTCTTATAAGAAATGCTTGGTACTTCTCTCACTGATGTGAGTGTAACGCGTCTATCAGAGACAGAGGTACCAATGTATGCTTCGTACCCCTCTCTATCATTGTGAGCCTAACGCGTCTATCAAGGACAGAGTACCAATGTATGCTTCGTACCCCTCTCTATCATTGTGAGCCTAACGCGTCTATCAAGGAGAGAGTACCAATGTATGCTTCGTACCCCTCTCTATCATTGTGAGCCTAACGTGTCTATCAAAGACAGAGGTACCAATGTATGCTTCGTACCCCTGTCTAACCAATGTGAGTCTAACGCATCTACAAGAGACCGAGGTACCAATGTGGGATCTCGATCATATTTATTTAATTACCTTACTAGAGATAGGTTTCCACACATTTAGAAGAAATGTTTTGTTCCACTCTCCAACCGATGTGGGATCTCACAATCCACCTCGAAAAATTTTCACATCTTTATAAGAAATGCTTTGTACTCTTATCTAACCGATGTCAGTTGGATCTCACGGTTGTTTATTCATTTATAGGGTAGATTTATTTAATTACCCTAAAAGTAAGAAAAAAGCAAAATTAAATTATGAACGAACCTTAGCATCTTCCTCTCATCTTCAATCTTCTTCTTCATCAAATCAATCTTGGTTTCATGTAAAGAAACCTCTCGTGAAAGCTGTTGACACAGTAATTCCATGGCTTCCCTTTGTTTCCTCTCTTCATCGAGCTCCTTAGTCAACCTCTTGGCCAAAGACTCGAGCTTTTTACGAGCCTTGCGCTCATACCGAAGCTCAGTCTTGAGCTCCACGATGTGGCTACGAGCAAGATCGAGCTCAGAATCCATTCGCTTTTTGGTAGGAACCAGATCGCAAAAGGAAGAAGACGAAGCTAATTTCAAGCAATAAAACTGAAGGTGCTTGTTAATGGCGGATTTATGAGGCGTTTGGCGATGAGAAGGGCTAATATAAAATGGATTTTCGTAAAGTTTCCAGCTTGGACAAGTATCGTCCTTCATCATCATCATCTTGATCTGTTCTTCTTCTTCTTCTTCTTTGAAAATCGTGAAGAGGGTGAAGAAAGGTAATGGGTTGTGGTGGTGGTGGTGGTGGTGGTAGGTCCTTTGGTCATGAATTTTGCTTTTGGGAGTGTGGGATTTGGGAAAAGGAAATAATGGCTTCACTGTCACATACAGCTCTTCCTCATTAATTACACCAAGAGGTAGGTTTTTTTTTTTTTTTTTTTTTTTTACTTTTA